>NC_070628.1:2514268-2884268 GCF_947347685.1 Pleuronectes platessa | reverse complement strand
TCCAGCGGCTATTACTCAGGCATGGACACACACACACACACACACACACACACACACACACACACACACACACACACACACACGCACACACACATACACCACATACAACACACAGTGGACTGGATGGAGCACTGTGAAAAGCTGGCTGCTCCACCGCATGACCTCTGTGAGTCAGAATGTGCGTGTGTGTGTATAGGTGTATGTGTGTGTGTGTGTGTGTGTGTGTGTGTGTGTGTGTGTTTCCATGTGCTACTTGTTGCTGCTGTTGGCCTTAACTCCAGCTCCACTCCGTTTGAATGGATGATCCTCACGACCATCATTGCAAACTGCATCGTCCTGGCTCTGGAGCAGCATCTTCCTGATGGAGACAAGACGCCTCTGTCCGAACGACTGGTAACACACACACACACACAAACACACACATACACACACACTCACACACACACACACACACACACACACAGGAATATAGTGAATACAAACACACAGGCAGCATGTGTACAGATATAAATAACCACACAAAGCTTTGCTGAGAGACAAACAAATGTAAACTTTCATACACAGACACAAATTAACAATAAATGCAAATACACAATCACACATTCTCAAGTTTGCTGAAATAACAACAATTGTGTAAAACCTCATATTAGTCTCCAATTGGCCAAAGTGAGACTTCCAAGTGTTTTGGGTTATGAAGCCAAAACTATGAAAAAGAGCGAACAACAAGTTTAACCTGAAGTTTTCTCAATTTTATTTGAGACCTTGCTTTTTGATAAAGGCTCTGTTCTGATTGGCTGAACGAAATAAATCACCCTGTTCTCCGACCTCCAGTCAAGAAGAAGGAAAAAGGAGGCGTAAGATTAGATCATGAAAGTTTTTGGTGCCTAAAACCACAATAAAGTGGTAAATTACGCAACCCTTTAAAAAAAAAGAAAAGACATATATTGGATTGATTATGTTTCAGACAAGACAATTTGAGGTCTTCAGTAAAACTGTCAGTTTACTCAGAGTCGCTGACACGTTGTTCTGGTCCTGCAGGAGGAGACGGAGCCCTACTTCATCGCCATCTTCTGCTTCGAGTCGGGGATAAAGATCCTGGCTCTGGGCTTTGCGCTACACAAGGGCTCCTACCTGAGGAACGGCTGGAACGTCATGGACTTCGTGGTCGTCCTCACCGGGTGAGTAACCTTCCTCCCTGGATCCCCCCCGATATCACTCTGATTTCAACCTCTATGTCGTCCTTTCATCTGTTTCTGTCTCGAAGCTCAGTTTACTTCCTCCCAGTTTTGAAATCTATGTCCATATTTGTTGTTTATTGTGGTGTTTGCCTCGTGTGCATCGTTCACAATGTGAAGGAGAATCTCCTCCTGCAGTCGGGACTTTGTTGACGCTTGTGTCGACTGTTTGTTTTCATCCTTGACTCTGGTGGAGGAAACCATCAAACAAATCGCTGATAAGGTGTGTGTCTGTCTCTGCGTGTGTGTGTGTGTGCCCACATGTTTGTGTATTTTCCCAGTTTGAAGTGGCGACCCTTGTGTGTGTGTGTGTGTGTGTGAGATCTAAATATGGCAGCCTGAGTGAGAGAGGGGGTGGAGGTGATGGTACCAAGATATAGTGTTTGTCAAGAGGAAAAGACTTGAATACAATCGGACATATACAAGATGCACACACACACACACACAAACACACACACATCGTTTCGTTGAATCCACTGTTTTACTTACACAATTAAAAACATTTAAGGTGGAAATATATTTTAAGATACAGTTAATGCTTATTCTAAATCTGTGTGTGTTTGTGTGTGTGAGAGTGTGTGTGTGTGTGTGTGTGTGTGTGTGTGTGTGCGATCATAAAAAAGGGGGAAATCATGCTTTTATAAGACCAAACAAACACACAAACACACAAACACACACACACATACACACACAGACACAGAAGCAGCGGAGGCCTGGTTTGACAAGGTGTGTGTGTGATCAGAGCAGCTCCCCCTCGGTCGCTATCCTCCTTTAATGAGGACACCACACACACACACACACACACACACACACACACACACACACACACACACTGGATCAGAGCAGCACTGCAGGGAGCAGCATCCAGGGCAAAGTGAAATGTCACTTCTCTAAGAGATGGGGGAGAAGGTTTGTCGTTATGGCGATCGCAGACAGTTTCCTCCATCCCTCTCTTTCTCTCTCTCTCTCCATCCCTCTCTCCATCCCTCTATCTATCTCTCTCTCTGTATCTCTCTCTCTCTCTCCATCCCTCCCTGCATCCCTCTCACTCTCTTGTTTCAGTCATGATGTGGATCATCGTTTAGTTTCTATTCAAGATTAATTGTAGAAACGAGCCGTCCACACCAGGAACCATAGAACTATAGACTCTACAAATCACTATAATGTAGGTAGATGGCTCAGGTCACAGCACATACGTACATGTATGTCACTGACAGTGATAATGTGATGATCACGTTCAGGTTCGATGATCCACACAAACATCGAACCTTACAGGGTGTCACGATAAGGGCTAAAAGACAGGTTTTCACTTTTATGAAAATGCTCATAAGTAGAAGGACCTCCGGGCTTTAGTCGGGCTCACCGAGGTCCCTCCGCCATGCAAAGGGGTGAGGATTGGGTTTGGGTCGGTTGGAGACCTTAGGTGTGAGCATCCAGAGTGCACCCTGCCTCTCGCCCAGGTCCACTGGGATCGGCTCCAGCTAACTCCTGCAACCCTCAGTTGATAAGTGGTGAAGATGATGGACACATGCTTGGCGCCACTGTTTTGGGTTTTCTGCAATGTTTCCTGGGAAAGGCTCGTGAGCTGGTAACCGAGCTAAGGCGGGTGTGGGTCCCCGAGAGGAACAAGGCTGGTCACGAGTTAAAAACACTTTAACGTCTCACAAGATGAATTATATCTTATTTCCTCCTCAGTCGTTCCATCGTACACTCACCAATTAGCAATTAAACAACCACAGATGGGTAGATGGATAAACAGAAAGACTGAGGGAGCCCTGTGAGAGCAGTGGAGCCCCCCCCCCCTCGCCACAGCAGCAGCAGCAGAGTAGGGCTGTGCTACTGCAGCTAGATCGTAGAGCGAGGGGAAAAAGGAGGAGGAGGAGGAGGAGGTGGAAGAGGAAGAGGACACGTGACGATGTCTCTCTGCTCCCCTGGGCTCTGGATAACAGGACAGAGAGAGAAAGACAGAGGGAATACAAGATGGGTTTGGCTGTCGGAGAAGGCGTGAGAGGGATGGAGAGCAGAGTGGAGGCAGAGCGAGAGGAGGAAGACCACAGGAAGGAGGGAAGAGTGATGGGTGGGGGTGAGGAAGGAGGAGGTGAAAGTGATGTATGGAGAGTGAGAGAGAAAGGTTCGGAGGA
This sequence comes from Pleuronectes platessa, assembly GCF_947347685.1. NCBI lineage: Eukaryota > Metazoa > Chordata > Actinopteri > Pleuronectiformes > Pleuronectidae > Pleuronectes > Pleuronectes platessa. The sequence goes on along the minus strand of NC_070628.1, from coordinate 2,880,892 downwards.
AGGATGGGAGGAGGAGGAGGAGGAGGAGGAGGAGGGAAGGCAAAGATGGATACGGAAGAAAGGGGGAGGGGAGAGAGAGGGAGAAATGCTCAGCAAATGCTGAGAGCGGCATGCTTTGAGTGTGTGTTTGTGTGTGTGCGTGTGCGTGTGCGTGTGTGTGTGTGTGTGCGTGTGTGTGTGTGTGTGTGCGTGTGCGTGTGTGTGTGTGAGTGTGTGTGTGTGTGTGCGCGCTGCAGTAACCTGCTTTTCCCTGCTCCCGATGATCAATCACTCAGCGCAGCCTATATACCACACTGCTGCTATCTGGTGTGCGCACACACACACACACACACACACACACATACACATACACATACTGTATTTCATCACTTATATTGGGAATTTATGTACAGAGAATTACTACGCATACATTACTTTGGCCTATATAGACAAATATAGCCATATTTCATATCTCCATGTACACGGTTTTAATATGGACACACAATGAAAGAAAACCAGTGTGTGTGTGTGTTTGTGTGTGTTTGTGTGTGTGTCAACAATTCCATATTCTGAATTTCAAGTCTTAGAAATTCTTAAATAAAATAAATGATCACACACTAGGTCTTAAATACATTTTAAACAGGTCTTAATTCTGTTATTGTTTATTTAACTCTTCATCACTTTAAAATGTAGTTTTTAAGAGAGAAATAGTAAACGTAGGTTGTAACGTCTCTGGGTGTTGAAGTACTTTTACTTTACAGAATAAAGAAATGTAGTGCATTCATAGTTATTCATAGTAAAGTTTATGGTTCAGCTCAAACCTCAACTACATTTCTTTGTCATAAGGGTTTGATAATTAACTCTTATGACTAATTTGACAGATTCTATCAGAAAATATATGTCAGGTGATACAGTGAGTTTGTCCCTTGTGTTGGCTTGAACAAAATTAACTTTTTCAGACATGTTGTTTCATATCGTGTTCGAGAACAAACATTTCAGCCTCTAGGAGGCGCCACTAAGGTTTTATAACACTGTTAACAGTCTCTCTCTCTCTCTCTCTCTCTCTCTCTCTGTCTCTCTCTCTCTCTCTCTCTCTCTCTCCCTCCCTCCCTCTCTCTCCCTCTCCTGGGAGAGTGTGTGCTTGTGCGAGTCGTGACTTAGAAGGGTGTGTGCGTGCGTTTTCATCTTTGTGTGTGTGTTCGTGCATTCACGCGTTTGTGTTTCGGCTTCATTCTTGGCGAACACACTGGAGAGAGAGAGAGAGAGAAAGAGAGAGATACTTGATGAGGACACGTATTAATGAGAGGAGGAGAATAGAGGAGAGGACACACAAACACACACACACACACACAGTGACGAGTGTATTCAGTATTCAGTGATGACAGTCCATTGATTTCCAGTGACGTCACACAGTAATCTAATCACTTACAGTAGAGTCTGGTCCAGTCAGTCAATGAGAGGGCAGCACAGAGACGACTCCTCTAATGGACGCTCACAGACAATTCAAAAAAAGACATCATGGACGTTTGTGTCAGTTTATATGTGCCTCTCCCAACATGGAGGCTTCTCTCTGACTCTGTGAGACGATGTAAACTGAGTGAAACTGAGCCACTGGTGTGACTGGCAAAGATACCAGATGACACCAGAGGTCACTGGGCCAACAGGGGCGTCTGCTTCACAGCTGGACGACCAGCAGCTGAGATTCACGTCAGAAACAGAACCGCTCACGAGAAACAGGAGATTTTCATCCGGCTGTATCGACACAGACCTTCAGGGCCGAGGGGAAAAGAAATGAATCCAACATCAGCTCGGTTTGGGGAGAATCAGGTCACTCGGCGGCACCAGATCGAAATGTAATCAAGCATTAAGAACTGGTACACGCAGGTGGAGGAGTCAGTACAGTGACTCCTCTGAGGGAATGAGTGCACGGACAGTATGAGAGGAAATGAAGTTCAGCAGGGGGAGAAGAATGAGGTCGGAGGGAGAGAGAGAAAGAGAGAGAGAGAGGGAGGAACGGAGGGAGGGAGAGAGGGAGGGCTAGAAAGAGGGAGAGAGAGAGGGAGGGTGGGGGAGAGAGGGAGGGAGAGTACCTGTTTGAAAATTGTCCCTTTGCCATCACTTCCATTATCATTATTGCTCTGCAGTCATTTACAGGCTCATCACTCTCCTATACGTTCTGCTATACCCTCCAACTCTGTGCCCTGCAGGCTGCTGCGTGGACACACACACACACACACACACACAAACAAACACACACGCACAGCCCAGTAAAATGTTGCACAGGTATCATTATGTCCTTTTGTTTAATAATACTCTGAGTCCTGATTGGGACGTCCCTTTTGAATGTTTGTATCAAAGCTTCCTCGTAGTTTCAAACCAAGCTTACAACTCAGATGTTGATAGAAGAACAGTTTCTGGTTCATCTTGTGGAAGTTGTGAATGAGACCAAAGGTTTGTGTCTCTAGGTGTGTGTGTGTGTGTGCGTGTGTGCGTTTGTGTGTGTCCTTTGAACATAATCGTGGAATAAAGTGGTCATCGTGTCCTTTTAGGCAAAATCTAGCTTTTTTTATCATTTTGCCAAAAGCCTCCCTCAGTGTGTGGTGAATTGTGCACCCACACACCCTTGTGAACAGAAATAGAGTCACAGACACAAACACACACCTACAGACACACAAAGTGGAAGCAGCAGCGTGATAAAGTTGGTTCATCATCGCACCCACAGATTGACAAGCATCGTCCTGCTCGAGTCTCTGTTGGAGCTGCTTTTTGTGTTGTTGTGTGAAATCTGATCTCTTTGGCAGGTTAGGCATAAACTGTGTGTGTGTGTGTGTCTGTGTGTGTGTGCATGTGTGTGTTTATAATGTGCGTCCTTAAGGGATTTTATTTTATTGGAAAGGCAGTCCAGCCAAAACTTGGGGTGAAGTTAAACTTTAAATTGGCAAAGGCTCCATCACGTTGTATTTATGCCTAGTTCAATATCTCTGTTTTGGTCTCAACCATCTCTTTTGAAAAAGGCCAGTCGTTTTGCTTGGACGTGTCACTAGTGCCCCCTGGCACGTGGCATGTAATCATCATATCTCTTGTTAATACATTTCTGGTTAATGCAGCTTTAAAATATCAATTTGAAGTTAGAGAGAATGAATTTGCAGCTCAAAAAACCCTGAAAGGCCTCCACAGAAACCCAAATAAAAACCATTCTAGACACACATTCAACATAAAACTGCACGACATGTTGTATAAGTGCCAACACCCACCAACACACTGAGAGGAAAAACACACACAGGGACGCAGAAGTCCAGACGCCGTGCGCTCGAGAGCTCCAAGAGTCATGCTGGCAGGAGACGGAGGGACAGGTGGGCCAATCAGCCGCCTGGCACGGGGAGCGAGGAGGCGACTGGTCAACGGAAAACCTGGAGGACGATGAGACACAGAAACGAGTGATGGAGAGAAACTGGAGAGAGGAAACAGACGAGTCGATGGAGGGAAGGACGGAGGAGGAATGTCACAGGGTGAAACTATACAACAAACATGAGCTGTGAAAATGTGCAAATACAAAATGAAGGAGCGTCTGCTTGATCCATGTCAAGTCTTATTTCGAACACGACCAATGTTCCTTTTTATAATGAGCCGGAAACAACCACAATAAACCGGTTTGACTATGTTTGTCGTGCAAATTTAAATTTAGCATCTTTGCTTCTCATTTCTGACAGTCACAGGCGCCGGCCTCGCCCAGTATTCCTCGGACAGCGTTGTTCTCTGGTATTTGACAGATCGTTGATGTAGACCTTATCACCACATTGTGGTCTTCTGTGCTTGTTTGTGCGTTTGTAGTCATTTGTGTCAGAGATCTCTTGTATAATGAAAGTTGTGTGGATGGAGATTTGCTGTAAAACAGAGGGGGAAATATTCCCAGTTTTAAAAATGTTTATTTCCACTTCACGGCCAGAGAACCAGCCGTCACTGGGATTTTCTGCAGAACACATAAGCTCCAACACCCTCCAGTGGCCAGAGCGCGTTCACAAAGACTCAGAAAACCTCCGCCAGGCAAATAAAGGTTAATAAAACATATATGTGATTAAAGGACAGGAGGGTGGACGGATGGAGAGAACAGGAGACAGAAGGAAAGAGACTCCCTCTTCCTCCGTCCGCCACCTGATCACGCATGATGTCAACTGAGAGGAGGGCAGACGCACCAAGAGAGGGAGGCAGCAGCAGAAGCTTGAGGGAGAGAAAAGGGATGAAGGGAAAATAAGGGAGTTTGGTTGGGGGTGGAGGAGGTGGAGCGAGTCCATCAGCTGAGTGGTAGCACTCTGCTGAGATCAGCAGTAATGTGTGAGCGAGAAAATGAAGAGAGGGAACGGCGGAGGAAGAGGGAGATGAGGATGGAGAATGCGGTCAGAATGAGAGTGCTTCCATCCCGCCGCTGCCAACGACAGCTTCAGCGGCGAGGAGACGGAGAGAGAGAGCTGGAAAAGACGAGCGGTGAAACGAGGGATGAACAGAGACGCTCGAGCGGAGAGAGGAGAAAAAAACATGTGGATTTGATGAAGTGAGAGAGAGGGAGGAAGAAACAGCCCCGTCTCACCTCCAACCCCTCCCCCCCCCCCCCAGTTTATTTCCTAACGTCCCCTCTGAAACCAACAAATAGACTCTCCCATTAAGGTGAAGTGACTGGGGCATACCTTGGCGGAGGAGGTCGGGGGGGTGAGCGGTGACATAACAGTCATAAAGTGCTGCTTAATGTCCCGTGTCCACAGCAGAGGACAGGGTCGGTGTGAGGGGGTTTGGAGAGTGAGATCGTTTTGTATTCCCGCCTTGATTTATCCCAGTAAAGCTTTACTGCCCCCCCCCATACACACACACACACACACACACTCTGTACCACACACATTGGACAGGATGTAAATTACTCGACTACTTTCAGTACCTGCAGTAAACAACACAAATCCCCCCCTTGCACCATCTCTAACATGTGGGCCAGCAGGTCCCTAAACTAACTTAATTCTGTGAAACCATTGACTTTATATAAAGATGGAGCACCCCCTGGTGGTTGGAGTATAGGTCATAAACCCTGCCTCCTCCATGTTAGCAGATTGCACGTGGACAAAACCAATAAATCCTGGGTCCATATCTTGATATTTTGTTTTCACCTTCTCTGTATCTCTACACAATGTCTGAACACATTGTTCAAATGCTTCAGCTGTGTCACATTGTCCGTCAGGTGTGTGTGTGCGTGTGTGTGTGTGTGTGTGTGTGTGTGTGTGTGTGTGTCTGTCAGGGAGGGGGATGAGGGCTCAGTGGGAGACACTAAGGGGACAGGAGCTCAAACTGGGATGACACATGGCACATCCCACACTATTACCACACAATACACACATACACCACGTGCGTGTATACTTGTATACATGCACACACACACACACACACACACACACACACACACACAGCACATATATAGCTCATGCACATGTCACTGGCTGGAACTGGTCCCAGTCTTTTGCATGTTGTGGGTTTTGGCAAAAGAAAAAAGGACCAAGAAGCCACACAGTGAAGGAACACATTACACACAACACACTCGTGAATTAACACACAGGGTCTCTATAGGTCAGTTGTATGCGTGTGGCTTCAAATACACTAAAGTATCATCTGTCACAGTTTATAAGCTGCGTCACAGAAATGAACCTCAGGTAATGTTTTGCTTATTATTACAGTTTCATAGCTATTTGTCTGGAAGTGACAGCATTTTAATAGAGGGGCCGATACAGGAATTTTCTTTTCACACTTCTTTAGCATTGTGTTTTTACATTTTTGTAAATTTCTCAAAAAATGATGCAGAGATATTAATCAGGCACAGGTTAGGTGCGAATATCTACGAACAGCCCAATCAGCTAAGAGTTGATTCTATCTGCGGGGGGGCAGGATGAAGGTGAAGGTCAGTCTCAGCTGCTAGAGTCCAAATGACAGGGACACAGATTGAAGACTGACAGACTGGGTTTGTATCGTGGATGGTAAAAACGTTACGGACAACTGTAGCTCGCTGTAGCACGACAACAGGCGACACATTTTATTACACAACCAACATCAGAGGAAAATGTTTTGATACATTAGGGAACTTTGGCGGCACAAATTAGAACATGGTGGGGCCACCACAGTCTAGATAACCAATGGGAAACACTGGCCTTGGTGGAGGTGTGTGTTCTTATTAGCCGTCTAGTTTTTTTAGTTTAGCTCATAAGACAGTTACCTCACCACCAGGGGGCGCTTGGTCAGTGGGAAAAACAATTGTTCAGAAAACCAACAAACTGAAATCACTTGTGTAAGATTTTACTGCCATTTCCAAACACTCACATGTGACTCTATGTGCTTGTGTGTGTATGTGGGGATTTGGTGTTTGTGTACCACTAACACAACAACTTCAATGTTGAACACACCAGCAGCAGCAGAGAAGTAGGTCATCAATACCTGGGCTGCGCTGCATCGTGCACTGTGTATGTGTGCAGGGCAGGCACATATACACACATGTATATCTGATGTGTGTGTGTTTGTGTGTCTGTGTTTGTATGCGGTAAAATGATGCATTTGGTGAGTGAGTGTGTGTGTCTGCATGCAAGGCAACCTTTTCTGATGTGAACGTACTGTACTGTACACACCATACACAGGAGCTGCTGTTAGAACAAGGTGGGAGGGGGTAGGTAAGGATAGTGTGTGTGTGTGTGTGTGTGTGTGTGCGTTTGGCCTGGGTGTGGGGATGCAGGGGTTTGGGCGGGGGGGGTTGAAAAACAATCGCTAGGAGACTTCTCATCCCCGTTGCTGCGGCAATGCCGAGATTCCATCAATGAGCGGGCGCTGCGTTGCCCTGGCAACACTTATGAATGAGAGCAGGTCGGTAACCGTGGAGACTCGGCAAAGAGAGGAATTGCCGGTTGCCATGGCAATGCCACGAACGGGGGGGGGGGGGAAGACCGAGCGAAGCGAAGGTGGAGAGTGACCTCCGACCTCCGACCTCCGACCTCCGAGATCTCCATCACCATCGTGGAGACTCTCAGACGTCACGTGACTTCTGTTGATGGTTTGAATCACAGATTACCAGTAGACCTGTGGGGAAATCACACGATGGAACCACTGGGTGTGAAGAAATCAATTCATGTTCATTTCAACAATCACTAAAAAGTTATGAATAAATAAACGGTGATATCGGATCAAGACTAGAGGAGAGAGCCTCATTAATTACAGATGTCATTCTGTGGCTGTTTTTTTAAGGAATTATTACCAGTTTGTCTTAACACTGAACCGGTTTAAATTAGATATTTATATTTGCGTGGTCCCAGATGTTCTAAAATGTAGATGTTTACGACTCCGTGTGAGTAGATTTAAGTTGTTTGTGTAAACTCGACAAACACACGTGTGATGATTTGAACAGAGGTTCCATCTGATCCCCCGGCTGGTTCGTGTTATTAGTTTGTTTACAAGATTATCCAAAAACTACACAACAGATGAATATGAAACCTGGTGGAGGGATGTGCTGAGTCAGGAAGATACAAATGCACGTTTTTTTATTCTCTTACTTTAACATTGTAAGATGGGGTTCTCAGATATTCATTCATTCATGAATCTTGATTTAAAAAGTAAAGCATAGGCGATTTTAAGAATAAAATAAAAATTTAATTTTGATGATGAATTTAAATGTTTCAGTTGATATTAATGGGACTAACCGTTAATAATACAAATTGCCTTTTTTCTTTGGGTTTCGCACTCGCATCCCACAGATGGAACAATATGTGATATGATTCAGTGATTTGCGGTGATTGAATTGAGAAGGAAACACCTTCTATTCCATCTTGACCATTAATTTCATACAGCATACATGCTGTTAGCATATCACAGAGCAAGCTTAAAGTGTGTGAGTGTGTGTGTGTGTGTGTGTGTGTGTGTGTGTGTGTGTGTGTGTGTGTGTGTGCGCTTTACAGGCTCATTGTTAGGTGTTTCCCAGCAGTGAGAGCCTCTGTCATCACTGTCCAAACACCTTCTCCCTCAGCAGATAAAACTCTCCTCCTCTCTTTTCTTTGGGGTCCCCCCCCCCCCCCGACAGTTGAATCTCACACTTCCAACACACAGGACCATCACTCTCTTTCAATCTGCTCACTCTTCCTCCCTCTCTGTCCCTCAGGGGACGCTTCGTCTCTTCCCTCTCGGTGTCTCTGTGTTTCATCGAGTTCCTCTCGTCTCCCGAACCGTCTCCTGTGTTTGTAGTGTCCCTGTCAGTCAGAGGATGAGGAGTCGAGTTCTAGAGAAACACTGGAACCTGCAACAGGAGCTCAACACGAGGATTTAATGTAACGACAAAATATTACAGTTAAACTTTGGCAGCAGCAGTTCACATATATTATCATCTAGTCGCAGAGTTAAGTTGAAATGTAATTGCTACAAACAGTTGTGGGGGAAGAACTTGAACATTTTGCAAAAGCAAAAGTACAAATACAATTGGAGACAATAAATCGACTTAACTGAAAGAACCACATTTGCTTATTACTTTCTCACCACTGAGTGCTGTCACTGCAGGAGGCGTGGTCTAATGTTACCTGCCCGCTCTGAATGGATCAATGGACCAACTCTAGATTGATTGATATAATTTATAGCATGAGGCATTGGAACTCTCCTCGTCTTTCTCTGCCTAATAAAGAGATCCATCTTTTAGTTGTGATTCTATTTGATTTTACGCGTTGCAATCGTCATGTATTTTGCATGATTGCTTCATTTATTAGTCACAATCTCAGAGGTTACAACCTTTGGACTAAACCTAATTGAATAACAGAACCTTTATATATTCTCCTCCTGATCATTGACATCTTCTAAGGTTTCTCTTCAACAAGGACAGTAGACAATCATTATTTCATGAAGACAATTTATTTATTTATTAGGATCAGTCAATGATAAAGTCTGCTTTAAAAGATAAAAGATAAACAAAGTGGATTGTTTTTAAAGTCACAGAGCGCCGTCTTCAAGCCCCATGAACCTATTTCCACTCTTCTTCCAAGTTTAAAGCAAATGTCAGTATGATAATAAATCCAAATTATAAAATAGAACTATAACGTATTGAGAGCTCGTGCTAGAGCTTTGCCTTCTCGTGTGTTTGTTCTCTTTAGTCTTCCTCATTCTGACTCTGCTGCTGCTGTAAAACCTCAGTGGGAAGTACTTCAATCAGCTCTCCTCTTTGGAGTCTTGACTCTCCTCTTTGGAGATCTTGGTCTCTTTCGAGATCTCATTGGAGATTTGGATCTCCTCGGCGATCTTGATCTCATTGGAGACTTTGTTCTCCTCTTTGGAGATTGGGATATCGATGGAGATTTGGATCTGCTTGGAGATCTGGGTCTCTTTCGAGATCTCATTGGAGTTTTGGATCTCCTTGGAGAGCTCATTTGAGATCTGGTTCTCATTGGAGATTTGGATCTCCTTGGAGATCTGGATCTCATTGGAGATCTGGATCTCATTGGAGACCTTGCTCTCATCTTTGGAGTTTTGACTCTCCTCTTTGGAGATTTGGATCTGCTTGGAGATCTGAATCTCCTTGGAGATCTGGATCTCATTGGAGACCTTGCTCTCATCTTTGGAGTCTTGACTCTCCTCTTTGGAGATTTGGATCTGCTTGGAGATCTGGATATCATTGGAGATTTGGATCTCCTTGGCGATTTGGATCTCATCTTTGAAGTCCTGACTCTCCTCCTTGGAGATCTGGATCTCATTGGAGACTTTGTTCTCATCTTTGGAGTCTTGACTCTCCTCTTTGGAGATCGAGATCTCATTGGAGTTTTGGATCTCCTTGGAGAGCTCATTTGAGATCTGGTTCTCATTGGAGATTTGGATCTCCTTGGCGATCTGGATCTCATTGGAGACTTTGCTCTCGTCTTTGGAGTTGTGACTCTCCTCTTTGGAGATTTGGATCTGCTTGGAGATCTGGTTCTCATTGGAGATTTGGATCTCCTTGGCGATCTGGATCTCATTGGAGACTTTGGTGTCATCTTTAGACGCTTGATTCTCCTCTTTGGAGATTGGGATATCGATGGAGATTTGGATCTGCTTGGAGATCTCGGTCTCTTTCGAGATCTCATTGGAGATCTGGATCTCCTTGGAGATCTCATTTGACATCTGGTTCTAATTGGAGATTTGGATATCCTTGGAGCCTTTGCTCTCGTCTTTGGAGTTTGGGATCTGCTTGGAGATCTGGATATCATTGGAGATTTGGATCTCCTTGGCGATCTGGATCTCATTGGAGACTTTGGTGTCATCTTTTGACGCTTGACTCTTCTCTTTGGAGATTGGGATATCGATGGAGATTTGGATCTGCTTGGAGATCTGGGTCTCTTTCGAGATAAATAAATATAAATACAATTTCTAAAATTTCTAAGACTGCAAGGCGGCACTGGGCGGGCCCGAGCACATGTATTTTGAAGCGTTGCATGCGTTTTGACTGATTTTTTTTAATAAATATTGACACAGAGAGCTGTTCAGGCTTGCACTCTGAGAGACAAAGTTTGGTGGTGATAGGACAATTCACAGTGGAGTTATGACAACATCGTCTCCTTTGGTGTTTCATGGTCCATGTATGTCCGCGATACAGAACTACGTGTTTTAATGGGGTGTAATCAAACTTTGACGCCACACCACGGCCACCTGAATAATAATAATAATTAAAGATCCCTTTGATCTTTGAACACTGACACTGCAGGAGTGGAGTTGTTTGTTTACGGCTCAGCATCGAAGGAGTCATGGTCCAGAACATCATGGCATGTAATCAAACTTTAATGCCATGCCACTGTCAAACCGTGTGATGAAAAATCGATCTTTTAATAACTTTTAATCTCCATCTTGCTGTGATGACACTCACCTTAATTTGAAGTTGATCCGATGAAATCCCTGTTACAAGTATATCAAAGTAAAAATGTGGAATATAGCCAAAATGGCCAAAATGGCCAAAATAGCAGGCATCTTGTTGCGTTTTTCCAATTGCACCTAGAGACATTTTTGTTTGTCTGGTCATAATACACTTGTGTATCGATTTTTGTGAAGATCGGTCAATGTCATCACGTTCCGGGGGTCTCAGGGGGCACCATTGAGTCATTTTGTGACGCCCATTGAAAATTCACCACTTTCTAACTTTGTGCAAATTTTGGTACGAATTTGAGCATGTTAAAACCCTCAAAAAGCCAATTCATTTGCCTGAATAATAATAAAAATAATAATAATAATAATCATTACAATTTCATTAGGGCCGCCCACTGTCAGTGCTCGGGCCCTAACAATGAAAATCTAATAACATAAATAATAGATAATCATATTCCTTCTTGCTGCATCACTTCCCCTCCTCTCCTCCGCTTCTTCCTCTCCTTTATTTCCTTTCTGTTGACTTGTACCTGCCCCCTCTCTCTCTCTTCACGCTCAAGTTCTTGTTCTAATATTTATACTATCATCCCTCCATCCCCATCACCCACCGCTCGCTGCGCCCTCTACTGGCCACCTTCAGCCACTGTGAGCAGGTTCAGCCGTTGCCAGGGGTGACTGCCTCCTGGAGGTTTTGGGATGTCTCCGTCTCACACGGATGAATCCTGAAGCTCTGCGTTCGCCTTCCAATGAAATGTACACGAGGAAGGAGGAAAAAACACAGAGGCGGGGAAATGGTACAAAAACAAAAAGAACGAAGGTCGGAGGATGAGATTCGAAATATCTCAACAGACCCTTTGCTCTTTTGCGTCATCCGTGCATTAATCCAAATGTTCATCTGAAGCCTTGATGGCTCCGGTGGAGGATCATAAAACATAGAAACAGGAGTCAAAATTACAAATTAAAACTGCATAAACATATAAAACATATATTTAATATTGCACGTCAGTGTTGTGCTCTTCACACTGAGACGAGACGTGATCTCTCCGTGTGGAATCCGAGCTGGACCTCAGGCTGTTTGCTTATTTTGCTGATGTCCAGTGATTCTGCAGCGCGGCCTCCAGCTCTGGCAGTTAAAAAGCCATTGAGGGAATGAGGGGCTTGGCTGCCGGTACAGTGTCGGTTAATAAATGTCCTCTTACTGGAATTAGCAGCCGACCTGGAGAGAGAGGGTGATGATGATGGGGAGGATGAGGGAGGAAGGAGTAGGAACAGGACGGAGGATGATGGAGGAGGCTGAATTCAACAGATATTCTTAATTTTTTCTCTCTTGATATTTTTCACCTTTTCTTTATCTTAGTGCTTCGTTTTCTCCTGCCACCTCCTGCGGGGTGCACGCCCGTCATACACCTGCAAATCCCTTTTTATTGTGGAGGGACAGAAAATACGAAGTGGTATTGATTGTGCATCCTGCTGGACGAGGTTAACTCGTCTGCATGGTCCAGTTTTGTGTGATGAAGATGAAGAGCAGATGCAAACAGCGCAGGCATGTTAAAAAGACAGATTCCAGGTTTAAACCATACAAGTCGGCTTTGAGATTCTCCTCTTGGCGTCTCTGTGAGGCTACAGTCCCGGGCGCTGCTTCAGTAAATCAAGCACAGCTGTGTTTGTAAGTCTGGGACCTGCAAGCTGCAGAGGAACATGTGAATCCTGCCGAGCTCTGAGGAACGAGGCCAAAGTTCATTCAGTGTAAAATACACGTTTATTTATTTTAACATCAATAGTGGTTTTGATTTTTAATGCTTCTGATCTCAGGTCAAAGTCCGCCCACGTACTGTGCTCCTCCCCCTGGCCTCTCTCTCTCTCCCTCTCTTGCTCTCTCTCTCTCTCTCTCTCTCCTCCTCGGAGCATCCCCTCTCTACGCCCCCACACTCCCCTCCCTCCTTCCTGTTGGACAGACCCTGCCTTCCGCCCCCGTATGAGACAGAGCATGGAAATTTCCAACCTGTCTCTAACTGACTTCACACACATACATGCACACACATGCACACACATGCACACACATGCACACACACACACACACACACACACACACACACACACACACACACACAACACACACACACACACACACACACAGAGCTGTCAGAACTGCAGGTTTGTGCGGTGGGAGCCAACTGACTGTCCGTGAGTTAGTGACTTAATCACACCTTATTATAGTTGTTCATTTTAAACCTAGTTACAGTGGCACATGTAATTAGGTGCAAAATCATGAATTAATTAATTGGGGAGTTCGTTCAAACACGTAACAAATTCAAACAGTATTTCTTCATATTTGATCTCCACTCGTGTTCTATTTCCTCGACTGTTCTGCAGCTTCTGTTGAAATCACTCATCAGCAGAATGAATCTGTTCATTTAACGTGGGACCACAGGAAGCTTGAAATGTCCTCAGATAAATACTGATTCACTTACCGACCGCCTGCTTCAATTTCTGCTAGATGATTCATTTCATTAATTTCTCAGAGAATTGAACATTGATCTTGATGAAAAAAATGCGGGAAACAGTTATAGGACTGAAGTTCATGTGATCTGTCAACCTGGTCTCTGCAGGGGATGCTGGTGTGGACACGTTCATTTGTCTTTGCTCAGCAGACAAGTCAGTGTTCAATCAGCAGAGTGCGGTTGAGTTTTAAAAGACTGTTTTTGACAATACAATAATTTTCCCTCCCTCCCTCTCTCTCTCTCTCTCTCTCTCCCTCCCTCTCTCTCTCTCTCTGCAGTATTTTGTCCTCGGTGGGGTCTCAGCTCGACCTGAGGACGCTGCGAGCCGTCAGAGTGCTGCGACCACTGAAACTGGTGTCTGGGATTCCCAGTAAGTGCTTGAGCAATAACGATAGCTGCTTCCATGCAAACTGTGTATATCTCCTTCCGACTGCAACATATGACGTGAAACAATGAAACAAATAACACAATGTACGACAACCAGAAAACTGGTGGACGCTGTTAAACGATTGATTTGTTGATATCATCTATATAGTTACTACAGTAAATCTATAAAGACCTTAATCCAGTGGCTGGTTTTTCACCTGAAAACTCCACTGTCCACTTTGTTCTTTTTGATTAAAGGCCCAGCAACACTGTCCTGACTCTTTGTTTTGCGCTGTGTCCTCCAGGCCTGCAGGTGGTGCTCAAGTCCATTATGAAGGCCATGATCCCCCTGCTGCAGATCGGCCTGCTGCTGTTTGTGGCCATCCTCATGTTCGCCATCATCGGCCTGGAGTTCTACATGGGGAAGTTCCACAAAACCTGCTACGATACCTTCACAGGTGAAATAAAAAGGATGGAAAATATATATGTTTATCTTTCAAAAAATCTTCAAAGAAAGATGGAGTGCCATGTCTGCTCCCAAAAGTGAAGCCAAATCTTCTGATTCGGTGGCTGGTTGCTGTAAATGTCATAAAGACTACCTCCTCCAGGTTCAGGTTCCTGGTAATGTGCATGCTCACTCACTGTCAAACTGTTCCATTCATATTTATCTATATTTTATACATATCCTTACACTTAAGAAGAACTGCAGCGTACTTATTATCACTCACTGGCGCCTATTTTTGACTCTTGCTGCTGTAATATCTGTTTTATCTTATCCTGTCCTAACTTATCTAGTGGCTCAATGGGATTTCCTAGTTCTGCTGTTTTAATTATTATCTACAAAAACAGCCTTTTGATCAAATACAACGTTTTGTCTGATCCAAAATGTATTCGAACCCTTCGACTTGGTTTTGAATGGTGGATCTTTCCTTCTCTCGGTCTCTCTCTCTCTGCCCAGGCGAGTTGGTGGATGAATTGCCGTGTGGCGAAGCGTTGCCGTCCCGGTTGTGTCCGAACGGCACGGCGTGTAAAGACGGCTGGATCGGACCCAACTACGGCATCACCCAGTTCGACAACATCCTGTTTGCCGTGCTCACCGTCTTCCAGTGCATCACCATGGAGGGATGGACGGAAATGCTGTACTACGTGAGTTCTACATGACTGTAGTTTCAATCCTGTTGATATGAGATCACTGATGTTAACCAGACCGTTATAAACACGGTCTACTCACATATTCACCTTAACGTGAAGGTTTAAACACTTTTTAGATGTTATACAAGTTAATACTGTTACACTGTTTGAATATCTTGGTCTCACTGTAGACAGCGTATCAATAAACATCTCCAGTATGTTGAGCACAGAGCTTGAACAGAGGCGACCGGGGTTCGACTCTTAAGTTTTGAAACTTACTTATACTTACTTACTTATCTCATAATTGAATCTGTTACCCAGGTATAAAAATACAACACATCTTGATATTTGTTGAAATGAAGAAGCAAAAATTTTTTTATCCAATTAAAGTCTTAGTTTGTGGATGTGTGTAGAATCCTAAGCTGCCTCCTTCTAGTGTGCAGGTCACCAGCTCTTCATCGCTGACCCCCCCCCCCCCCCATTTGTTTTGTACTGTCTGTGTTTAGCTCAAGGACTTGTGGAGGTTTCATTCAGCTAAATGAGGCGTTAAACACCATTTATTTGTCTTAGAGCCGCTTTCCACCCCCCCCCCCCCTCTCTCTCTCTCTCTCTCTCTCTCTCTCTCTCTCTCTTTATTATTCTCTTCACCTTCTTTATCCGTCTTCTCATCTGTCCTTCACCCGCCTCTCGCAGTAGCTCTCCCTCTTTCTCCGCCTCCCTCTCTTCCTCTCTCTATTCCCGTCTCGCTCTATATTTAACATCTCTTCTGATGGATGGAGGCCGACTTCCACACGCACACAGGCCGTCGGAGGGAAACCAATGAAAGTTTAATAGAGAACGGGGCAGATGTTCAGTGTGCCGTGCAGCATGAGAACCCAACCCATGCACGCAGCTCTGCAGCAGCAGATAATAATCAGCTGATAGTTCTATTAGGAGCATTACACGGGTCACAGGAACACGATATCCCCCCCCCCCCCCCCCCCCCGCAAAGTAACAGTCACATGACACAGAACATGACGTGCAACCCCACATTCCAGGCCTTAGCTTCAGAAGAGGGTCATTTCTGAACCGGCATACGTTTCCCTTCTCCTCGGATCTTATGCAGCTCAGGCAAAGTTGCAGTGTATTCTCTCTGGTAACAGAACATAGACATTTGTATGTGTTAATGAAACTGTCCTAACTCGTGTGTCCGTGTCTGTGCAGAGTAATGACGTGGAGGGCAGCGCCTGGAACTGGATGTACTACATCCCCCTCATCATCATCGGCTCCTTCTTCATGCTCAACCTGGTGCTGGGTGTGCTCTCAGGGTACGCTGCTCATCTCATGTTCACGTCACTAAAAGCTCGAATACGTATTGTACATCCTCATTTACTCTACATTATTGCTAAATCTATATTTTGTGAAATGGTTAAATAAAAAAATGTAGAACACTGACAATTGTCCCCGCAGTGAATTTGCCAAAGAGAGAGAGCGGGTGGAGAACAGGAGCGAGTTTCTGAAGCTGAGGCGACAGCAGCAGATCGAGAGAGAGCTGAACGGATACCTGGAGTGGATCTGCAAAGCAGGTCGGTGCACGGCACACACACACACACACACACACACACTAACCTCACACAACGTGCAACCTCACACAGCATGTTGACATATTGTTTTCTTTCATTCGTGCAGAGGAGGTGATTCTGGCCGAGGACGACACCACAGTGAACTTTGATGGTATTGACCTTCCTCCAATTTTAGTCGTGTGTGAATGTGTGATGCAGAGAAAAAGAGACGGTGCTTAGGAAATGTCCCAAAAGTATTCTGCTGAACCGTTTATACATTTTTGTGTAATCTTGTTGTTTTTGTCATGAGCAGAACTTCTATTGTGCTGGTTTGGTCGTTGTGTGTTTAGCTTTTTTCGTGATCTCTCCCCTTTATACGTGTAATTGTGGGATTTTTGCAAGATGCAGCTGCAAGTGACAAAGTTTGGGCAAAAACAATCTTCTACTCGCGACAGGTACGAGGCGACGGCCGACCATCAAAACCAAAAACAACAAGACCGAGCTGCTGAACCCCGAGGAGGGGGAGGACAACATGGGAGACGCAGTGGGTAAGAGAGACAGCGGAGAGGACGGAGACATGCTTTCATTGCTGTGACCTGTAAACAAACTAACACCCCCCCCCCTCGCCGCTAGGTTTCGCCCGCTCCAGCATCAAGAGCAGTAAGGACGGGTCCAACTACAACAAGAAGGAGCGACGGCTGAGATTCTTCATCCGCAAGATCGTGAAGACGCAGGCGTTCTATTGGACCGTGCTCTGCCTGGTGGGCCTCAACACCATGTGTGTGGCCGCGGTGCACTACAACCAGCCGGAGATGCTGTCCGACTTCCTGTGTGAGTGAGCGCACACACACACACACACACACACACACACACACACACACACACACACACACACACACACACACATCAGCAGATAGACATTTTCTTAGTTTAGTCCCAACTGCTAACATGGTGGAGGTTTGATTTATCAGCTGTACTGCCGTCAATCACCAGGGGGCGAGCGGGACACTTTACTTTTGAGGAGCTGTCATAAGTCATGAGTCCAATAAAATGGCTGCTGACGAGCTTTGGCCTCACTTTTGCATTTTCATTCTCAATGTGACTCAAGACACAGATGTGCTGCTGTTGACATGAGCAGACACACACACACACACATACACACACACACACACACACACACACACAGAGTCAGCTCATTGTCCCTGGCCAGTGTCCAGTGTCATTAGCATATGAGGCTGTAGCTGCTGATGGAGTCCATTCATCACCTCCCTGTCATACACTGCTGGGCTCGCACCACTATCAGCCTCCACTCCTCTGACTCCCTCGTTCCCCTTCTTCTCTTCTGTTTTTCATCCCCTCCTCTCTCTCACTTTCTGTCCTAATCTGCTTTTTTCTTCCTCGGCCCTCTCTCTCTCTCTCTCTCTCTCTCTCTCTCTCTCTCTCTCTGCCTTCCTCTCTTCACACTCCTTTATCTTTCACTCTCACTGTCGCCTTTCCTCCAAAATCTCAACCCTTGCCTTCCATTCTCCCTCCCTCCCTCCCTCCCTCCATTCCTCCCTCCTTCCTTTCCTCGCTCTCTACTTGTCCTTTCCTCCCTCCAGTCTATGCAGAGTTTATCTTCCTCGGTCTGTTCATGTCCGAGATGCTGATCAAGATGTATGGTCTGGGCATCCAGCCCTACCTCCACTCCTCATTCAACTGCTTCGATTGTGTGGTGAGTGCACACACACACACACTCTCACACACACACACACACACACACACACACACACACACACACACACTATCACACGCACACATTCGGCTCGTAAGTATCAGGACTTGATGACAAATCCGCACTCAACAAATTTGAGTAATAGATTTTTCTCCCGTTGCTCTGCGACAATGACGCAGAGCAGATTCAGCGTTGTGTTTGTCGTGACTCAAAGTGCAGGAGTTTTCATTTGTCAGTTTGACATTGTGACTGACAGCTCACTTCACATTGCACTGGGATACAGCGCCTGGTAAAGTGGCTCCGCCTCCGACTGCGTTCAGGCAGCCGCTCGGGTCCAACACTCCCAACGCAGCAGTGTTGAGCTCTGCAGCTGATTTGTGATTTATTTGTGATCAAAGTTTTTAAATATGTGAACTTGCCATTATTTGGATATAAGCTGTTTGAGTATTTCCATATTAACAATGCAGTTAACAGTTTGTGATGTCACAAATCAAATCAATGTTTTTTTGTTTGTCTGTATTGCCTGTAAAGCACTTTGAGCTGCACAAATAAAGGGTTTTATTATTATTATTATTATGTTAGTATGATTTGAGCGGTGGACTCAACTCTCATTGGACACATGTAGAAAATGATCATGCCATTTATGCCATTTTTAGCCATAAGGGGATTGGGAAAAGTTTTTTAAAAAGCATAAGACCAAATTGGTGCATTTTTAATATTGGTGAAATATCTTGTTCCACATATCTGTGACGTTGTGCACCACAAGAGGCTTAACAACAACGTTTTCTGTGTGTGTCTGTTGTGTCCGTGTGTGTGTGTGTGTGTCTGCAGGTAATTGTGGGCAGCATCTTTGAGGTGGTGTGGGCCATGATCAAACCGGGCACGTCCTTCGGGATCAGCGTGCTACGAGCTCTGAGACTGCTCCGCATCTTTAAAGTCACCAAGTAAAGTCTCGCTCCTCCATTTCCCACTTTCTGTCTTTCCTGCTTGTTTCCTCTGCCTCACTAACCTTCATCCTCCTCCTCCTCCTCCTCCTCCTCCTCCTCCTCCTCCTCCTCAGGTACTGGGCTCCTCTTCGAAACCTGGTGGTGTCACTGCTGAACTCCATGAAGTCCATCGTCAGTTTGCTCTTCCTCCTCTTCCTCTTCATCGTGGTCTTTGCCCTTTTGGGGATGCAGCTGTTTGGAGGACAGTCAGTATCAACACAACAAACAAACTCATCTCCTCTGTATCTAATATCAAGTGTTCAGCTTTTCTTTACATGCGTATGTGACTGTGAACGTGTTTCACTTCTTCCTCAGATTCAACTTTGAAATGGGAACTCCTCCGACCAACTTCGACACTTTTGCTGCTGCGATCATGACGGTGTTTCAGGTGAGAGAGAAAACGTTTCCAGACGTTCTTTACAAACAGAAAACATATATTCTCATGGTTTAGTCCTTATTGATTTAATCCTAAACCTCAGATGTTAATTCGATCATCTACCTAACAATCCCACAAATGTCTGTGGAACTCATACATAATTCTGAAGTATCTGCGTAGCATCAGCACACAAAAAGAAACTTTGAATAACAGGCATAAAGTAAAATCCCCATAACTCTAAGTTTTAAAATGACCCTTATCTTTATCCCTGATGTTTCCTCTTCCTCTCTCTTTAGATCCTGACAGGAGAGGACTGGAACATGGTGATGTACGATGGCATCGAGTCCCAGGGAGGAGTGAACGACAAAGGGATGGTGTTCTCCATCTTCTTCATCGTCCTCACGCTCTTTGGCAACTGTATCCTTCCTACCACACGCACATACACACACACTCAATATTTTCCTATTTTTTTTTACAATATTTGTAGTATTGGTGAGATTTCTCCTGTCCCATCTGTGTCTCTCCATTTATTTCATCTCCCCATGTTTCTCCAGCAGAGTCCACTCTGTCATTTCTCCTTTACCTCCTCCACCACAGACACGCTGCTCAATGTGTTCTTGGCCATCGCTGTTGACAATCTGGCCAACGCACAGGAGCTCACAAAGGTACCGGATATAATATTTAATATAAAACCATTTTTAGATTAATAAGTGGAATACTAAAATACTTTGACCTAGAGAAGGAGATCTAGTAATTCGAGACAGATTACTGCTAAAAACACAAAGGAAGTAACGTTACATTTATAACGTGATAATAAAATTTGCTGTAAAACAGACGTGACTTCACCTGGATTCACCGTTTTGGGTTATTTTCTAATAAATTCATCATGTGCCGGTAAATTGAACTTGAATGAGACGGTTCTCTTCTCCTCCAATAGGATGAGGAAGAACAAGAGGAGGCAGCCAATCAGAAGACAGCAATGCAGAAGGCCAAAGAGGTAGCGGAAGTCAGCCCACTGTCAGCCACCAACCTGTCTATTGCTGCGTGAGTCCACACACACACACACACACACACACACACACCCAAACACACACACACACATATATGGCCAATATGCACAAACTCAGGGGAAACATCCATCTAAATAATAAAATATAAATTAACTGAGACCCTGTCCACACTAATACGGATAACTTGAATAATTCCTTTAGCTCATCCTCATGCAAACAGTTTTTTAAGTCACTAAAGTCCCAGATGTTTTTACAATAGCATTCCGATTTGCAGAATTTCTAAAACTGCGGTTTCACTGGAACGTGCAAATCGAAGTTTCTCTGAAAACGATGACGCCCATTGTTGCTTTGTGTAAAGAGCAAATTTCAAGTTTCAAGTATAATTTTTCATATTTGACAAGAAGAGGCAGATCAGCATCATTGCAATATAATACAGAACTAAAACTGTACACGTTCAAAGGTGCAGGTTGACATTAGTTGCCGATGGAGTAACAACTTTACAGTGACTGTGTTGAATGCTCTGCTCGGTGTTATTACATCTGCAGCTAAATGTTACATTACTGCGTCACATTACCCACATTCACAGGAAAATGCATCGGTCTGAATGTAACCTAAGCATAAAACATAAACCCTCTTCAGCCCTTTGGGAGGGGCCTCGCTCCCAGGCTCTAAAAAGTGGTCCTTACAAAGATGGTAATTCAACTGTACACACACCCACACTTGTAGACAATAAAAGTCCCTCTGACTCTTTTTGTCAAATTGCACTCTCACACAAAACACTGTCTCTCTCTCAGATCTGTCCTGAGTGGCAGGCGCTCGTGTGCACGTGACGCACACACGAGCACACGCCGCCGCACTCGGCCCGTTGTCGTCCTCCAAAACACGACTTAGCGATTGTTCTGGGAGTGAAAGGAGCCGATTCGGGGCTTTGTGAAGTGAAGAAGAGCGAGAGAGGCGGCCGCTCTGTAGAACCCGCTCCTGGCAGCAGGAACGCTGACAATAGGACACATCAAAATGATGCTCAGGAAGAGAAAGGAAACCTGCTGCTGCTTTAGAAGTCACCGGACTCGAGCTGAGCCTCTGACGGCTCGATTAGAAGCTGCTGGCTTAATGCTGCAGCAGTGCTTGTCATGCACACACTGACCTGTCAATCATTTACTGTATAACTTCTACAGGTGAGAATCCAAATCACGAGCAAGGGTTAAAAAGTTTCACTTGAACAGAACGAAGAAAGAGCAGCAGCTAGTTTCACTGCTGCACAAACTCTCACAGTGATTCAGTCACTCACAGGTTTATCATTATTAATATGGAGGTCCACCAGGATGAGGTCACATGATGTCAAATTGAAAATATACATTATTTACAAGTGACATCACCCATCGGTTTGTGAGCTGACGATTTATTCCTTGGTTTTATGAAACCAAACGTAACCATATTTGGAGGAGCAGTGGGTGGAGCCTAACAGAGAGCTGTACACCTAGCTGTCAATCACACTGTATCCACGCTTCAATGCACACGATGGTTTATCGTCTATTTGAATCTAAATGGACCATAATGCACAAAATGAACATCATCTGTATTGGGAAACATCTGTAGATAAAATGAAAAATTATTCCTAGATCTGCTTGTTTTCATTTGGATCCGCACCTAAATTGAGTGGTTCTTTCCCTTCGACCAAATGTTGTGTTGATCCGTCCAGTGGTTATTTTACCAGTCCCGCTAACGAACTAAAAACAAATACATAGCCTACTTGGCGGAGGTAATGGGTTGAGTAGGTTGTCTGTGGCTTTGTCATAGGTGTAGTACCACAGATGGACACTGGGGCACATTTGCAAGACAAGAATAAAGAGCATTATCATAAAATACAAACACATCGCGGATAAGATCCTGTAATTCAGATTCAGACGGGAGCTCGATGGTCATTGGTCAGTTTCTCAAGACACAAATACAGAGGTGCAGCGCTGTTTCCTTCATTTAAGACGAATCGGTGATAAGAGTGTGTCCAGTGTCAGCATGGATAGTGTTCTTAAAGCTCTACTTATTTCCTCTTCTGTTTCTCTCGCCCTCCTCATCACCTCTGTATCTCCCCTCCCACCGGCCCCCTCCAACAGCAAGGAGCAGCAGAAGAACTGCATCAAGGGGAGCAAGTCTGTGTGGGAGCAGAGAACGAGTGAGATCCGCCGGCAGAATCTGATGACGAGTCGCGAGGCGCTCTACAACGAGCTGGAGCAGGAGGAGTGGAAGGTGGGAGGCGAGGGAGAGGAGGTGAGGAAACCCCCCAAACAAGTATACACACATATACACATATATCTTGAGTATCATTTCACACTGGTCTTAAACGACAATTCGGAGCTGGATGCTGTGGTGCTGGACCTTCATCAGCCTCAACCCAATATTCAAGAACTTTTGATTTCCCTTTTTTTATCAAAACCAGGACTAACAAATGAAATGTTTCCACATGGCTGCTATCCCTGAATAAGAAAGTGCATCTGATGATATTTGGATGAGCTAATCCTTTCTAATCCTAACTATAGCAGCACCCGTCCCCGCCCCCCACCCAGGTGTCCTACCCACGCAAACCCCGTGGTGACATGAAGACCCACTTAGACCGGCCGCTGGTGGTCAACCCACAGGACAACCGCAACAACAACACCAACAAGACCCAGCCTGGTGAGCTGCCTCTGGAGCAGGAGTACCAGCACCAGGACATCGACCACCAACGCCGAGCCGCCCACAACCACCACCACCACCGCCATCGCCATCAGAAAGCTATTGGGCCAGAGAGTGGGGACGCCGGGCAGCCCGCAGAGACCCGCCTGGAGCACGGCTTCAGCTGCACGTCTCTGGGGAACGTGGAGGGCGGTGTGCCGGGGCAGCCGGGGGAGGAGCGGCACGGCCACCGGAGCCACCGGGGCCACCGGCACAGGAACAGGGAAGGCCGGGAGGCTCGCAGTGCATCTCCCCACCGCAGCGAGACGGGGGAGGGGCACCATGAGCACAAGAGGTCCAGGCAGCACCGCCGGGCAGCCAGGGAGGGCGAGGAGGGCCGAAGACACAGATCCAGGGGGACGGAGGTGGAGGGGGAGAAAGTTGAGGACGGTGAGGGACGTAAGACAAGACGGCACCGCCACGGCAACCAGGAGAGGAGCCGAGGGCATCGCACCAGAAAGTGAGTGAATAGAGGATGACAAGTTGAAATTGTGTTTGTCTGTTGCCTTCAGGTACAACAATAGATGTGTCCCTAGTGTTCAATTCACAGAAATGCATGAATAACAAAGATGTTCTCCTTCTTCTGTCAGGGAGCACCACAGCTCCGGCCCCAGTCTCTCCACCACTCGACCCATCCAGCAGCACAACGAGGACCTGGACAACTTCCGCAACAACAGCAAGCTGGCGAGCGCCCACGAGCATCCTTACGCCCTCCCCCCCGACCACCCCGACCACCCCGACCGCGTCAACAACCTGCTGAACTGCTGCGACGCCGACACCCACACCCTGCTCCACAGCATGGACAGCCTGATCCTGACCAGCATGGCCAAACCGGATTACACGTCCATAGACATGCCCCCTGTGTACCCCTACCCCTCCACCAATGCCATCCTGCAAGGTGAGCGTCCATCTTAACGTAAAAGTCTTAACGTCATTAATCTGTTGACACCGAAAAACAAGCGTCTCCATCGACCGGCCTTACTGGAGTCAGAGGCGTGGACTTGTGAAACTAAAGCCGTTTTCAGACATGAACTCCAGAAAAGGTTTGGTCAAATGGGTCCAGATGTTTTCCAGACATAGCCCGAGATATTTATATTCTTTTCCAAATGTCTGTGAGTTTTCCGGATGTTCTCCTGGTGCATTCTCACCTGGGTTCAGTCGTCCTCCAGAGTTTTTTCTTTGGGGGCTTGAAGGTAAACACTTCAGGAAAAGGTTTCAGTCCATATTCAAAGGCAGCTGGAACGACTCCGTCTGAAGCCGCTTGATTCACGTGTTCACTGTTTTGCTCCGGTGAAGCTGACCTCCTTCTGTCTGTCTTTCTGTCCAACCCTCCTCCTCCTGGCCCTCTCTCTCTGTTCCGCTCAGTGAACAAGAACGCCAACACCGACCAGAAGAAGAGCGAGGAGAAGAAGGAGGAGGAGGACGAGGAAGAAGACGGGGACGGCCCCAAGCCCATGCCTCCCTTCAGCTCCTGCTTCATCATGTCCAACACCAACCCGTGAGTACTGACGTGTGTGTAGTGAATATGAGAACTAGTCCTGTGCATCAACACGTGCACGCGTCTTTGTTTGCTCCACAGGTTTCGGAAGTGCTGTCACTACATCCTGACTCTGAAGTACTTTGAGTTCAGCATCTTGTCCGTCATCGCTATGAGCAGCATCGCCCTCGCTGCAGAGGACCCGGTGCGGCCCGACTCTCCACGGAACAACGTGAGACATCAGTGTGTGTGTGGGTGTGTGTGTGTGTGTGTGTGTGTGTGTGTGTGTGTGTGTGCTCATAGAAATGTTGACAAAGGTTCAAATCAAATATACGTTATCGTCTCCATGGGGAAATCGTTCGGGAGCCAAAGTGCTGTTGAATATTGCAGCTAAAAAAAAACTTAAAAGGATAAACCACCCAAAAGATGAAAACCAAACACTGGCAGAGGTTGTGGATTATGTTTTATGACATAACCCCACCAGTCGAACATATTTCTAACATTACAGTTTTGTAAGAGAACGTGGTTTTCACAGTGTTTTGAGAATAGCACCACAGACCTCTTACACTTCATGGTGGATCCCGTCTGACAGCTGTTGTGGATCAGGCTCTGAGTTGAGGTCCAGAGTCGGTGAAGCCTCAACACAACAGGCTCTGAGTTGAGGTCCAGAGTCGGTGAAGCCTCAACACAACAGGCTCTGAGTTGAGGTCCAGAGTCGGTGAAGCCTCAACACAACAGGCTCTGCAGCAGCAACAAAGCAAAGGTCGTCCCCGCTCATGCTGAGAAACACTGTGTCAGGACGCTCGGCCATCAAACCTCTGACATTCAAGAACCTCTTGAGGACTCATCTCCTCCGAGAGCACCGCGGATTTAACCGATTTAGCAGCTGGTGCTTCACCGTCTCCGACTGTACCGGAGCTTAACGGGTGGTGCCTCAGTTATAAGTCGCTGTGGAAACTGGAAGGGCCCTCACTGGGTACATACCCCTGCAGCGGCTGATTGGCCACTTGATCACCATGTTGCATATTGAGATCTACTATGTACAGATCATTGAATCTGCACCAAAGTGCATCTGTTCATAGGTAGCAGCACTTCAGACAGGAGGATCTCTGCAGTATTTATTGAGAAGTAAAAAAATATATATATGAACCATCACATCCTTTTAGCAATTGCAAGAAAATGGGTTCGCTAGTTTTTGCTTAATCCTGGTCGCGGGAAGAGAAAAACTAAACGCATGGAGAATTCAATTAAACACCAGAGTGGGATCTTCTTCAGGTTCTGATCCCCACGTCACTAAATTTCCTGGAAATCCGTCCAGTAGCTTTTGCGTAATCCTGCAAACAACAACAAAAAACAACATTGTGTATTAAAATGTATTTAATGACTTGAAAAATGTTGATTATTAGACTGAAAGTAGCTCTGAGGTTGAAACTGTGGACGATACTGAGAAGAAAGGGAAATCGGGAGAATGAGAGTGAATTGATTATTTTCTGACTTTGGAATAAATGTTGATAAATGACAGTGAAAAGGGGGAAATTGCTCGTTGTGACAAATGAATCGATAAAATGGGATTTTTAAAAATAGAAAAAGCAAAGCGGATTGGGATGTTTAGGATTAGGATTAGTGTCTCTTATTGTTTGTGTCTCTGTGATAATTCCATCTCCCTGTGTTGTGTTGCTCTGCAGGTGCTGCGTTATTTTGACTACGTTTTCACAGGCGTCTTCACGTTCGAAATGTTGATCAAGGTAACAAAGTATCACTCAGTGTGTGTTTCTGTGTGTGTTTGTGCTGTGTCCGTGCACTGATGTGTGTGTGTGTGTGTAGTTGTACTGAACCTGCTCCCTGTTTTCCAGATGGTGGTGCTCGGCCTGTTTCTCCACCAGGGCGCCTACTTCCGCGACTTGTGGAACATTCTGGACTTTATAGTGGTTAGTGGTGCTCTGGTGGCCTTCGCCTTCACGTAAGTCCCCCCCCCCCCCCCTCCCCCCTGACCCTCCACCCTCCTCTTCATCATCTCCACCACACACTCACACACACACACACACATTTCTCCATCCACAGAAAGACCCTCGTCACCCAGCATCGTGTGTCCGATACAACAGGCAACGCTGATGTTTCTCCTCTAACTTCATCTCTACTTCATTAATCTTTTCTTTTTTTTTTTTTAAACTTCCTCTACTTCCTCTCTCTCTCTGCTCCAGCCTCGCACATTCTCTTCCTCCTTTACTTTTATTATCTTCAGGGTTTGACACCTTCTCTTCACATCTCTCCTTCCTGCCGTCATGTCTTTCCTCCGTCTCCATCCCTTCTCTTCCTCATGATCGCGTGGCATTGTATCAGCAGGTCTTTCTTCACGTTTCATCCCCACGTCATCCGGACAAAACCACCCGAGATCCTTCAAATCCAATCCTACATTCCCCCCCCCCGTCTCTGAGCTACACACCTAAAAGTGAGAAGGGCTCCTCGGCTCATTTTGACTCCCTCTTAAAAAACGACACCCGTTTAAATGACCGGAAAGCATTTCTTCAGCGAGGACCCGTGAACTGAGTTTTTAGAGTGTAGTTGCAGCGTTGCACCCCCCCCCCCCCCCCCCTGCACCTCCACCCTCCATCTTCACCCTCCACACACCTCGAACCATCTCACCCACCATCCCAGACGTGATTCCCACTTACTGTCTGTTCTAATAAAAGCACCTCCTGCTCCTTTCCTACATTTTCTCCTCCCGATCCTCCCTGCTCCTGTTCCCTTGTGTCAATCCATGCCGCTCTGATATTCCCACCAACCAGGCCGTGAGTCATCCCTTCCTGTTTTCTTGCATCTAAAGCCCCCCGACTCTGATTCCCCAAACCTTTGCTCATCAACACACACCCCACTCCCAGGTCCTTTACAGCTCTGGTCCCTGCTGATGCCTTCACGTCCTTTCAGATAACTCCTCCTCCTCCTCCTCCTCCTCCTCCTCCTCCTCCTCCTCCTCCTCCTCCTCCTCCTCTCTCATCATTATTACATCACATCAGATTTCCCTCTACTACCATCTGGATCCTAACATACAGCAGATAGCATAAGACAACAAGGGAAGAAGGAGCCACCCTCATTTCTTTCAGTCAACTTGGGTCCATAATTGTGACAGAGTTTTGAAATCTGGTTCAACTTTGCTCTCCATAATCTTAGAGTTCAGTGCTTGTCTGAAAGTAGCTTAATTGATATCAGCTCTCTAAATATGGCAGAGTCATGAATTATTTACTGGGAAATTGAAAAGTTAAACAAAGCGATCAGATGGGTCCATGTCCCGTCCTTCCACTGAGTTTCATGGAAGTCCATTGAGCAGATCTTGCATAAAGTCTCTTGACAATCACACAAACAAACTAATGGACACATGACGTCTTTGGCCCAAGTTCTGTAAGTAGCCCAAATCACAAAGCACTGCTGAGGGTGATGAGAATCATTTAAACCAAAGTATCAATCAAATTGACCTGCTGGTGATACATATATAATATATATTAAGGGGTTCACCACAGTTAATATCCATTGGGGACCATGAATACCTGTGTGTAGACCAATCTGGAAGAGTCCCAGGAAACTGCCCCTGATCAGCTTTTGAGGTTTTGAGACATTCTTTAACCCCTGTGGGACAATTTAGACGTTCCTGCACGTTCTTGCTGTATGTCGGGAAAAGTTTCAGCCATTTCTCTCATGGTTGCTGTTACCTTCACTCCCTTCTCCCCCTGTAGTCAGCCCCCTCCACCCCTCCAAACTCCACCACCTCCAACCCTCCCTCTCCAACAGCCATTCAAGCAAAACCACACCCCCCTGTGCAAAAAAAAACATCCTCCTGCCCTCCTCATCCTCCCCCCTCCTCCGGGCCCGAGGTCCCCGGACAGTCGGTCCGTGGGGGTGAGGGCGCCCCAGACACCTTTAACCCTTTAAGTGCCCAGGCTATCTGTCCGCCACAGGAAGGAGCACCCCCACCCATGCCTCTCTTTTTACTCACACACAAGAAACACAAACACACACACACACACACACTCTCATCCACCACTCTGGCCAAGTTCAAGGTATTTAACTCTCCTTCCTCTGCACGACCCCGGGGAAAGCAGAATGAGCGTGGGAGGGAGGGAGGGAGGCATGCTGGGTGAGGGTGTGGCGGGTGGAATGATTTGTGATAAAGGTAGTCAACAGGTAAATACATATGGATTTAAATATGTATGATTACTATGATACATGCACCAAAGTAGGACTGAGTGAGGGAGAAAGAACCGAGACGCTTGAGTGCCTCTTCCTCAGCTCAGTGGATGATCACTGCATGTCTGTGGCTGCATGAAGCTGAGCACAACCCGTGATGCAGGAGACAGCATCACTCAGAGCTGTGTTTGCAATGTTCAGCGATAAGAAACACACAATGAATGTGCTCAGACATTCAGGATCCACATCGGAGCCTCTCACGCCCCCCGTCCACACTGATGCGGATATTTTCGATCAACTGTGCCCTCTGGGTTTGAGCCTCTCGGCCACATGCAGGCGTTTCAGGTTCGGCTTAAACTGAGATTTCCAACGTGCAGATTTTAACGAGAACGCCCCCGAAAAACAACAATGGAGAGGATCCGCTGGAGTCTCTCTACGTTGAGTTAGCACCGCTCGGTTTAATTACTAGTTTCCAGCTAAACTCAGCCTCATTGCACCAAACGGATTCTCAATGTGAATCTGCAGAATCTGTAGCGAGCTCCTGATTTCTGTTTCCACATTGACCAATCACGGGTGAACAGTCCGTGTGGAAAGCAAAAGAGGTGCAATGACTGAAATGCATCAACTGTCGGTTCTTTTGCCAAAAGGTTGTCAGCTCCTAAATCTCTAGTGTTTTGTGTGTAGAAACTTAAGATGTGTGTGTCATCGTCAGACTTTGAACAGCGAAAAAATATTGGTCGTTGTCCCCAGAGGCTGATTCCTCATCAGAAACGATAGCTGATGGCCTCCAGGAGTACTGAACCACCTTCACATGCGTCCTTCTCGCCCAATATTCCTCAGACCTCAGTTCTTCTTTGGTATTTGACGGATCGTTGATGGAGAGCAGCCCGAGTTTGTCTTGTTTATATTTGGTTTAACAGAGAGGAGGAAATATTCGTCCCCCCCAAAAATATCCGCAGTAGTGTGGACAAGGCATTGAAACCCTGTTTAGACCTGATAGTTACATGAGTGATCCAATCAAGAGGACACGCCCCTAAAAGCCTGAAGATCTGATGATATTCAGAGGTCACAGGTTCACAGGAAGATCAATAATGACAGAAACCAAACTTTCACTTTGCTGGAACATTTTAAGAATCAGAACTAGTTTCTGATTCTTAAAATGTGAAGTGAAACGTCACTTTATCAGAAGATAGAAAAAAAGCGGCCTATCGAGAAGTTATTAAATTCTATTGTGCCTTGTGGCTGATAAGTTTATTACAGGAAGTTGAGAATCACTCCACCGCTGCACCCCCCCTCAGCATGACCCCCCCCCCCGCCGACAAAGGGGGTGCCTCCTCCCCTCTACCGCTGACCTCCCCTTCCTCTTCTCCACATCTTCAAGGTTCTCCCCTCGCTTCCCACTTCTTTACTCCTCCCTGTTTCAAGGCCCCTTCGCCTCCTTCTCTCCACCCTTCCTCCCTCGACCACCATCTCTCCTCCTCTCGACCTCCTCACTCCCACCATCCGCTCCAGGGCTGAGATGTAGAACGTTTTTTGCTTCAAGGGGCTTCACATCGTCACACCTATGAAATCTCTCTCTGACGCATGACTTTGTTTAAAAGCAGGTCCGTGAGGAAACCATTGTGCAGAGGGTTTTGTAGCATGGTCAGAGTGCAATGGCTTCAGCCTCTTCTGGGTTTTAAACACAACAGTCGCGCTTCTGGCTCCCATCACCCCCCCGTAGTAAACGCTGAATGAACCGTGGTTGTGACTGGGAGCTGCATGCAGTCGCAGTCCTCTGTGGGAATGGCCTGTCGTCCTGCTGGCGGTGTGTGTGTATGGGACAATACACACAAGTCCTGGTTTCTTGAGGCTCCGCCTATGTGCTCTGTGACATGTCAAGAAAACCTGGAACCGGCCACTTGTTTAGATTCAGTGCCGCTCTCCTCCCCCGGCGCAGATGTGCATGCAAAAGAGCTTTGATGAAATCCCACCAGATGATTGCAGATCTAATGAGGGCAGATTGTGCTGCACGCTGCTCTAATTGATCATTATGGTGCGATAAGATAAGAATCGGTGTAGATGGATGCAGCAATCGAGTTTCCTCCTCCGGCCGTGAAGGTAATGCTTCATAGAGCTGGTGGCTCGGCAGAAGAAGCCAGGAGAAGGTTTGCATCCACACTCTGAGCCAGCGGCTGCTCCTATTGGTCTGTAGATCTCCAGAAGTCGCCCTGAGAATAGAGATAATAGAGATGGAGATAAGTGTTTCATTCTTAATGGAGAATAGACGATGTTTGCATTTAGACTTGTTTCCACACAATGTCCACATTCTTTTATTACTTAATTTCTCAAAAATGTGTCTAGAATCTGTAAATCAGACACATACATGTTAAAGATCCAACCCTGACATCTCAAATTCATTTTCTCCTAGTTCATCATCGTGGTTACATTTCTGTCGATCAGATAAAATGACAGTCACCAAATGTATAAAACTATAATCCACTTCTGGTTGTGTTTCAGTTTAGGGCTTATTATAATAACACGGAGAATCAAGTTTTCTGTTAATATTAAGATGTTACTTCTCACATATCTTTCTCCTGACGTTGCCCTGATGATCTGTCATATTCTCATCCAATCAGAATCCCAGATGACGAGTTGATAAATCTAGTGGACGACAGATTCTATTTGAGATTTGAAAGAAAATTGTCGTTCAGATTTGAACTTGGTGAATTCACAGTAAAGGAATAAATGTGCGTTTTATTACAACACAGAGGCTTCACTCGATCTGCCAGGAGACGGGTGTGTAAACATCCCATAGGGCTGTTAGGGAACCAAGGGATGGGTCAAGGGGGGGGGGGGTGGAGTAAGATGATGAGTTTAGTGTTTGGGGGGGGGGGGGGGGGGGGGTTACTGAGCAGCTATGTCCATCTTGCTGTCCTTCCTTCTTTGTCTGTCTCTCATGTGGATGTTTTTTTCCCTGTTTCTACCAAACCCCCTCTCTCTTGTCCTGTGTCTGTTTGTCGCTCTCTCTCTTTCTCTCTCTCTCTATCAATGTGTGTCTATGTCTCCTTCCCTACCTTCCTCCTCTTCCTCCTCGTCCTCCTCGTCCTCCTCGTCCTCCTCTTCTCCTGTCTCTGTCTCTCTTCCTGTCGCTGTCACTGACTCTCGCTGTCCCCACCTTCGTTGAAACTCGACAGGACCAGCACCCGGTAAAGTGTCATCCTCCTCTTCCTCCTCTTCCTCCTCCTCCTCCTCCTCCGCTCTGTCCCCTGCTCTTCATCACCGGGTCAAACAGGCTTCTCTCTCTTTCTTTCTTTGTTCTTCTGGTCGTTCGTCCTCATTGGCGCCGTGACGTTCATACCACACAGGAAACCATCCTCACGTTCAGTCCTGCAGGGGCTGAGAGTCTGAAACTCAAAACCCTGTAGTTCTTATAATCCACATCACCGTCCACTCGAGGATCTCTTCAGGCGAAGGGACAGTTCTACGACACGTGGCGCTCTCACACGTTAACCTCCAGACTCAGAGATGCTGCTGTCGTTGAGCTGGTGTGTGTGCGTGCATGTGTGTGTAGCAGGAATGTCGTTAATTCCAAACACCTATGGCCTCGCTGGGCTTTACTCTAATACTCTCAAGCTGCCCTGATAGAGAGAACTCAGTCCTACTCAGCTTCAGAGGAGGAAGGCCTATTGATCGAGTCTCTCACACACACACACACACACACACACACACACACACACACACACACACACACACACAAACATGTAGAACTGCAGAGGCTCAGACTCAATCAATCAGCCTTGAATTGAATTGTCTTAGGTTTTCTGCCACGGGAGCTGAGTTCATAGTTAAAGCGCGAGCCTTGATGGACGACCTCTCCTCTTGGCAGCCGTCCACACGCCTCCTGCCTCGTTTCTTGTTTTGTTCTTTATTTTGAAAATGGCCCATCCGCTTACAGTAAAGATCAACTCGGCTATTTACTCCCTTGACAGCCCGAGTCCTCCTCACTGATAGTGGTTCATGTACAAATCACGAGCACGAGGCTCGGTTGTGATTTGTACATTCACTCGTTTCCTCCGGTCGCTCTCACGGCTCGTTTGAACTTTGCCGATGCTTGTGTGTCTTGTGACATCACAAGCTCCGAGAGTCTCACATAGCCTCGCTCTCCTGGCCACGCCTCCTTCGAGTCGGGGTCGCCAAAGAAAAGCACGGTAACATTTTCCAGAAGCTTGGGAGGAGACGGAGAAGGAGGCTATGTGAGACGTGTCCGAATCCAGACTCAGGATTATTGTGACATAATCCGAACCATGTGATGAATTAACTTCATGTGTCCACTTGTCAAAACTCCCATTTGCCTCCGAAGAACTGAACAGCGTGTCACTGAAAAAGAAAGAAAGAGGTTTGGCCGGGCACTCTGCCGGGAGTTGCCTGTCGGTATGGAATGAGTGAGTGTCTCCTGTGTGACGATTACGATAAGTGATGAAACAGATGCTGCTGCTTCTCGATGTCCATGAAACCAGACGGTCAGGAAGCTGATCGCTCTTCACCCGGTTTCATGTCCGACGCACACGGGACGCAGAGTCTTTGTCCTGCAGCAGAAGAGACTGAGAGCTGATTGTCCACACGAGTGAAATGTGTGACACAAGATGTCCCATCGTGTGTTGTTTGACTGTAGAGTTCATGTTTGAGATGAAGTCCAGCACATACCTCCACCCCCCCCCCCCTCACCCCCTTTCTATCCATATGATAGTTGACCATAGGGTTGGGTAAAGAGTGGATTGTTCCATCTCCTCATTCCTCGGCTCCGCTCTCTATCTTCCCCTGACGCTGTTGTTGTTGTTGTTCCCTGGCTGAACTGTAGGGGGAGCAGCAAGGGCAAAGACATCAGTACGATCAAGTCCCTTCGAGTGCTGAGGGTGCTGCGTCCTCTGAAGACCATCAAGCGTCTCCCCAAGTTAAAGGTACGACTCAGGACATCAGAGGGTGCGTCTCTTCACCCCAAAGCCGAATTCCCCCCCACGCCATACCCTGACGTGCACCTCCCTAAACCTACAACTACGCATCGAGGCCACGCAGAACGCAGGAGCTGTGATTGGTCCGCTTGGTCGAAACCGCATCTCCGGCAGACCCGCCGCCATTTTTCGAATTGAGTAGAAGAAACGAACACGTCCTTCTTTTCCTCGTTAGAATTCTTTAAGAAAAAGTAGCTGCTCTTCAACGTCAATCAGCTACAACACAACCCGTGAGAACTTGTTAGGAAGTGCACCAGAAATCGGAAGACACCCAACACCCACACAGAAACTCTACCGCCACTAGTGTCTCGGTGGTGTAATTGCAGCGCCAGTCACACACACAGCTACACACAACTAGGATGCTCGGCCTCGTGCGTAGTTTCAACACAAAAGCGTGAATCAGCCTGAACCCTGGAAGCTAATTTTCAGGGTTACAGGAATGTTCAGGAGACTGACTCGTCACCATTAGTAATTTTTATATTTATAAGATAAGATGAGATAATCCTTATAAGCCTAGAATATGAATAAATAAAGATAATACAAGAATACAATTGAATAAAAAAGAAATGCATAAGAACACAAAAACAGAAAATATACTTTATACAGTGCAGATAACATTGAATCAAATGAAATGTTGTGATATATTACTACATAATCGACAGAGCAGCAATATGGCTCAACCGAAGATATATAATATATATGTAGATATGAAGTATAATAGGACCAAAGTACAGTACAATACACAATGGAATATGGAGTACTAAGAGTAATGCTGCTAATATTACTATTGACACTACATACAGTGATAGTTATGATTCAAACATATATTTGTACCCTGCATAACAGCCTCAGATAGATATTATAATAACACTCAGCCTGAAGGAGTAACTGGTGAACTTCTCCCCGACAGGCCGTGTTTGACTGTGTGGTCAACTCCCTGAAGAACGTGCTGAACATCTTGATCGTCTACATGCTCTTCATGTTCATCTTCGCTGTCGTGGCCGTTCAGCTGTTCAAGGGTCGATTCTTCTACTGCACGGACGAGTCCAAAGAGTTTGAGCGCGACTGCAGGTCAGTGACCACTGGACTCCAGCTGCTCGGCTCCTGAGCACAAACATCAGTCCATTGAATCAGCTGAAAACAAACTAGAACACTGTGTGGAGAACTGATTCATTGTTTCAGTCATTTTTCAAGCAAAGACAAATTCATTTAGTTGTTGTAAACCTAATATTTCTTGGTATTTAGACGTGATTTGGAAAAACCTTTAAGACTATAACATTACCAGATAAATTGATGTTTAATAAATTATTAGTCGCAGCCCGGTCAAATCCCTTTGTTGATCCGAACTCTTATAAAAACACTTGTTTGTTTTGTTGCTTTATT
The DNA here is from genome assembly GCF_947347685.1 of Pleuronectes platessa. NCBI lineage: Eukaryota > Metazoa > Chordata > Actinopteri > Pleuronectiformes > Pleuronectidae > Pleuronectes > Pleuronectes platessa. The sequence continues at coordinate 2,845,671 of NC_070628.1, read as the reverse complement.
AAATTAATTGTTCTCGTGCATTAACTTGTTAAATAAAGTTTATTTTTCAACCGGTTTCTGGAAGTATTGTTAGTCGTATATCAAAAGTAGAACAAATACCAGTAAAGATTCATTAAGTTTCACTCAGTAGTTTTTTAATCATAACTTTTGGATCTTTTCCAATTTTAACATATTTTGCATTTTATATAAATTGCAGCAGGTACTTCAAAATTACAATAAAAAAATTAATAATGCCCAAAACCACAACGTTTTTGCATAGAGAGTTTTATTGTTTTCTTTATTTTATATGATACTTGATCATTTCATGACAAATACTTTGCACGTGAGAAATGTTTTGATGAGATGTGTGGAAACTGTGGATGTGAAATAGATTTAAAGAGATTTAAAAAAAATACATAGTCCTCGGATGATTGTGTCAGGCAGATGCTGCCACCTAGAGGACAACATGAGAAGCAAACACTCTACAGGACCAACTCTGAACCTCTCGCTCTGAACTACAAACAATAATAGAAATGTAGTTTTTAAGTTTTTAAGTTTTTCACGATGGAAACTTGTTCCTTCAGGGGCGAGTACCTGGTGTATGAAAGAGACGAGGTTAAAGCGCAGAAGCGGGAGTGGAAGAAGTACGATTTTCACTACGACAATGTGGCTTGGGCCCTGCTCACCCTCTTCACTGTCTCGACTGGAGAGGGGTGGCCACAGTGAGTAGAACACATACACACACACACACACACACACACACACACACACACACACACACACACACACACAGCTTTAAACAACAGCTGTAACCAGGCATTTCAGGGTCACATGTTTGAAATTATAAGTGATGGGTTATTTCAAATTGAAATAAGACAAACATACTGTTAAAAAGACAAATCTATTTATGATTTTCATTTTAATTTGTTCATATCAAAATAAATGTGTTGATATATTTGTCCTTGTTTCAGTGTCATGTGTCTAACGTTCTTCTATCCTGTCTCTTCCCTGTCGCAGGGTGTTAAAACACTCTGTGGACTCCACTTATGAGAATCAGGGTCCTAGCCCGGGTTACAGGATGGAAATGTCCATCTTTTACGTGGTGTACTTCGTAGTCTTCCCCTTCTTCTTCGTCAACATCTTCGTGGCTCTTATCATTATCACCTTCCAGGAACAGGGGGACAAGATGATGGAGGATTACAGTTTAGAAAAGAACGAGGTGAGGGACGAGGCTGCTTGAATCTTCTGTTGTGTTCTGGTGTTTTGTTCTCGAGCCCTCACACTCGTCTCCTCTCCTCCCACAGAGAGCCTGCATAGATTTCGCCATAAATGCCAGGCCTCTCACCCGCCACATGCCCAAGAACAAACTGAGCTTCCAGTATCGCATGTGGCAGTTCGTGGTATCTCCGCCCTTCGAGTACAGCATCATGGCTCTGATCGCGCTCAACACCATCGTCCTCATGATGAAGGTACGAGTCTGGATGAGGTTGATATATTGTGTTTGCTGAGCAGATTTTGATTATCAGCCGTAATGTTTTAACCATCCAAGGTAGACTCACAAAAAAACACAGTAAACACAGGTTTTTATTGACCAGTATGGTCAATTGACACACCCGGGGGGGGGATTTGGCAGAAGTTTGTGACGTTGACCGTGACGAACACTGGAAAGAAAGTAATGGTGGGACTCTGATTAGCGTTTGCTGATTTCGGTGTAACCGCTGCACCACCGTGCCACCACTGCAACAATACAAACACAGATTGTGGCCGTGAAAGCAGAGGGGAAAAACTTGAGAAGGTTAGATTCTCTCTGTCGGGTTCTGATAACGCTTTTAACAAAACCTGGCAGCCTTTCTTAGAGTACTTAAACAGCACTACTATTCACCCTGAAAGTGACTAGATGCCCCCCCCCCCCCCCCCCCCCCAAACTCTGTACTATTTACTACTCTATTATCTCAACAACTAATTTCTTTTCTTTTTTCTTTTTTCTTTTTTCTTTTTTCTTTTTTCTTTTTTCTTTTTTCTTTTTCTTTTTTATGTAATGTAAAGTATGTTTTGGTTTAATTATGTATTTATTTTGCTTTTTTCTTGTCAGTGGGTGGGAAGGGTTAGTTGTGGGTTATGGAGTCCGTTCTGGCACCCTACTGCTATTCTCTACCTATAACATTTTTTGTATACACTGTATGTGTGAATTATTGCTGTATGTGAACGGAAAAAAAAAACAATAAAAAGATGTGTAAAAAAAAAAAAGAAAGCAGAGGGGAAGAAGTGTGGACCTAAAACTTGGTATTGATTTTCTTTTGTGTCTAACTTCTGTGTTCTCATTGCCTCTCTGCCTTTGTCTTTGGGCGTCCACAGTTCAACGGTGCATCGCCTGTCTTCAATGACGTCCTGAAGTACCTGAACATCGTGTTCACCACCTTCTTCTTCATGGAGTCGATCCTCAAAACCATCGCGTTTGGCCCTCTGGTAAAATCCACAAACATGCAGCAGCGACACGCGCACTCCTCCAGCGGGTTGACCCAGACTATCTATTATTCATTTATAAAGCAGGTTATTTTGGTAGACAGATCTAGAGCGTGTTCCCTCCTGTCCCTGAACAACCCGGAACCTAACGTGCACAGCAAGTCACGCTATCAGCCTCCTTCCAGCCTAACAACACCACCAGGGGTCAGGGTCGCGTCCCTCACCAGGCCCTGGATTCAGATGGGGGACGGATCCAGTTGACGACCTGTTGTGTCTCTCTCGTCTTCTCACTCATCTCGAACTGTTCTCTCTCTCTCTCTCTCTCTCTCTCTCTCTCTCTCTCTCTCTCCCTGCAGAATTACTTCAGAGACGCCTGGAACATCTTTGATTTTGTGTCCGTCCTTGGAAGCGTCACTGACATATTAGTGACAGAACTATGGGTAAGTGCCTCTGGGAGTTCGGACAAAGTGACACACGTCGCTTGTTTTTCTCATGACACTGGTTTGGTGGACTCAAAGGAAAACATCAGCCTTGTTGTCAGTGATGAAACCAGTGTTTTGATAGATCTTTGCTTTTGGTTAGAAATGATCCAACCACAGATTCAGTCAATCTGTCGTTTCTAACTCCCTAAAGCCACCGGGGCATGCAAAATGTTTCTGGGCTGAATTTTCCTTTTAGGTCAGTTAGGTGACGTCTGTAAACCAGTGTCCATCGCATCTTGTAGACACACACACACTCAGAGGTGCTCAGAGGTTGAAAAAGGAAGAACTGCAGAGGGAAACATCTGGTCTGGCTCTGAGGTGACAAACCCACATGGCACAGTGACCCCTTGTGGCCAGACTCGCTGTTTCCTGCTGATCATATTTACCAGAGGAGAGGGACCGATCCAATCTGACTTGTATGTATGAATATCGGTTTGTTTGGCGTGATGAGCCACCACGTGTAAATGTCACCAGGGTTTTGAACCGATCCTTTAAAACAAACATGATTCAGTAGTTAATTTCACCCTCAATATGACCTGTGTGTGTCTATATGATGCCTGTACATTATCCCGTGGAGGATTTTGTTAAAAAAAAAAAAATCTAAATTAGTTGTGGACACTATTTCCAACACAAATCCTTCAAATGTCTCGTTGTGGAGCGACAATGTGACCTTGGATTGGTGTGACTTTACTTTTGTTCTCTGTGTGTGTGTGTGTGTCACTTTGTTTCCTTTCCTACACATGAGATGAATGTGATCAGTGACATAAGAATCCATATAGTTCACTGGCGACCCCCTCTCTGTTGTCCAGCGTGACCTGAGCCACACGTGACACTTCTTAACAAACCTCTCTGACTTGTTCTGAAGTCTTACTCACACTGGATCAGCTGTAACTGTGCTAATCACTGTGTTTCCAGACGATCACCGACGCCTCCAGGAAACTAAACGAGCGTCTCAGCTCTGTGACATTAACTGACCTGTTTTCAGCTGATTATTTCAGACGTCCAATCGATTCCCTGTCTGCTCAGTGTCGTCATGCAGCGGCGAACCTGCAGGTTTTTTTTTTTTACGGCACTGAAATCAGAAGCAATAATCGTCTCCTCGGGTTTTACTCAACTGATTGAAAGAAGCAATAATCCAAACTAATCAGAGCAAATTCTCTTAAATTCAAAACTGGAATGGCCCTCAGTGCATCTCCAGGGGTGAAAACATAACCTCATCGGTGGAGATGATGACTTAAGGATAAGTTTTCAGATATGAACTCCCGGAGATTGTCCACACAATCAGAACTGGAGATTCTCTGAGTCAGACTCGTTCACAACAGCAGGAAAATCTTCAGATGAAGAAATTACTCAGGATTCCGAAATCGCGGAATTTAAAATAACACTATAAATGTGTATTATTTATTTAATATTGCACAAACACTGCAAATGCTTCACTATGGAAAGGTTCATTTTGTAACTTAAAACACACGTTAGCGGTGAATTTAAATGGGGGGGGGGGGGCTGAACCACCTGATGTTGCTCACATACTCTTGTTGTTGATGTTGTTGTTGTTGTTGTTGTTGTTGTTGTTGTTGTTGACTTGAAGTTGTGTTTCACTGCCTTTTATGACGACGCCCATAATGATTCCGTCTTCCTCTTCTATCTCTTCACATGCTTTCTTTAAAACCTCTCTACTTTGTTGGCCCCTCCCCCCCCTCCTCCTCCTCCTCCTCCTCTGATAAAATCCATCCAATCAAAATGCACTATGAAATCCTTCATCGTGTTCTCTCCATCCGTGCTGCGCCATGACATGTGGTGGTGGTTCTGTGATGATGATGATGATGATGATGAATATAATGATGGTGATGGTGTGCGTTCCCCCCCCCCCCACCACCCAACCACCCCCCAATAAAACACCAAATCTCACCAAAAAAATCACAATGTGCTACAACTTACCACAAAACAACACCACCTCCTCCCCATTCATCCTTCTACATCTTCGCACATGTAGAATCTGGTTGGTTTGTAATTTATCTCTCAGAGCTTTATGCTGCATCGTCATTGGTCATGTGTACCCCCTCCCTCCCCCAATCACCCACTCCCCCAGATCTTAACCTTTGACCCCAGTGCATGCGCTTCTCTGGATGACGACCTTTAAAATTCCTTGATTTGACGACAGAGCGAGAGGCTCATTATTAGTGTAAGATAATGTTTATGTTTGGATCATATTTAGTTCCCTAGAAAGGTAGATCATGGTAACTTATTCTGAAACTGCTCTGGAGCAAAACCTGGCAATGACCAAACTACTGGCCAATCAGATCACTGGAAAACAGGAGTCATCGATCTATAGGATCCTGACAGGGACAAAAGTAGTTTAGAAATAATAAAAGTCAGCAGATATTTTTATAAATAGCTGGAGTAGTTTCACCGTTTCTGGAGGGAAAGTTTATCACAACGTTTTAATGCATCATAACTATTATAGCTTCATTTGAATTCAACAAAGATTCTTTGATATGGAAAGTTAGTTTGAAAGTTTCAAAATAAAATCGCTCACACTCTTAGTGCAACTGAATAAGTGAACGTGTGAATTAGAATTTATGATCTGTGCTCGACAGCCGCTGCCCCCTGCTGGTCTGCATGTAGGCCAGTTTTTACCATGAAGAACGTATGCTGCCATGCCAGTCCAAGCCATGCCAAGCCATGCTAAGTCAAGCCAAGCCATGCCATGCCTGCACTGAGGCTGATTGCTACTTCCTCCTTTCTCCTCTCCCTCCTCTTCCTCCTCATGCTCCTCTACCCCCCTTGCCTGTCAACCAAAAAACACCAGGTTCTCACCGGGGAGAGTTCGGCTGTTTTGTATTTAAATAAATCCAAAACTGGGGGTAAAAAAATTACGATTTTTACGAGGCTACTAAACTGGATTCCAGCTCCAAGAATCATATTTTGGGATTTTAATAGTGACCTGTTTTTATCCTCGTAACATGAGGGTATTATAAAGTGCACATGCACACATAGATATATCATTTACGTACAGTAGAGGAATCAGAAACTGTAAACGCTGCATTTTAAATAGTCAGCGAAAGAATAATAAATGTGCAAAGGATTGACTGAAGGTGAACTTCAGTGATTCATGGACCTGAATCCCAGTTTCAACTGGTTTTGACAAATATTTTAAACAATATTTGGAAGAATCATAAGTGAAACGAGACCCCAAGCCATGCTCTTATCTCCAAAAGAATGTGTGCGTGTGTGTGTGTTTGTGTGTGTGGTTGACAGGCACAGTGCACTGTGCTCCATCTTGTGTGCCCTGCCTGCCCCCCCACCCCCCACCCCCCCCAGAGATCAGTGCATTTGGTCCTAAAGAAGCGTCCTGCTGTACCAGATTGGATGATGACCTTTAGACTCTTTGACTTATAATTTTCCTTATTTCCTTCTCTTTTCTTTTTCTTTGTCTTTTGACCTTTTCTCTCATTTCAATTTGTATCTTCTCCTCAGTGTCATTATGTTTTCAGTTGTGGTTTATTTGGTTTTGACTCCCCCCTCCCCCCCCCCCCCCCCCCCTCTCTCTGTCCTCTCCTTCCTCCGCTGTTGTTTTTGGTTTTTGTGTTTAGCAGAGGGAGGTTGTGCAGGTTTGTTGTGTTTTGTGAAACTGATTTTCATCCCTTGGTCTCTGCTGTAGGATAATTTCGTCAACCTGAGCTTCCTGAGGCTGTTCAGGGCAGCTCGCCTCATCAAGCTGCTGCGACAGGGAGAAACCATTCGCATCCTGCTGTGGACCTTTGTCCAGTCCTTCAAGGTCTTCACGTGTTCACACAACGCACACACACACACGTTCAATCCCCGGCTCAGTTCACGCCTCTGACCAACATTTCTTCTTCTGCTCTTGTAGGCTCTGCCGTATGTGTGTCTGCTCATCGCCATGCTCTTCTTCATCTACGCCATTATCGGCATGCAGGTGAGCTCTGACAACCAACCAGTGTCGATCTCTATTCCTCCACGCTTGTGTTTTCAGGAACATCTGAAAGGAATTTCTTCAAATTTCCTTGTGCTCAAGGATGAACTGATTACATTTTGGTGTTCAAAGTTCAGAGGTCAAGGTCGTTGTGACTCTGGGAAACACAACAGCTCAGAAACAACCTATTCCCTGGTCTTATTTGCCTTGTTCCTGTTTTAAGCATGTAAAGCGCTCTGTAACTGTATTTTGTGTGTGTGTGTGTGTGTGTATGTGTGTAGTTGTTTGGTAACCTGGCCCTGGAGCACGAGGAGGGAGAAAGTGCCATCAATGAGCACAATAACTTCCAAACCTTCATCATGGCCCTCATGCTGCTGTTCAGGTGAGCCCTCCCACTTCTTCTTCCGTCTCTCACTTTACAATCCGCTCTCCGTGCTTCAGTCTTCTTGACCTCGCTGCGTGTTTCCCCCCCCCCCCCCCCCCCCCTTGTGCAGGAGCGCCACTGGCGAGGCGTGGCACGAGATCATGTTGGCCTGTCTGGGTGGTAAAGAGTGCGACCCGGAAACAGGAAACACGGAGCCAGAGTGTGGCAGCGTCTTCGCTTACACCTACTTTGTCTCCTTCATCTTCCTCTGCTCTTTCCTGGTGAGAAAAACACACAGGAAATGACACGTTTCAACCAGTCGGAAAACAGACAAACGAGAACTTGTAAACTGACGCAACATTAGTTGTGAACAGGAGAAAAGTTCCATCGATGCAGTAATAATAATAAAGAAAGTACTTTTTATTCGTGTTGCGCTTATCGAGGAAACTCAAAGACACTTAAAAAGGATTTAAGGAGAATAAAAAGAATGATTAAAATACCACAGACATATTGAAAGCAGTTCTGTTTCGCAGTACTGCAGCTGGCCACCAGGGGAAGATTGTTAGGATCGCATGCCATATTAAGAAATCATGATATTGAAAGCAGTCCTGTTTCGCAGTACTGCAGCTGGCCACCAGGGGAAGATTGTTAGAAACGCATGCCATATTAAGAAATCATGTGTTTGTGTTGTGTAAAAATGGATGTTGACTCTAAGTCCTGAAAGTGAAGCCAATGCGGAATTGCCTGAAACCTGTATTCTGTCAAATGACCAGCAGAGGACGCCATCTTCTTTTGTTTTCATGCGCGTGTCATCGTTTGAACTTGACGAGAAAGACCTTGGTGTGAGTGTGTGTCTGTTTGTCTCTGCTCCAGATGCTGAATCTGTTTGTGGCTGTGATCATGGACAACTTCGAGTACCTGACCAGAGACTCGTCGATCCTGGGGCCGCATCACCTGGACGAGTACGTAAGGATTTGGGCCGAGTACGACCCGGCCGCCTGGTGAGTAGCGAGCACGCAAACACACACTCTCTCATTTTCACACACACACACACACACACACACTTTAGAAAATCCCACAGAACCACGCAAAGGCAGAAACACACACGTGAAAACAGCAAATACACAATCTTACCAACTACAGACTTGTGTAGCATAAAACTGACTCAGACGTGTCCACAGACACTTTCATGCTGAATGTATCGTTGCTCTTAACCCTTGACTTTCTCTCCCGTCCTGAAAACGGGGCAAAGCCGGGCGTCACGGTGCAACAGGAAGTGCATCACAGGGTGACAGACGTTAAAAAGTGGGCCGGTTAAAACGGACACGTCTGAGAGAAAAGAACGATCCAACTCTCTCCCTCTCTCTCTCGCTCTATGAACTTTCTTTCTCCGATTGCACTTTTTGGTGCACAGTTGAGATGAATGTAGTAACCCTCTCCTCCTCCTCTCCTCCCCCTCTCTGAGGAGAGTGTGTGTGACTGAGCATGCACCTTCTTTTAATCTTAGTGTAAATAAATGTACTCTCCTTTTCTACCTTTCCTCTCTCTCTCTCTCTCTCGCTCTCTCTCTCTCTCTCTCTCTCTCTCTCTGTGACCTGTGTGCTCCCTCTCCTAACCTTCCCTCCTTGTATTTTTCTTGCAGCGGGCGCATACATTATAAGGATATGTACAGTTTATTGAGAGTTATCTCCCCTCCCCTGGGCCTTGGCAAGAAATGCCCACATAGGGTGGCCTGCAAGGTTTGGAACAAACCCCTAAAGCACAAACTTTAACACAACCTGCTCGCCTTTAAGAGACTGGAATGAATGTCGCTCTTTATCACTTTTAGAACCAATTCTCTCCTACTTCAAACTTCATTTGGTCTGTTTCTGTTTGGGTTTGCATTATCCAGTTGTTTTAATCTCATTTCACCATTGAATCATTTAGTTTTCTTCGGGGAGGGGGTTTCTGTTGTATTTGCATTCTGTCATGACAATGAGAATGTTTGGGACAATGCAGAAAATGCACACACACACAATCTTGTACACGCACACACACACACACACACACTGGTAGTGGTGTGTGAAGCATGAAGTGGTGCACTGCACTCGCTGCTGTCTCCTGACTGAACGCTGGGGAAGTTACACTGATGTGCTCACGTTTAATTCACTGCGATGTAAACACCAGAGTCTGGACTCTTTTCTTTCTGCTTGCTTTCTGATTTTTGCCTGAGCAGCGAACAGTCGAGCACTGTGCATCGTTCTTGTTTGGGGTTGGGTGGGGGGGGAGTGGGGGGGGGGGGGGGGGTCTGACTCCATGCTGTTCTGCAGCCATGTGTCACGGAGGCTCCAGAGTCTGTAGACTTTGACTCATGCAACCGATTCCTCCGGAGCTGCTCAGTCCCACCAGGTGATATTTATTTATCTTGTTCTCACATGATAAATATTGTGTGCACAAGTTAATTTAATACAAATTCATATACGTCTCTCTTATGAGAGAATTCAAGTTTCATTCACATAATGAACTTCTTGCTGCTCCTCAACAGGAAACATTGGCTGCACATAAGTTAACTTGTTCTCACGAGGTAATTATCGAATCATCAAATTTATATCTTGTCCGCAAAATATATTTATCCTGCGCGAAGAATTTAAAATGATGAATAAATTTCACCTGTTGGGACCTTCGAGGCTCCACAGACTCTGATGACTCTGGTGCCTCCATGGTTTGTAAAGAGCTGTGCTCAGCGATATACGTACGATACCATTTTAAAATTTGTAGTTTCCACAACTGACTCTAGAATCGTATTCCTTAGAAAGATAAAAGATTCCATGCTGAATAGCCTTGTTCCTGAATATCGACAGCAAAAGTCAGATTAAAAAAGAAAATCCTGCGCATTTGGACCTTAAGGATTCAAGGACTGAAAATAATGCTGTAGGCCCGTTTCAAGTCCTCATGAAGACGGCACCCAACAGTGCACAATGTAATGTGACTTAAATATAAAACAAGCAACTACAAAGACTAATTTCTGCAAAATCAATCCAGATATAAAAATGTTTCAACCCGATATACTGTCGTTAAATAAAGCCGTTCCTAATTACATTGACTTTACTTTTCCTGAGTAGATTGGTTATGAAAGCAGTGAGCTTGTGTTGCCTCGACAAACCTTTAGTGGAAAACAGACCTCAACAACTAAAATGATACGACCAGACAGCCTCTGTTTGTGGCTCTGAGGAAGTTAAAGGGTAGGGTGTGTGTGTGTCTTTGTGTGTGAGTGCGCATGGGTGTGTGTGTGTGTGCGTGTGGGGTTTGGGCCAGGGGCTCTGGACATATAAAGGTCTTGTGTCCACCAGGTTCTGTTCCTCTTGAATGTTGACAGATGCTCGTGGGAAGAATCATTGTTCTTCACGTCTGCGTTTGTAAAGACCTTTTTAAAGCTCCTGCAGGTTTTGGCTTCAAGAAAAGAAAAGGTTAAAGGTTCAGGCTGTCGAATCTAGTGACATCTAGTGGTGAAGTGGCATGTTGCAGCCGAATACCCCTCACCTCACCCTCCTTTTCCTAAAATGAAAACAACATGGCCGCCTCCGTGGAGAGGTCTCGTTACCGATGTAAATTTAAAGTTTTTAAATGTAAAGGACCAATTCTAGGGTACCTTTCAACTAAATCTTACACTCTGAGCCATTGAAGGGACAGATCACCTACATCCCAACAACCTTGGAATCAACACACACACACACACAGAAAAAAAACACACACACACACACGTACACAATTTAAGTAGCACCCTTATTCCTGTTTATAGGGACATTTATAGATTATGCTGAGCAATACTGTTTCTCTGAGTCATGTCCATCTGAGATCTTTACTTTAGCCAACCCCAGCTGCCACGAGGGGGTCGGGGAACCCGCAGGGCCGACTGCTTCCAGACATGCAGGTAGACACAGGAAGAACATGCAAACTCCATGTCATAGAATCATAGCCCGTTATCAAACAGCCCGACACCATCAGAGTGACCTTTTCTGTGACACGGCTGAACTGACCTTCTCGAAGCCAAAACCTACAGGAGCTGTCGGGGAACCAGGATCAGTGAGGTCTCCTGGGAACATCTGGGCAGCTGTGAGGTCCCTGGTGGACACGCAGCCTCAGTTGCAGACTGCATTGACTCGTCCCTGTGACACCGACCTCTGCAGCGGTGCTTTTCTTTGCCTGCCAGAAGCTCCGCTGCCACTTCTATACGAGCGGCGAAAGAGGGCGAAGACCAAAAAAACCAACAACTCCCCTTTTCACCTCGCATAGAACGGCATCTGAACAACTAACTAAATAACACCTCCTCCTCCAGCCCTCCCCTTCTCCCCCAGCCTCTCTCCCCCCTCCTTCCCTCTCCTCTCCCGTACTTTATGACAAACCAGAGTAGAAGCCACGAAACACCCCCCCCCCCCCCCTCGTTCTATCTCTTTCTCTCTGTCTCTCACCACAGCAACCACATGTCCACAGCGATCAAAACAATAACCTCTGTGTATTTGTTCCCTCCCCCTCTTCCTTTCCTTTGTCACTTTCTTTCTGTTTCCCCCCTCGTGTCTCACCCCCCCCCCGGAACACACCTGTGTGCGTCTGCGTCCCCCCCCCCCCCCCCCCCCCTCGACCCTCACTGTTTTTCCTTTCTTTCGTTGTCACGTCGTCCGTCTTCGTTTGTCCTGTCTGTTGTGTGTGTGTGTGTGTGTGTGTGTGTGTGTTGGCGTGCGGCTGTGTGAATCCATGTGTGTGTGTGTGTGTGTGACCTGTGTGTGTTTGTGGCCACCCCAGCGGCCGGATCAGTTACACAGACATGTATCAGATGCTAAGACACATGTGTCCGCCGCTAGGCCTTGGGAAGAGGTGTCCCGCCCGGGTCGCCTATAAGGTAGACTCGCCCCCCACCTTACCCCTCCACCACGACCACTCCCACCTCCTTCTCCTCGCTCCCCTCTCCCATCATCCTTTTCTCCCACCCCCCCCCCCCAACCCTCTCCCCTCCCATCTCCGTCCTCAGACCTCCCCATCGCTGGGGAGGAGAACCTCTCCTCTCTCACCTGTTGAAGTCCCCCACCCCGAGTCTCTCCTCCTCCTCCTCCTCCTCCTCCTCCTCCTCCTCCATCCCACCCCTCCTCCTCCCAGCGGTGTTCTCCTCATTGTCTGTCAGTGGTGGTTGTGGTGGTGGTGGTGAGCGCTGTCCTCTCTTCTCTCTCTCCGACCGCGGGGATTGAGGGATGGGCTTTTTTTTTTTGTCATCGTGCAGTGAAGTGAAGTGATAGTGGAGTGGTAGTCAGTCCTCTTTTCTTTTTTATCCTTTTCCTCCCGTCAGGCCGCAGGAGTGAGGGAACAGAGGAGGCTTTGCCAGTCCCTCTGCATCCTGCACGGACGCATGCACGCACACAAACACACACCAGAAAACCAGAGATAGAGCATAAATCTGACTCTTTGAAAGAAATAACTCTTCTTTCAAATTATTTGAAATGACATCTGCATATTTTCATATCTTCTAGAAATAAGTGCACAAACTATGAAGTAAACTTCCATGGTAATCATGTCTATGCAGCCTGATTTGTTCAAGAGTTGTTATAAATAAAATATACACCAAATTTTTGTGCAAAAGAAACTAATATTATAAATAAAACCTAATATTCGGCCACATTTTCTCAATAATTGCGACATGATTATTTTCAGTATATCATAAACATCCTGCAAATAATGTCAATGACCGCAGGTGATTAACTTTGTGACCGCTACTTAAATAATAATAAACACACTTTACAGAAGCCGTTGTTTCTCAGTTTTAATCATAAATAATTTATCTATTAACTCAAATAAATATTTTTTCATTCAGGCTTATTTTCACACCGTGCGACTCTTTGCTTACGATGCAGGTACAGAAGGAACGGCAAGGGTTTCTGTCTTCAGTCCTCTGAGTCTCTCATTCCTGTGGATGGCACTTTAGTGCACACATACACACATGAACACACATATACACGCTGTGCACACAACAACATAATAATGCAAAGCAAAATGAGTAGGAAGGAAGTTCTGTCCCTCAAGTTTTTTTTTTGACACCCAAGGAAACCTCAGCGTCTCTTTGTGCCTCAGACCAGCAGGGTTTGGATTTGAATCGAGCATTTCCGCATTCGCTGTCTCATCTTGTCTCTCTCAGTATAAACTCTTCTCTCTCTTTCATTCTCTCTCTCTTGTTGACATCCAGATTCACCAGGGTTACAAAAAGATGAAGTGCTTCAGGGAAGAACAAATTGTTTCTGATCATTTACATTAAGGCTAGGAGCCTCTGAAACGTAGCATCACAATGAGGAGTGTGAAGTGTGTGCATGAGCTGCCACAATGAGCTACTTAACCGACGATTGTGCCTGATGGTGCAAATACTACACATACCAATGAAGGTATTGGAAACACTCTGCCGCCATCTAGTGGTCGGAGTGGAAAATACATACTAGCCCCTTGGGACTGTGTAGCAAAGTTATTTTGAGGTATTAAGCTGTATTTGAAATACTGTTAGTATGGAACAGATATGATTGTACAGAAAACATATGTTGTTATTCAATTTCAAGCAAAAGCAGCATCAATATAATAATCCACCTACCAAAATTTGTTAAATTAAGGTTATGCCCCATTATGCCTAATGTCGCTAATTTGCCTCATACCTAAATTGATATCTATTGTATATGCTATATTGAAATGAACAATCTCCACTTAATTTATCATCTGTATGACAGGCCAAAAACACCAAAAATATTTTTTTTATATAATTGGAAATTAATTCAGGCAATAAGGGGTTAAGCTAACATCTCATCACTGGATATAAAAGATGTATAATTGGTTCTCAACTTTTCAGAAGTACGGCTGAAAGGAGTTTGATACCATCTCAGATTTATGAAGGATACGTCATCCAAAGTCTTTCTTGAGGCAGCAGTCTCTCTTCAAACAAACCAGTCACACCCAAGCAGGGAGGCTTTGATTCTCAGAGATCCTTTGATCAACATGATTCAATCAAATGAATGTAACCAGCACCAATTGTATAAATGTATCAAATCCTTACACTTATTCTGTATGTTGCCTATGATCAAATATTGCAAACACAGAACCTGGATGTCAGTCGCTCATCCACTCCTGTCTCTCAGATTTCTTTTGATCTTTTCCTTCCTACTTTTCCTTTTCTTTACTCCTCCTCCTCTTCTCCACTGTCTTATTCTACTTTTTGCGCCTTTTACGAATTTACGTTGTTATGCCTCCGAGCCGATGACACCCAGTAAACGTGCGTACATACCGACGTTGGTATGTTTTCCAGATTTGGCACGAAAGGTCACGGTGGCCTTACTAAATATTTTTGGGGCTTAAAGGTGAGTCTGGATTGATAAATGTATGTAAACTGAAAATGCACCGGTTGGTGGAGGCATACAACCGAACGGCGCTAATTCTTTTTCTTCCTTTCTAAGTTTTATAAACTTCTCTCTCTCTGTCCTTCCTCTGTCCCTTCCTCTGTCCTTCCACCTGTGTGTCCTCGAATCAGCTCATCTTCACTCCTTCACAGAATCCCTGGTTCGTCTCTTCTCACCCTCTCCTTTCTTTTCCCTCTTTTCCTTCCTCTCCAGAATGTCAACTTGTCTCGGCAGTGCCCCTCCCCCCCTCACATACTTCAGCCATCACAGCCTTCCGGTATTCATTGATCGAGCTTCGCAGAAAGAATAAGTCTGTTAATTAAAGACCTTTAGAGATGTCCTCTTGTTTCGTGTCGGAAAAGACTGATTACTAGATTGTTCTTAATGTCTCGGTAAGGTTCTCGATCTTCCCCTTAGTGGAAAAAGTAGTTTTGCTAACAAAGCATTGCGTGGTTTACGAACTCGACCTCTTCTCAGTAAACTTATGTCAGTGTTGTTTCTAGTCCTCGTCTTTATCTCTTGTCTTGTTCTGTAATTTCCAGCCTCTCTCTTCTCTCTTTTCTTTCTATCTACACACAAATCGCACTCAAACTTCTCTCTGTTACTTCCGACTGAAACACGTCTGAATCCTCTTTTACTCTCTCAGTGTTTTCCACGATCCTCCTCTCCCTCCTCATCCCCTTTTTATCTGTAACTACATCTCATGATCAAGCTTAGCTTCACAGAGTTTAAGTCAACTAACTGCTGTCCCTGCCATGTGTCCCATTCGATAGACCCCTCCCCTTACCCCACAGTACTACAACAACTACTACTACTACTACTACTACTACTACTACTACTACTACTACAAAGTCTGGTTGATCCAAACCAAAAAAACAGGCCGAACATCAGTCATCTCTTTTTGATCTTCTCTATGATTTTGTTTCTTCTTTCAGGGAATGCCACAACTCTACTCCTTTCTAACTCTGAGTCCCCCTTAAGACACTGCACCCGTTTGGCATTGAGAGAGATCTTGACCTGATATGAAATATAACCATCGGTGTCCAATTTGACTCCGATTAACGGAGCCACGATTGTAAAAAATACAGAGAGCAAACTAAAAAAATATCAATCAGTAGGATCAATCCAATTAGATTGAGGATACTCTCTTTGCGCGGATGCACGGCTGCTTGTATTGTGAAAGTGGGTTTTGAGGGAAATTGGGGGGGATGTTACTGGGATGGGTAGGTGGGAAGAGTTGGGGCTTAGATAGTGGGAGTGAAGTCAAGGCATGCTGCATGCTCTGTGTCGGGGTTTGTGGGATTTTATTTCTAGCGGGTGTGTTGTTGCATGCAATCCCCCGCACTCTGTGTCGCACGGCTCTCGAGCCTGCCGCTGCCTGCCGAGCGCTGTGGATGTTGGCCGATGCCCTCTGCCTGCCGCACTCTCGGCTCTGGGCATGCCCGACACTCGCACACACTCAGGAACACACTCGCACGTACACAAAACCCCACCGCCGTCAAACAACGTGCTTGCCATCGTGAGTGCCCAACGCTCATGTTCGTCGGTAAATCCGATGGACGCCAGGATAGAAACGGCAAGCGGCCCCAGGTGGCCCAGCTTGTTTTGTTCTATCTGCAGGTTTCTCCATTGGTTTTACTTGGTATAGACATGTAAAGACAGGGAACCTCCTAACAGGTGGGGGGAGCTCTATAGCAGATGCCTCAGTTAAATTAAACAGCAGTCTCCTGAAAAAAATAGCAGAATTACACCAGTGATACTGTTATTGTTCCCCAGTCGACCTATTTTGTGGACTCCAATTAAGTACCCTTAATTGGAGTCGGTGCAAATAATTGTGTGTAAGTAGGTGGGGAGGGATGTTGGGGTTGGTAGGGGAGGGTCGGTGTATGTGTACTGTTGTATACATCTATATCTATATGTGTGTAACCACAGAGATGTGTAAATGCGCCAGAGCATTCACACATTTAGGGAACATGGGCACAGGTTGGGTCGGAAGCCATTTTGGATCTGATTGTTCTTCCTTGTGGTTCTTGGCTCTCACAGTTGCTTAGCAGCAGATGGCCCCTCATTGGATAGCTGTGCTGTCACGTAGAGTATCACTGGCAAGAAAAAAAAAAAAAACAGGAGACACAGGAACTCGTCTTTCTTTCCTCAAGCAAATGCTCTCGCACTAATAAAAAGATCCGAGTGTGCAGCAGATTTAACACACGATCGCACAACAGTCACTTAATCTCACACACATATGACAGACAACATTAAAAACCCAAGAGCGGATATTCCCTGACTTGACGAATTATGCTGTGTTTATCAGATCTGAATAAGTAATGACCACAGTGAGGCTCAGTCGCTCTTGTCTAAACTCTAATCTGTCTCAGGGAATATCGAATAAAACCTGGACAGATCCAAGTCCACTTCTAATTGGCTGTTGTCTATGGAGCTCTCTCAACCCCGTCCCCTAAACCCCCCCGACCTGCTCCCCATTCCCCGGAGATTCAGGCACTCCGCTCTTTTAGCAAAGACGCACTCTCCTTCTCATCCTGTCATCCCGACTGGCTCTCCACAGAGGCTGCTGCGCATGGATCTGCCGGTCGCAGACGACAACACGGTGCATTTTAACTCCACCCTCATGGCTCTGATCAGGACCGCCCTGGATATAAAGATCGCCAAGGGTACGACTCAAAGTACTATCAACCCCTTTACTCTTTCATCTGTTCATCTTTCCTGTCTGATGTTCCCGGGTGGTTCCCGGGTCATTCACAAGTATTATCATATGGTTGTGTCCCTACTTTTATTCAAGTCGTCTTTCAGTTCTGGAGCCGGACTTTTTGATTTCACGTTTCAGTCTTTGTAAAGCTTTCACTCAAACTGTGCTTGTGCTCAAACTGTGCGCTTGCTCTCAGATTTCCTTCCCCCCACATTCAGCTCTTCTCCTTGTGCTCAGGCTGCTTCTGTGCACTTCTGTGTAATGTTGACAATTTAATTTGTCGACACTTCGCCTGGCATTCAATTGACTGACAGAAACTAAACCAAGAGCAGACATTTCACGTGTGCACAGAAGCAACGTGAGCGTGAGACACTGCAGCTCCGGAAGTCGGACAAAAAGTTCTGCGTTTGAGCACAAGCGGAGCAAGACTGAGCACAAGCAGCAGCTGTTTTACAAAATCAGAAATTGAAATCAACAAGTCCTGCTCTCAAACCGAAAGACCACGCTCTTAATTAATGAAAAACATGTTTTTCTGTTGTTCTCTCTTCAAAAAGGAATGTTTTTTATTATTGTTGACAAAATTATGATATTATGACACTAACACATTACTTTTTTGGGGGGGTTGTATGTGCATATGTGTGAATGGTTAAATATATTTTGTGTCATTGGGCCTCCCTTTTGGTCTTTTTCTATGTGTGTGGGATGTTTGCAAATGTGCGGATGTATGCATGTTGGATGCTCATGTGTGTTTGTGTATGTGTGTGTGTGTGTATGTATGTGTGTGTGGGGGGGCACTCTGGGTTGCTCGGGGGGGGCGCTGCACAGGGGGTGCAGACAAGCACCAGATGGATGCCGAGCTGAGAAAGGAGATGATGGCAATTTGGCCGAACTTATCGCAGAAGACTCTGGACCTGCTGGTGACGCCGCACAAGGGTAAGTTGAAGGAAGGTGCACATAGTGGTGTGTATGTGTCCGATCACCAACTCACCAAGAGGACAGCTTCGACCAGTCAGTGTCATTCACTGCTTCACATCTCCTGATCAGGCCACGACAACACAAACTCACTCTACATGGAGATACACATCCACTGCATACATGTACTCCAGGCTCACCAGCACATACATGCACACAGACCCTGTTCAGACCCGGTAATCTCAAAGGTCCTGAGTGATCCGATCACAGGTGGTCAGCGCTAAGTTCAGACCACATTCAGAGGAGGTCTGGGACACGTGTGGGACCATATGAAGGACGCCCCACAGGACGTCTCTGAGCCGCTGCCACATCTCAGTGTCTATTCGTCGGTTTGTTTTTAACATTCTTTATGAAGTTGTTGAAATCTTTTTTCATAGCTGCGCACATCCATTCATTCGGCCCCTCTAGACTCCGCCCTCGTTCTCACTCGCTCTCTCGCTCACACGGACACCAACAAAAGACAATGTTGTGTTTATTTGCCTATAGAACGGGGAAGTGGACACATTTGAATGACAGATGCGGACACACGTACTTAATGATGTCCAATTGTGATCAGGTCTCTCAGGACGGGAGACAGGTCCATACAACACACACACACACACACACACACCACACACACACACACACACACACACACACAGCTGCCCACACACTGGTCAGTCCTGGTATCAGGGGGTGTCTGCTATAGAAGATCCTCTATAGAAGTCTTTTCACTACAGGAAGAACTTAGAAGCAAATAAATTAGCACAATAGGCTGATAATTAAATTCAGTTTGAAAACTGAACGTGATGAATGAACATTTTCAGGTAAATCTGTTCAGGACCATAAGGATATTTGAGCGGTTTTAGTGCCAACATGACTTCAACTAGCATACTTCTGCATGTTTAGCTGTAACTTTGACTTGTTTGGCTACATGCATGGCAGTTGATGACATATACGATATGCTTTGTCATGTCTGATTGCCCAGTAATGTAATGAAGAGAGTAAGATATGTGTGGTCGTATCTTATCACGTGTTTTAATGCTGGAAGACTCGTAGCCGTGCCACTTTGAAAAGGTCACCGCCCATTCAATGACGCTATCTGAGAGCCAAAACAAAGCTCAACGATTTTTCTGATTTTAAATGTTTTATGTGTTTCATCCAAACTCTGGGGATACACGTCCGGAGTTTGTAGAAAAAAGTTGAGCTCCTGTTTTCCAGGGATCATTTGACGGAGGTGTCCGTGTCTTTCTTCGTGAGGCGGCTACTTCGGTCCTCAGCCTTAATATTGAGATTAAAGATTAAATACACTCAAGGTTTGATATGGATAGAGAACGATACGCGAGAATGTGAATTGATAGGTGAAGCATCTGCCTGTGAAAAGACTACCGGCTTTGTTGTGGTAATAACTGTGCGGTGATGTAATAACGTGTGTTGTTGTGCACCAGCGAGCAGGTTCAGCTGTTTCACTTCAGGATTCAATGTTTAAACGGAGGGGATCACTAATTCTTTAAGAAAACAAAAGAGTTTTAGAACTGCACTTTAATTAAAAACAATATAATTAATCCTGTAAATAAAAAAATGAATTAACCAAACAGAACAAAGGCTTGTGACAAGGAGGGGGAACACAAGCATGAAGGTGTGTGTTTGCATCCGTGTCATAATCCCAGCTCCTTTAGAAAATGTAATAATCAAATAGGTTTATCTATAGATATATATAAATCTATAGATATGTCGACTGTATTTAAAGATGGACGACGCTCCACAAAAGTGTCTCGGTCGCCCCCTGGTGGATGGCTCCAGTACAGGTCATAAATCCCACCTCCTCCACATTAACAGATGGGACATTGACCAAACTGAAAAGGTCAAAGTAGAAGTTAAAATTATATATATTTTTTTAAAAGGGTTCAGGATTTACAACTGACGCTGACTCGTGATTGGTCGAGTGCACGTCTCCATCCGCCAATCACGGTTCGTGTCTGCGATATTTTTGCTTCATCTCTGGATTGTGGGAAAAACATCGTCCGTCTTTATTTATATAAATCAATGGAGTAGTTTTAAGGTAATCCTGCTAAATAACAAACAAACAAAGAGGAAAATATAATAACTGGCAGAGGTAATGAGTTTGTTTCTCTGCCTCTGTGGGTGAGGAAGATGTAGTGACATTAATCTTTCACTCTTTCAATCCGACATGGTTTTTCTCAGCCATCATTTGTTTCCATAGTCTGGTTAAACTTTACTTTGGAGACGTAAAAATCTGAGCCCACTACAAGGAGACAGTTTGAATTCTGCTCCACATGAATCCGAGTGGTCCCTGCTGCTGGTGCACTCTGCATGTCACACTGGATTTCTCTTGTGTTGTCTCGTACCCCACTCCCATCCCCCCCCACGGCTCAGGGTCCCATACCACTCGGGTCTAATCTTGCAGGGTAACTTGTCATTTTCTCAGCAGCCACAGACTTGACGGTGGGCAAAATCTACGCCGCCATGATGATCATGGAGTACTACCGGCAGAGCAAGACGAAAAAGCTGCAGGCCCTGCGTGAGGAACAGGTAGACGCCAACCCAGAGAAATGCCTTGAACGCAGACATTTTTTTCTTCCTCTTCTCTTTCTCCTCCTCCTCTTCCTCCTCCTTCACCTGGTTCTCTCTCGTGACACCGCTGCCACTCTCCTTCAGACCGAACTTTGTCTCCTGCTAAATATGATTTGAAAAGCACCAGAGCCCTTTAGCTGCACGCTCCCTGAGAACCTGCCTCGTCCTTCTTCCAGCACCTTGTTTGTTTGTTCGTTCTTCTCGTGCTTGCGTGCAGAGGTTCTCCAGCTGTTTTAACTTTCTCCAGCTAGTCAGCAACTTCCCTCTCTGCTTCAAGTCTTCTGCTTCTTTTCACCGTGACATGTTTGCGCATGGTGGCGAGGATCCAGAGTTTGGAGGTTTACTCATTTGCAGCGATTGTCTGTGTTGTCGATGATGTTTTGCATTTTGATGACGATGACGATGACGAGGATGATGATGATGATACCACATGGCCTCACATTTTGTTCAGTGTCAGTGCTCTTCCCCCCCTCCTGTCGATGAATGCCCTTGAGATGCACTCGCTCCCGCTGCCTGGTCCACACTGTGAAACATCTCTCCACTCAGGCAATACCTCCGGTTCACTGCAGACTCCCTGACTGAGACACTTCCAGGGTTCCCTCTCATCCAGGGAAACACTTTTCCACTTCTGGAAACAACCTGGAAATTGTTCAAAATTACCAAATATCCTGGAAATAATCTTTATTTTCCTGGAAATTATTTTATTGTATTTGAGCTTCATGCATTGATCGTAAACGTGAGTGTGTGAAGCTGTGTAGTGTAACAGGAGCGCCCTCTCCTGCAACTCCCCTGTAACTACAGGCCAGTAACACCACTACTTTTTGATAACTCTCCTACGTCATAGTTTGCTTACAGTTGTTATTATTTTATTAATGTACTGATAGAGCAGAGTCATGTTATGAATATGAGGGAATGACTGGGAACCCAGACATTTCTTGCAGTAGTAGATTTGTGTTCTGCAGAAGGAAGGAGCGTGTTGGTGACTGGAGAGCATGTTACTCATTTTTATTTTTCATTTTTCCTTCCAAAGAGTTCGACCCTGCAGTCACAGTGTATGCTGGTATGTTCCTGAATGCAGCCATCCCATTGGACAGAATGGACTGGTCCAAACAGGCTCTCTCAACATCAGGCCTTTAACCGTCTCTGTGTCACTTTGTCCCACCGTCCGTCTCTATCGTGTCTCTGTCTGTGATGCAGCACTTCAAAGAAAGAATCCACTCAGAAACCTCTTAACCCTGTCACTTTGATATCTGATCATTTATTTTGTGTTGTTTCGATGGAGAATCCAATAAATTATTATTTATTGATTTAAACAGAATTAATAAAGATCCAGTTTCTTCCCTCAGAATAGAACAGATTAGAAAATAAAAGTATCAGATGGGTGATTCTCATTCCGTGTTCGCTGCATTTCACATTAACATAATCACAACGTCATTTATACTTTATGATAGTGAATGATTGGTTAATCTAATAATCTCATTGGATGCAAATGTTTATGCCACCGCAGTGAAGCTGTGATGACATCATTTCTATTTAAGCTCCAGGTTGTGTTAATAGTCCTGAAGGATGCAGAGAAACCGGGAAAAGTTTTCCTGGGATTCAGCTTTACATTGTCTCTCTATTATTTGCAGAGATATAATCTATTTTCTAATTTATACAAATACAAAGTTTGCTGTCAGGGGTGGTTTTGTAATTTAAATCAGGGCTGTAATGAGCTACTACTGTTATCTCTGTTATTTCTGTGCAGCATTACTGAATCTTTTTGATCATTTGAGCAAATGAAGGAAGCTACATTTTGACAATAAAGACAGAAACAAAGAATTTCCATCCATATCCTAAAGTATAAATTACAGAGATCAGAATTAAATTAAATGTGTGAAAGAGAAATGTAATGCAAAGATCACAACAGTGTGGAGAACCAGGAAGTGGATTCTTTGTTTAACTCCTCCTCTGTTTGCTCATCTCTCCCCCCCCCCCCCCCCCCCCCTCTGGTGTTTTCCTCGTGCCGAGTCGTTGCTGAGTTTTTGTCACGTGTCTGATATTCTGTTGTGTTGCTGTTTGTCTGCGCTCCGTGCTTCTCCTGTGTGTTGTGTGTAACCCCTCGTTTCCTGTCTCCCATGTCATCTCCAAACTTCTGACGCTCTCCCTTTATGCTTCCAGGAAGAGACGGGAGCTTGACTTATCAAGCTCTCCCTGTTTGGTCAATCCAGGTCGATTGTCACCAAGTTTCTTTAACCAGGAGCCGGTCCTGTGTGTTGGTGAATGTGTCTGTGGTGGTTGGTGGGATGTTGAGGTCCTGGGACCAGCGGCTCTGTATGTAATCAGTGCTGAGACTGATACATACGTCGCTGCTGAGGCATATTCCATTAGGAGCTGGTGGAGTTCCACAGCTCCTGGTTCCACCTCAACCCTCGTCTGCGTCCCTGGGGCTTTAGCTTTAGTGGACAAAAAACCAGAGTGTCCAGAGAAGGAAGGAGAGCCGATCCCCTCCTCGGCACAGGAACGACGCCTGGACAGGAACTGACGGACAGGCTGCGCTCCTAGAAGAACTTCAGTTGAACAGTCAGCTGGATTACTTGTCTGATCAGGAATCGATATTTCACACATTCAGAACAGCCACCATTTTAGCTTGATAACTATGGGATTTTCTTAGTAAGCCAGTCTACGGCGCACATTTAGAAATAAATCCACCACATCAGAACGGCTCCACCAGTCAACTAACCACCCTCTATTCAAATCTGTCAACTGGTTAAAGTATAAAAACTAAAGTGCAGCTTGACGAGCTTCCTGTCCAGCAGATCGGCCTCGTGTGTCTGACGAGGTTTGGACCTGATTCGGTTTCTGAACAGATCCAGCCTTTAGCCCCCCGGCTGTGGAGGGGGCATGACACAAGCTGTAGTGGTCATGAGGACTCCATTACCCAGGACCCCCTGGGAGCCACGCTGCCTGACCTCCGACCTGTCAGATGGAAGCACATGTTGCTTTTTAACACAACTGGTTCAGGATCAGATGTGTTCTTCCCACAAAAATGGCATATTACCCAAAAGATTCTGAGATCACAGCGATTGTTAAGCAGTGATTTTTGAGTAAAATGTCTTTTTACCTTTGTGTTTCATGAGTGTGGTATTTTGGTCCATGACCTGTGATTTAAGAGCAGTTGTACTTTTAATGCCAAAGTCAGAAGTTCCCCTCCGACACAGATCTGAGATCAGCCTTTCCTCCTCGAGCTCCAGTCCAAAAAAATGACTTTGTAAAGTGTCTCTTTAAACACGAGTTCGAGGAGGTCAGCAGATCCCTGATCAGTGGCCCGCCAGGGAACTTTACCTTGGCTACCCACAGCCATGTGTTTGCCGATGGCGCCCCCATGTGGGTGCATGCTGCGAGTGCATCCTGTGTTTGTGTCCTGTGTCCGCCCCCTGTGTGCCTGATGCCAGCCTGCAGGCCATGTCGTGTATCTCACACAGAACCGAACGCCATTAATGTTTCAGCGCATGGAGCCGCCCCCTGAGGGAGGGGGCACGGAGGGCCAGGGGGGGCAGGGCTTGAACGGCCCCCCCAGCACCCAGCCCGACAACATCAACAGCATGTGAGTGCACCTGGGGGGGGACAGGGGGGGCACATGTACTCTACTGACATGACTGAGACAGAACATCACATGAAGACACACATTTATATCCTGTATATATGTTAATGCACTATATATAAATATACTCTGTCTACATCCAGTCATTATATTTTAAATATTGGCTCCTTCATCAGGTGATTAGGGAGGAACCATGTTTGATAGTTGGTAAACTAACAATAATAATAAGCTCTATTCATTGAGCACCTTTCAAAACACAGTTACAAGGTGCTTTGCAAATTAAAAATCAAAACTCAAAGGCAAACAGAAGGAAGCAACTTCAAGATCACCCAGCGTCAGAGTAGAAATCTAAAAATAAAAAGTGTTACAGAGGAGAAAATAGTCAAAACAAGATAAAGTCAAATAAGTTTGAGATTTGATTTGTCAGTAAAATCAGGAGTATGAGATAACAGATCTATAGATGTGTCCTTAAGAGAGATTAAAAAAGAGAGAAGGACTTTGTGCTTATTTATTAGGGTCTTTATCACAACACAAATTGTCACTTATTCGACAATTAACTGAGAAAAGATTCACATATTCACATTCGGGAAACTGTCTCTTGGTTTGTAGTTCACCGACTTGTGTGTGTGTGTGTGTGTGTGTGTTACTGCCAGACCTCCAGAGGGTTGCCTCCCAGAGAGCCAGTCGTGGGTGTCGGACAAAGCCCAGGAATCGTTCCAGAAGCCGGAGAACTGGAGCCCGGACAGGCCGTACCCCGACGAGCTCCACGAGAACCGGCACAACCCGCAGGTAGGATGTGGTCACGATGCTGTGGTGACAGTCCATCCTCATTCACAGCTGAGCCGTCATGTGACCAAGCGCTGATCCACCAAAAGCATTTTAATTACAGGTGGACGCGTTAAGATGCATCAGTAAAAATCTGTCCACGAAAAGAATAGACAGCGACTCAGTGGAAAGTTAAATCCTCTGATTTTATTCGTCTCATCAGGTGAATATTAATATTTGTGGGATTCGTTTCTGACCTCAAATGAACGAGGATCAGTCAGAATCCATCCTGTTTCTAATTGAAGTCTTTCCTGATAAAAAACACAAGAGCTGTTTGTCCTGAATCCTCAAACCTCCGATGAACGACTCGTATCTGAAGAGCTGGACGTGGTTGTTGCTCCAGCTGAGACGACTCTGTCCTCTCAGCTCTTTATTCATGTTTCTCTCTTCATCCTTCTGCTCAGAGACATCTCCTGTTTACAGTCCTCCCATCTTCCCTTTCCTTGATGGTTTTCCTTTTTTCCTCCTGGAGTCGGTGGATGTGTTTTATGACGTGCACCTTTTCCTCCTCACTGCCCCTTACCTTCGTTTGTCTGTTGGGACGTCCCTCCTCCGCCAGCACCTCCTCTCTCACTTTAACCCCAAGTACAGAATGGATTTGGAAAAGAAAAGGCAGAGATCTGAGACACTTCCCTTCCTCCAGTCTCCAGAGAAGAACGTTTTCTTTCTGCAGTGGTCAGCGTTACACACTGATCTATTACATCAGTCGTTTTTAAAAACCAAAACACAGGTTGCAACCATTGATGTAAATAAAGATGGAAGACTCCACTTCCTCCCATGACCCAGAAATTAAGCCAAAATAAACCCCGGATTCGAATGCTTCTCACCAGAACCATGACAGAAACCATCTTTGCCTTGGCCCATGTCTCACCTGCTAACATGGAGAAGGCAGGGTTATCGACCTGTACTGCGGGCAGCCACTAGGGGGCGAGCAAGGCACTTTGGCTCCACTCTTCGGAAGCCGTCATGTCGTCCATCTTTATTAAAGTCTACAGTTGCAACAGTGACTTTCAGTTGCCTAAGTCCAACGAACTAGAATGAGCTTTATCTACGACTCATTGAATCTATTTCCTGGCCCGTTTGGTCAGCGAGCCCCTCCCCCTGTGTGAGTCCCCTCCCCCTCACAGACAGCGGTCACGCCCCCTCTCGTTGTGTTTTGCAGACGGTAGAGATGAGGGAGATGGGGCGCTATCACCCAGTGGATGGGCATGGGCGGACCCTCTCCATGCCCCGCCTCTCGGCAGACAACCAAGTGAGCACCTTCATCCCACCATCCTCACCTTCACACCTCCACCTCCACCCATTAGCACCATATTAATATCATTGTCCATTATCGTGAGGAAGTGAATTTGAAAAGTGTCTCCTTGCATCCCTGAAACTAAAACTTGTTTCTCAACCCGTGAAGGTTTATTCACGAACACACAGATTTTCTTTTCTTTCTGAAACAGTAAAAGACAAAATACAGGAGACACATATTTAACATCACAACTACAGTTAACAAACCAACAATGTACTTTTGATTCAGGATTCAATTCATTTTGGGGACAACTGGGGACAAATGAGCTCTTTAGTAATTTAGTAATTAAATTGTAGAATCCTGTGTCTTTGATTTAATGGTAACATTTCATATTCCTGTTTGGATGAATTAGATCTTTGTGCTAATTCTTTATTCTGCTTTATTTCAAGATACAATTTGTATTTCTAATATGCATTATTGTTACAGATCAGATATAATATTATTCATACTTTACAATAAATACATACATTTTCTGGAGATTAAAATATTTTATTTTTCAGTTCTCTGAATGGGAAACAAGGGTTAGGATGCAACACAACAGGACTTTTATAAAATTCACTTCCTCTGTCCCGTTCCTCTGTTTGTCTTCCTCCCTCCTCCTCTCCCTCCATCTCCCAACCCTCACCCCTCCCTCACTCTCACCCTCCACTCCTCCACTCCTCCACTCTTCCACTCCTCCACTCCTCCACCCTCCGCTCTGAGACATATCAGAACAGCGGAGCGTCACGCTGACGTTAGAGCAGCGTGTACGTCCGGGGTCGAGAGGCTGGATGAAGTGTCCTAGATATATATGTAAATATATATCTAGAAGACCTGAATGTGTAGAATATTATTCAAACCTGATCCATCTCCATTAAATCCTTGGTGTGTCTGTCTTGTGTAAACTGTGGCCAGAGTTCACGAGACAGGACCACGGACTCATCACGTTCGTATGGATTTCTGCAGCGTCTAAACAAAATCAGATAAAATCACACAGTGTCCAAATCACGCAACTTTATATCTG
This sequence comes from Pleuronectes platessa, assembly GCF_947347685.1. Classification (NCBI taxonomy): domain Eukaryota; kingdom Metazoa; phylum Chordata; class Actinopteri; order Pleuronectiformes; family Pleuronectidae; genus Pleuronectes; species Pleuronectes platessa. The sequence goes on along the minus strand of NC_070628.1, from coordinate 2,818,094 downwards.
TGGTGACAGGTTCATAAACAACGGATGATTGGTTTGATCCAAGAAGTCCAGGGTCAAACTTAAAGCAACACTATACAACTGTCACTGAGCAACAGCGCCCTCTGCAGCGAACACACGGTTCTGTTGGGCTCCGTGCAATCAACCAACTATACTACCCATGATCCTCTGCTTCCTGATCCAGACGAGCTGCTGATGTAACAAATCCACCAAACTCTGATTAGAATTCTTAATGATTAATATGTTTCCCGATGAATATGGGAGATAAACTGTCTTTTTAACTGATCTACAGTTCAGCTTCAACAAAAAGTTGCATAGTGTTGCTGTGTAAACGAGGCGATGCAGCTTTTTAAAACTATAAAGTTAAAGATTCATGTTTTAATTGAGCGGCACGTCACAAGAGTGAAAACTGTACAACTTTGTGCACAAATTCAGTGAGAAGAAGTGATTACTAACAACTTTGGGTTCGATGCTTTTAACAAACATTCATATTTAGCTTTTACAGTTAAACCCCATGTTTAAAAAGGGACACACAGGATAGAGGATGTTTTGATTTCCTGTTGCTGGTTAGAAAACGTGTTGTTCTCTCCATCGCTTCAACCTCTACTTCCTCTTAAATCATGTGTCCTGTGGGTTTCTCTAAGTATTAGTAACAAAAAGTATTTCCAAATATTTCAAGCGCTGAGGATTTGTGTATCCTGTCCCTCTGAGGCCTCTGGCTGCAGTTTCACACGTTCACACTCACACGCGTGGCCACTCCGCCATGCCACCGCATCCATGTTGCTCTCACTCTGGTGTGTTGGTTCCTGCTGAAGTGTTCCTGTTTGAGCATTTAACCGGAGACGGACAGAGAATTAATGAGGCTCGCTAATACTTTGTGCTTGTGAAATAACAGTGCAGTTGTGCGTTATCATCATACAAATAGTTTTGTAGCTGTAGAAGTGTTGTGTATGTGTGTAATCTTTATATTTGTACAAATCAGTACAATTCCCATTCACTAACCCTTAATTCTTTCATTAATAACGTGCTGCAACATTTCCCCCCCAATTTGGACAGTGGGGATGAAATACACAACTGTACAAAATATTGCATCAGATACAAAACGTTTTCACTCACTCACAAAAAGTGACACACTGACCTTTTTTCACAAGCACCAAATATTATTGACCATAGTTTGATTCCCTAAATATTTATACTGAGGACGATGGTCCCTGACACATTTAAGACTGATTAGATTAAATTATTATTGGAACATTCTTTATGTTTGTAGTAACTTTTAATCTAAGCTCTGTTGTGTGTCTGCTACTGGTCCTGAAACACGCAGCACGAGTCCTGGTGTCGATATCATTAGACGCTAACTTGAAGGAATTAACACAATTAGGACGTAACTCCACATGAACAAAGGCAGAGGTGTGTGTGTGTGTGTGTGTGTGTGTGTGTTGTGTGTACAGTATACATGTGTGTCTGGACACTGTTACTTATTGTCTTCTAACACTGCTCTGCTTTACAGAGAGTTCATGCTGTCTCGGTAAGTGTGTGTGTGATTGTGTGTGATTGTGTGTGTGTGTGTGTGGACGCAGATGCATCTTGTCCTCTGTCCTCTCTCGCTCACTGGCACCTCGCTCTTATTTGTGTGCTCTGTTCTTCTTCTGCAAATTAACTGGGTTCTCTCTTTCTCCTCTTTCTGTCCCTCCTTTTTTTCACATCCTTTTTTACCTTTCCTCAATCTTTCTTCATCCCACCTTCATTTCCCTCCCTCCTTACCTGTCCCACATCTCCTTCATCCTCTTCTCCTCTCTCTCCGCCTTGATTTACTTTTGGTCCTGGCGGCTACGCTATGTCGGGCCTTTGCTCTGTGTGTGTGTGTGTGTGTGTGTGTGTGTGTGTGTGTGTGTGTGTGTGTGTGTGTGTGTGCGTGTGTGTGTGTGTGTGTGCGTGTGTGTGTGTGTGTGTGTGTGTGTGTGTGTGTGTGTGTGTGTGTGTGTGTGTGTACGCTACACTGCTCTACGTGTCATCTCTGTGTTTGCCTGCTCTGCAGCGGAGGAGACACAGGCCCCGTGGAAATAACCTCAGTGTATGTACCTCCCTCTTTCTCTCGACCTCTCTCGCTCTCTCTCTCTCTCCCTTCCTTCTTTTTCAAACTGGATCTGCACCAAATTGTTCTTTTCTGGTTATTTGGCTCCATGAAGATGGTCTGAGTCTGACTGTCGGACATTAAAGTGACTCTCTGACATTTGCAGACATTCCTCCTCTGCCCTTTAATCAGCAGCCTCTCAGTTGTGTATTTGTATTCTGTGCACACCAGGATCATAGTCTGACGCTCGGGGGGGGGGCAGCAGGTGAAGGGCGATCAGTCGGGTGTCCGTCACACACATGCTGCACAGTCCCTATCAGCTCAGACATCACTTTGTATCCACAAATAGAAAATTCTCATGGTCATGTCGTCCATCTTTACAAAGAATGACCCAAAACCCCCCACGTGCACAGCTGTTGTGTTCACTGCTGTTGTCTGATGTGTGCGACACCACAGGCAGAAGTGAACTCTGCAGCTCCAGTGTGTTGAAAGAAACTAATTAGTTTCTTTCACTGTTGCTGCCGAGGACAAACGTGCATATTTGAAATGTTGAGTTTGCATAATAATGCATCTCGATTCGAGTTTTCCTCACGTGAAACTGCTCAGAAGTCAGTTTACTGTGCTCGTCATCAGATCTGTGTTGATGCAGCGAGCCCCCCCCCCCAGCCTGGTGCTCAGAGCCTTTCAAATCCACTGCAGCAGAACTGTCTCTGTTCAGATCTACTTTGATCTTCTCTCCGTCTTTTCTGTCTCTCCATCCTTTCTTTGAGCTGTCCCAGCCTCTCTCTCTCTCTCTCTCTCTCTCTCTCTCTCTCTCTCTCTCTCTCTCTCTCTCTCTCGTGTCTGCTCGTGTTGAGGTCACTCTGCTCCTCCATTGTTGGTTCTCTGTGATGAGTTTCCCTGGAGATCTGCTTGTACGCAGTGTGCGTGCGTGTGTGTGCGTGCGTGTGTTTGTGTGTTTGTTCCTCTCCGTGCGTCTCGTGTGTGTTTTTTTCCTGCTGCATCGCTGCAGACTGGGTCAACAGTATATGACAAAAGCATGAACTGGCCTGATATGCAACTGTTGGCCTGTGCGGGGCACTGGCAGCGTGCCGGCATGTCATTGGTCGTGCATGACGTGGCTGAGCTGTGGGGGTGGGGGGGGGGGGGGGGATGCTATGGTGGAGTGAAAGCTGTTCAGAGGCAAAGTGGAGCTCTCATACATCGTCATCTGTACCGTCGTGTCTGTCTCTAGTGAGATGACGCCATTGTTTTTAACTTTTCCTCTTTCTTGTTATGAACAGGGATCAAAATAATTACAGAAATTTCCTGACTCTGACACATACAGAGGGATAAACTATGAAAAGACAAATTAACAGTAACTCAGTAGAGCTCATATCTCCACCAAGGACCAAGAGTCTCCTTATGAATCCACATTTACCTTCACTACATCCAGACTTTTATTTTTCTCATCAAGATGCATAAATTATTCCCTGAAAAATCGATGAAAATGTTCAAGAAAGAGAAAAAACATATATATACCGGATCCATCCCCTGTTCCGGATCCACAGCAAACTTTGATGGGTTCTTTCCTGACCCACAATGCATCCTTCCAACAAGTTTTGTGGTAACCCGCCCTGTGGTTTTTTGTGTAATCTTGCACATACACAAACAAATGTGCCAACAAACAAACAGACAGGACTTGGTGGAGGTAAACAAAAACAGAAGCTTTAACCATCGATTACTTTCATTAGGGATTGATCCGCCAGATATTTTCTTTCAATCTCAAGAATTTTCCGGCTCATGTCTCGTGCTTGAACCAAGTTTTCTTAGAAGTCAGTTCATGTTTAGTTTTAGTGGGATGCTTCTTCTTCTTCTTCTTCTTCTTCTTTGAGTGTTAAACAAACAAACATACAAACGGGGGTGAAAACGTGACCTCGTTGGTGGAAGTAATCACAACCCAATTATCAGGGAGTTCTTTGTCAACGTGTGTCACATCATTTTAAAGTGTGTGTGTGTGTAGACGTGTGATAACCTGCAGTATACTGTGCTGCCACCTACAGGACATGCATGGCTTGTGTGAAGCTGCTGGGTGTGTGCAGTGCTGATCCTCTTCAGGATGGGGACTGACGATGTGTGCTCAGCCATCAGGGCGACATGAAGCTTTCAGCGTGGGGGGGGGGGGGGGGGGGGGGGGGGGGACTCACAGGGTCAGAAGAGTCTGACCTGAACCCAGAAGGAAATCACAAAAGTCTGGCTCCAGAACGCAGCATGTAGACTTTAACTGGAGAGAGTTACCTGACATGTTAACGTACTCCTTCATTAAAAAGCTTGTAAAGTCAAGAATAGAACATCTCTCATCTCTCCAACACTCTCTCCATCACGTCAGGCCTTGGTCCTGATACTGTAAGATTTTAACATGCAAACCATCCTCGTGTTAAAATCCTACAACTTCCCAACAATTTAGATTGGGGGTTTTCAACCAGGGGTCCGCGGCCCCCTGGTGGTCCGCGACGGTATTACAGGGGGTCCGCAAAATTAACTTTGATATTTCAACACATTTCCAGATTACTCTTGAATATCGTGAAAAATATCTAAAATAAGAAAAATATGTCTAAAATAATATAAAGTTGATGAGGGGAATATTGAAACTGGCTTGGGGCTAGAAACTGCCAGTATTTTCCCCCTGTGCATGCGTGTTATAGGGAGATATAGGGAGTAGAAGAGCGGTTGACCTAGGGTTAGGGTTAGGGTTAGGGTTAGGGTTACACACACACGTAGGCACGCATGCGTAGAAACATCAGTGGGCCGCGGAATACTTTCTAGTCAGAATGATGGTCCCCCGGACAAAACCAGTTGAAAACCCCTGATTTAGAGGAATAAAATCTGTAGGATGTTCCTGTCGGGTTCTTGCAGAGCTCTTTGACCAGACTCAAAGGTTAAATAGTGTCAGTTTACCTCATCTGCTCGGCTGCCATGTTTGATTCATGTCACACTCTGTGTTGGGGAACACGCGAGTCATCTTCGGACGAACGTATATCTATCTCAATATCAAAATCAATTCAAGTAGAAAGTGGATTATAGAGATTTAATTTCTTTCCGTATCAGCGTTTACGAGATCCTCTACCGACATCTTCTTTGAGTTGTTATTAAACTTTGAATCTTCCAGCCTGGGTGTGACCTGAATGAAACACGGCTGCCACTTGGAAAGCGTCCAGTGGGCTCCTCTGCCGTTGTGCATGTGAGGCATGGTTTCTACAGCCTTCCTTCATGCTTGCTCTGTGTCTCTCTGCCTGTCAGCCATGTTGATCTCCGTCTGTTTCATTACCTCCATGTGTTGGTGGAGAAGCATGTGCTCGTTGATGGGTTAGCGATCAGGGAACTCAGAAACCATTATAGTGTCTTGTTTCAGATCAGAGCCACACAGGACAACACACAACCTGAATATGAATTGTCTGAGTGTGGTTCACCACCACCCAGTTTGACCAAAGTCATTTTGATAGAGGCACATGAGACAGAATCTGGATTTTAAACTAGATGCAGCTCTGTAGCTGTGTCAGCTGCTCAGTCAGAGTCAGTGAAGTGTGAAGAGAACAGACTTGGATTCATTAAATCTCACCTGCTTTCTCCTTTCTCTCTCTTTCTCTCCCCCACTACTTTTTTTATCTCTTTTCTCCTCATCACCTCACTTCCTCTCCTCCCTTTTGTCCCCCCCCCCCACCCGTCTGTATTTCTTTGTCTCCCCTCTCTCCTTCGTCCTCACAGACCATCACCGACACCAGCCCGATGCGGCGCTCCACCTCCAGCCTGGTCCACGGGCGCACGGGCCGGGGTGTGAGGCTGGACGACTACACCCTGGAGAGGGTGGTGTCCGAGGAGGGGAGGCACGGAGGAGGAGGACGCAGGCACCGGGACAGGAGTCATCGGGCGTCACAGCGCTCGCTGACCAGATACACGGACGCAGACACGGGTGAGGCACTCATCACGGCCATCTGACATGAACATGTGGTTTCAGCTGCTGCAGGTCAGTCAGTCTGTCCGTCAGTCGGGAAGTTGAGATTAAAGAAGAGGTCCCTTAATCAGAAAATACAAGTCTCACTTTGTGAATGTGAAACCAGGTAATGAAATCGTGTCCATCTCTGTAGCGCGCACAAAGAACCCAAATATATATATATATATCAGTTCCCTTAATATGCCTGATGTTTGTCACCAAGATTCCAGAGAAATCCATGAAAATGTTGAAAAACGCTCTTTCCTGCAAATCCCTCCGTCCGCCCCTTGATCCAGATCCTTTCCAAACTTTCACGGGTTCTTCTCTGACCCATGATTATGATTATTAGCAGCAGCATCGTTCGTAGCAGATTGATTTCAAATCTCAGGTGGATCCTTCCCGGCCCAACATTACACCAGAGGATGTGGCCCCTGAGCAAATAATGTTCTTCAGTACTTACACTAGAATTTGTGATGAGTCAAGTTTTTTATTAACAACACAAGAGTTTCCCTTTCAGCTGCTTTCGGGGAGAGTTGTTCCTTCTGAAGTTCCTCGGTTCTCACTCTGTTCGTGTTCCCGTTAAATTCTTAACTTGAGTGTGACAGAGCGTAGACTGATAACAAATGATGTCCCTTAAAGAAATTAGAGAAGTTATTCCATCTGGAAATAATGAAGACACGTGTACCGTAGCCATCATTTTGCATCGATGGTGAAGAAACATTGTCGTCATGTCAGGCGTAGCGCGGCAGCATTATGCAGTGAAGCTCAGTGAAGCGCGACTCAGCCGCAGTCGTTTGGGCAATTAAGCAAAATCTCTGCGTTCATGGAGGTGAGAGGCAGCAGGCTCGTGGTGGTAGTAGTCTACACATTTCATGCAAGTCTCGGCACAAAGACGTCCTTGAAAAGAACATTGTGCGAGCACATAGTTCACTTCATCCCTCATTTGGAGAACAAATTGGATTCTTCAGCTGTAAAACTAATCCAACAAGGCTGCCACAGTTAAACTCTAAATCCCCTTTATAATTGGAGAGCGCTCTAATCTGATGGATCCTTTGCTTCCCACCCTCAGTCCTTTTTAAATTACGTTTCCATGTTCCACCTTCAGGTTTTGCTTGGTTTTACCATAAAGTTTTAATATAACTTCCTATTGATTCTGCTACATGTCAGGAATCTAACCCCATAGATTCCCATGAGCCATGAGGCAGAAACACCAACACTTGTCCCAATAACAATGTGCGTTAGGTACCCAAGAAATATGAGACCGATTGGCCAGATGGTGGCGCTGTAATTAAGAACTAAAAATCAAGTTTAAATTATCTGTTTGGGTCGCACCATAACTCTGATTGACTTGAAATTTGAGTAAAGCTCAATGTGCTCTTCACAAAAGTTCTCTTGGACCTTTTTTTGCCCATTGTTATGTTGCCAGCACCAAATTAGTTTGTAGCCTCACGGTACTGAGATACACATTTCTGTCTTTCACTAAATCTTTCATCCAATACAGCAGCTGTCAGGACATTTTCTTTGTGTCCCTGTCCTCACGCCATATCTTGACAACGTAACGAATCCATTTGCACGTCCAAACGTAAACTGAGACATCTCCTTGTTAGGGCTCGGCACAGACCTCAGCACCACCACTCAGTCGGGTGACCTGCCAACCAAGGAGCGTGAACGGGACCGCGGCCGCACCAAGGACCGCCGTCACCATCATCACCACCACCACCACCACAGCTCCATGGACAAGGAGCGCTACGGCCACGAGCGTCACGACTACCCTCCCAGGCATCCGCAAGACCACCACTGGTCCCGGTCGCCCAGCGAGGGGCCTGACGGGCGAGGCCACAGACAGGTGGGCTCCAAAGACACCAAGATTAATGCCAAGGGTCGTAGAATAGAGGCGTCCCATGTAGTTTTCCTCTTTAATTTCCATATTTGTTAAATACCTTTGTATAAAGTGTTTTTTACCTAACACAGGTTGGATGAAACCTCTTGTAGTTTTAGTAAATGTTCCATTCTGTCATTATGGATATTTAAGTGCTGACGATACTACTTTACTAGTTGTACTGTACTTATCATTAAAAACACAAGTGCTTATGTTATCATCAGTCGAGCGGAGAGGAATATCATTTAAAAAAAAGACTGTTGTTTCAGAGCTGTTGTTTTTTAGGCGCCCGAGTAACAACTCCGGAGGCATGCCGTGAGTGAGCCTATGTGAAAAGACTGACTTAACAAAGAGAATACAAATATCTCAGGATGAAAAAGAGTGGACATTTATGTAGAAGACATCAAAGAGGATGTCCATATGGAGCTTTTCGTGACAGCGGGATGTCCCCTCGTCCTGCTGCTCCACACGGCTGCCACCCCTCTCCTGAACAGACTATCGATTGTCTGGAGTTCAATAATAAAATAGTTTTAATAAAACCACAGAGGAGAAGGTTTCTAGGCAGACATGTTAAAGTCCCGAACCAGCGAGAGCAGTCCAAACAACAAGAGTGCAACAGAGAAGAGACAGGAAGTAACATCTCAATCAACACACATCATTTTTTATATAGTCCACACAAATCGTTCACACAGTGAAACAGATCATAAAACACTGACTTATTGATATCAATCTCTCTTTTTTCTGTTATGCTTATTTTCTTTGTCACTGTTTCTCTCTGTCCATTTTTCTTCAATGTGGGCTTCTTGGTGTCAATTTTTTGCCTCATCACTGTTTTTCAAATGATTTTCAATGGTGCTTATCTCTTCTCTATCTATCTATCTATCTATCTATCTATCTATCTATCTATCTATCTATCTATCTGTCTCTCTATCTATCTTTACTATCTATCTATCTGTCTGTCTCTCTCTCTCTATCTATCTGTCTCTCTATCTCTCTCTATCTATCTGTCTCTCTCTCTATCTATCTGTCTCTCTTTCTCTGTCTCTCTATCTGTCTCTCTATCTATCGCTCTCTCTCTCTATCTGTTCACCACCTCTCTGCTCTACTCTGGTCTCTGTTGTTGTGGTGCGTTTTGATTTTCCTTGTTTACATTTTGCTGTAGGGCAGTAGTTCGGTGAGCGGCAGCCCGGTCCCCTCTACCTCGGGGACCAGCACTCCACGGAGAGGACGTCGCCAGCTGCCCCAGACCCCCGCTGTCCCCCGTCCACATGTCACCTACTCCCCCGCTGTCCGCAAGCCCAGCTACGGGCCCCCAGGGCCGGGCCGTCTGCGCTCACCCTCGCCCAGACACTTCTCCCCACCAGATCACGACAGAGGCTACCACCACGGACCCCCGTCACGTCAAGGCTCTCCCCATCACGGGGGTTCGTCATCGCGACACGGCTCGCCACGCTCCCCAAGGAACCAGTCCCCTCGCTCGCCCCTCCACGGCTCGCCTAGGTCCCCCCGAGGCCGCTGGAGTGGGCCTCCGCCTGGGGACAGCCTGGAGGGAGACGGGCCCTTCTATGAGCATGATTATGAGTATGAGCGGCACCATGAGCCCCCTGCCTATGAGCAAAGCCTCTCCCATGGCAACCCACATCCACATGGGGGAAATCCTCACCCACACCCACGCTCACCAAGGACTGCCCGCCATGGGCCCCCTCCGCCCCCTCACCCGCACCCACGGAGGGTCCCCAATGGCTACCGTTCATCCTCACCTTCCCCGCATCGACGGGGACCACCCGGGGCACCCCCCCATCCGCACCACCGCGCCCCCCATGCCAGAGGGCCCCGCAAGGGCCTGCATGAACCTTACAGTGAGACGGACGAAGATGACTGGTGCTAGCGACGACAGGGAGCGAGGGATACGGGCAAGAGAGGAGAAGAGTAGCAGCAGCCTCCGGTGCTCTGGCCTTGGATATGTAGACTTTATTAAAGCAGTGGTGGTGCAAACGTTGAGGGGGGTTGGACGCCCCCCCAAACCCTCTACCCCCACCCCTTGGACTCTGAATGAGAAGGGGGCGGAGGGGAGGGGGGTGATGGTGCTGCTGTAGGCTTTTACACATTTTGTGTAAGACTCAAATCAGCGACAGAGCAGCACACGAACATAACCAGAAAGACACAGCCAAGATAACTAGGGCAAGGCCCAGGCCCAGTTTACCTCTGCTTCTCTGTCTCAGAACTACACTTCCCAGAATTCTCTGCTTGACCAGCAAGGCCAGGCTGCAGGAGAAAGAGAAGGCGCGGGAACAGAAATCAAGGGAGGAGCATGTCGCTGTAAAACCGGCCGTTGATCATTGCTGTTTACGAGGCCTAAAAGCACTTCTCCCAGACTGACGCGTGATTGGTTAGTTTCATCAGACGTGTGCTGTCTGTCGCCGTCCAGTTTGCTGATGTAAAAGCCTGAAAACGAGTTGGAACGCAGCTCCACTGATACGTTTAAAGAAAAATACACAAAAAGCCAGGACCCCCCCAACCCTTACATGCCAAGCTATGCCTCCAGAAAATCAAACTTGAACAATGAAGAACAAAATGAATCTTTACATGACAAACAATGAAAAGAAAAAAGGGAGAACAACCACTTTATCTTTAACCTTTTTCCTTTCCAAGGGACAGAACCAGGAAGCTCCGCCTATACTGCAAAAACCAGCCAATCACAGCGCTGGCTGATATTTGATGAGTTTTATCATCTCTGTTTACTGTTAAAGACTCACCTAATGCTGGTGTGGCATCACTTCCTGTCCAGGGGCGGTGGTAGTGGAGGGGGCGGGACATGGCGTGGGCTCACTTCCTGTTTGAGTCCGCTACCGGGGGGGCCAACTCAGTTAACTAGAGAAGGGAGTCGGACACTCGGTAAAGCCCCCTCCTCCTCCTCCTCCTCCTCCTCTTCCTCCTCGGTTACTCATCTCAGCGCACGGCGAAAACGGTGACCCGACAGGAAATGACATCACACGGTTGACTGGGGCGGAGGAGAGGAAAGGAGGGATGGGGAAAAAGACTAATTTCTTCTGTATTTCTTCTATCGATTACTTCTCCTTCTTGTTCTTCTTCGGACATTGGAGCTTGGTTCTTCTGTTGCATTCGCTCAGCCTCCTTTGGTCTTTTTCCGAGTCCAAAATTTGATGGAAACCTGCATGATTGATTAAATACATACTAGAGAGGAAGTCTAACTGGTGTGGATGGGACCTGGGGGCTTTATAGGAAACTTTGCTTCTTTAGGTTTACAAAAGAAGTTCTCTTCTTTCAATCTCTCTCTCTCTCTCTCTTATCTTAGGCAGAGTTTTCGGTTCCGTTTTGCCGGAAACAGGCTTTGACAGTTGGCTAATTTCTTTGTCTGCCAATCCGGTTCAACGGCCACGTTTCTGCAACCTTTTAAACGACAGGAAACGCTTCAGGATCACGTTTAAGTTTCCTGTTGCTCCTGAGAAACAAGAGGGAGAAAGAGTGGAGAGAGGCGGACTTCTACCACACTTGATTTATTATTGTTAATGATGATTATGAATAATGATATCAATGTCAATGCAAAATGACGATGACAATGATGATGATGATTGACTGATTGATAGAACTGTAGATTTGTTGTCATGTTACTTGGAGTTCAAGTTGGCTATGCTACGTCCATCTTGTTTACATCCTTTATGTTTTTATTCCCCTGTTTAATAACGTTTACCGGGTTCCTGATGCCTTCACGGAACATTTCGGGGCAATGACGGCTTGGGGAGCATTTCACTTTGCAGCGTTGCGTGTTGTAACGCAACTCTCTCTGCAGAACGGTGGAGGGGGAGACCCGGGGAGTTTCTCTGTACCTGACCTGCAATGATTGGTGGGGTCAGTACTCTTGTCAAGGCAACCCAAAGATCAAGAATCCATGTTCAGAGCCAGGGGTATATTTCCGTTTGTTGACCATGAAGAAACCTCTGCTCTTTCCTCTGCAGAGGGTTGAGTCTAGTTTTAGTGAGGTTAGAGTTTTACCGAGGTTGAATTCTTCTGCTTGCTGCCAAAAAACTACAAATCTCTTTGTTTGGTTCTGTAGTTTCGAACAAAATCGGTTGCCAGCAGTGACAGCACAGTATTGGTGGAACAGTGTTGGTGTGAGTATTAGGTGGTGGTGTTTTTGTTTTTGCCACCAGGGTGCAGTTAACAGCACACATTTTCCACCCTGCCTTCCCCCTCTACAGGACAGCCTCCAGGCCACATCCTCGTTTCTAGACCTTCTCTTATATCTTATCTAGGTGAGATATACAGACACGAGTCTCGTCCTGGTCAGGACACGTAGGATGTAGCCTGGGAAATGCCATATCTGTCCGTTTGTAGGTCCGTCCCTCTGTCTGCCTGACTGTGCCAATGCTGACCCCCCCTCCAGCCCCTACTCTCAGGTCTGGATAACCAGAGAACAGTCACCAAATCACCAATCCAATCATGTGAGGTTGTAGCAAAGCTGACACCTCCTCTGCCAAAACCCACTTCAGTATCCACCAACCTCTCTTTCCTCATTTGCCTTTTTCTTTTTCTGTCCATTTACTTTCGTTCTTTTGGTTCTTGCCAGAGAGTGACACTGAGGACACTCAAGGCTTCACGGGACAGAAACACTCGGAACTGATGGTTTCATCCTTGTTTTTATGAGGGAGAACAATTATTTATTGACTATTCAATAACTCTAGGACAAGATAATAAAATAGAGATGATATAGATGATAACCTACAGATGAATCTAGATATTATACCGTAGATGTAGTTATAGATAACAGACAGAGAATAAATAGAGTTTCAGATATTTATTTATTTTGCACACCGTTCATGCTCATGGCACGGTCTACGACTTATCGACTCTTTTAACCTCGCGCTGTTGTCTTCGCAGTCGGAGACGCCGGTTAACGAACCCCAGTTCACAAGTTTTGACTCTATGCAGACCTCATAATAATCCTCATAGTATTATTTTGGAGGAGAAACTGCGACGCTGTGGTACTGTAATACGGATTAATGAAACTGGAGCGCGCGGATCTGAGAAAATGTGAAGATGGACACCACTTTTGCACACGTCACTCGACATCACACCCACAATGACCCCCTTGTCTTTCATGGGCCTCTGTGGCTGTCTTTTTCCCTCTCGTCTTGCGGCTGATTCCTTTCCCTCCCCCCATCTCTCTCTCCTCTCCCGAAATGTGTTGCCACCACGCCAACTAGTCGAGCAAAGCGTAGTGATAATGGGGATAGGGGATCTGTTTTCGCTGATTGTCTATATGTCAAGGTGTCGAGGGGCACAAACCTGAACCCCCTCTGCTCTTACCTTCCTTCTAGGGAGGTTACGGCAATTGGGGAAGCTTCCCCCCTACAGAGCCACAGTGCCTTCTGTATCAGAGTCACATTCGTCACCCCCCAAGCTCCTCACCCTAAGTCACTCCCGTCCGCCACCTCCTCACCCTCTGTAGTAGATGAGATCAACCACACTACGCCTTAAAGTCGAGTCCCCGCGGCTCCCGTGCTAGCATAGAAATTGGGAGAGCGGTGAATTGAGACTGGGCCATGGTGAGGAAAAAGCCAAGAGTCTAAACTTGACAAAGGGAAATCAGGACTTTGGACTCAGTCGGTGTAAATTTGTTAAAAACATTCAAAGACTTTAGCAAAGTTTGCCAGTTAATCAAAAGAGCCTCGCGTTTTTTGACTTTAAAGACTCAACTTTTCAGTGTTACCCTCTTGGCTTCACCTCCCTGTCAGGCTAGGCACAAGGGCGCCATTTTGTGTCCATCCCAGAGATGTCCTAGGTCCAGTTTCAGGCGGTGTAGTGAGAGGTTTACAGAGGTGCAAAGCGGTTCGCTTACTTCTCAGGTCCCTCTAGAGTTAGGTAGCTAGCTAGTTAGACCATGTGGGGAAGAGTCGGCTACGAAACCAGCAGGCCTCGGATTGAGTTATTGTATGGTTTTACCTGGCATTCCGTCAGACATGTTGACCCCACCCCCTCTCTCTCCTTTCACTAACCCACATCAACAGCCTGCACCAACACTCCACTCCAAGCGTGTTGACGGACAGGCCGGAAAAAAAAAAACACCTCCATTTTTGGCTCCACGACACCACTCGCTTGTCCAGAATTGTAACAGCGGATCCAAAATGGCCGACACACAACACTGCCCTTGTGTGAAAGCATGTTGTGTGCGCACTTTCCCAGAAGAAATCCCATTCTTTGGAAAACAAAGTGAACATTTGATCTTTTTTGTTGTTATTGTTGTTGTTTTGCTTCTATTTCTTTTCTTTTTTTGTGAACGGGATCGTGGGGGGAGGGGTTGCAAGTTTGTTTGTTTTTGCGCAGTCACAGCTTCTCTTCCACATTCGCTTTCTGTGTCGTCACCTCCAGCTTCCGTCACCCATCGGCCCCTCGGTTCATCGTTCGTTCCCATTGATCCTTCGTCCCGGGACGAAGGAGGAACTAACAACCGCACCCGCCCATCCACTCAGTCGGATGTGAAATTGTGTCAGTGGGTCAGTCGTGAGGCGCCGTGTCGACAGAAACACGAATAAGGGCTCTCTTTAAAAAATACAAACTTACCAGTGGGTTTTAAATGTACAGTAGTGCTGCCAAAAGTTGTGCTTATGTAGCTGAAGCCACGCCGTGGTCTCCCCTTTGTACAGCACTAGATGTGTGCATGCGTGTGTGTGTAGGGGGGTCAAGAGTGAGGCGGGGAGGGAGGGGGCGGGGTCAAAAGGTGATGAGAGAGAGATTTTAATGATGTGATGCTGTGTGGGGGGGGGGCAGTTATGGGGGGGTTGGGAGGGGGGAGCAGAGGTCGTAGTGATGTTAACACACAATTTCACAATGGCACTGGACCACATTTCCGGGCTCATCTTCATGCTCTGAAGCCATTTTATCACCGTCGCCACGGGGGGGGGGGGGGCTACTGCGACAGGGAGACATTTACTGTGTGTGTTTGTGTTTGTGACAGTGTGTCAGAGTGTGTGTGCAGTTATTTTGAAAAGCGTTTTGAGCCTGAACTGAAAATGTCATTATAAGTTGATCTGGTAATTTATTTGTTTATTTTAATAGTCAAACAGCCGATAGAAAATTGGCTGTTGAGCTGAATCCTGAAGAAAACATAGATTTTTCATAATATAAATAGAAGGCGAATTGAACAAGAGCTAAAGCAACTTGTCCTTTGGATTAAACACTAAATTGTATACATTCATAAATATCTGATTAATTTTCTTTTGGATCTTTGAGTTATTTCCAGAGAAATCAACAAACATTTTGAAAAACACATTATCTAGAAATGATAAAGAACTTGAAAAATCCTCACCATAATGTACTGAGCTCTTCCCTTCTTATGCTGAGGGAATCAGAAATCTGCATTACATATTTTCAAAGATACTATGAGATCATTAAAATTATAAGAAATAATTCTAAGCAATGTATTTAAGCATCTTCTTTATAAGTAAAGATAGAACAATTAAATTGGAATTTCAGATTCAACAACCAGAGAGGTTTTCTTTGATTATTGACCCTAATCACTTGATTTCACTGTATTTTTTATTAGTTTATAAAATGACTAATTGTATGTGTGTGTGTGTGTGTGTGTGTGTGTGTGTGTGTGTGCGTGTGCGTGTCCTGACACCATCAGCTACAGTAGGTTACCCTCAGTGCCTTACACTGTACAGGACACAGTGATATCTCCGTCTGAGCAGTGTCACAGCACGCACGCAAACTTTTAACGTCCTCGCCGCCGTCCTCTTTGTCTCCCCCCATCTCTCCCTCTCTCTCTCTCTCTCCCTCTCTCCCTCTCTCCATCTCTCTCTCTCTCCCTCTCTCCCTCTCTCCTATGCCATGTGCCGTGTGTTTCCGTTCTGTATTTCCCGTGTATATAATCCATAAAGTTTCTGAAAAACTGTCTCATCTCACTGTTTTTCATTCTTCTCTCTCCTCAGCATCTTCAGACACAGAGTTGTCTCCTCATTCTGGTTCCTTTACCACATCGCATGTAATTCCACTCATTGACACAGGGTGGCGGGATTGAGCTTCATCACTCATTATGAGAAGTGTGTTTGTGTGTTTGTGTGTCTGTGTTTGTGCAGGTTGAACGAGTTCGTGTTCTTGAGTTTGTGGGAGTGTTTTGTCTGTGTGTGTCTGTGGAGTCCAGCAGGTTTTAGGACTGAATCTGTCATTTCTAGTCATTTTATTTCTGTGGACACATGAACTTAAAGCTGCACTTATCTTGTTTGGCCACTAGGGGGTAAAATAACTCAAAAACAAGGTAAAAAAACTGATGTATTGCAACTTCAAAAAGTCGTTATAGCTAAATTTGTAATTTCTCTGCAAACTCTCAGATGTGCACAACTTCTGAAAACTCCTGAAACGTGCCTGTCTCCATACGTGTGTGTTCATGTTTGTATGTGTGTGTGTGTGTTTGTGTGATTTACAGTAAACCGGATTTCTTAAAGAGACGTAGGTGAATTGTCTCCAGCTGTCGCTATAGCAACCTTCAAGGCCCCTCTCTCCAGTTTCCGTCCATCTCTCTCTCCTCCTCCTCCTCCTCCTCCTCCTCATTTCTCTCTCCATTCGTTTCCCATCCCCATCGACCCGGTGGAGACTCGTTGCTTCCAGAAGATTTCTCCTGAGTGAATCAGAGGATCTCTGTGGAGCCACAACCCTCTGGAGCTTAGATCTGATTGACCCCTGACCTTTCAAACACAATATACGTCTCTTGATTAGTTCGAGAGCATTTGGGGTCTTATAGGAGAGTTGTTATTTTGTTATTTAGCTTTTGCACTCAGTTGCTTCAAATTGGCATAAAACAAACCTTTAGCTCAGTTATTTAATTGACATTTATCTTGATTGATGTAAAGTTTAAAGGGTAATTTTTTTATTCTGGAAACTTAAGCCAAAGATTGTGAAAATCACTTGTTTGTATCCGATGCCAATAACGATGGCAAGGAGTAAAAAATTCAGTTTTTATATATTAAAAATAAACTGGCGACAAATCCCTAAGATCTTATGATAACTAAGAAATGCATTTGAGGTTTGATATTTTACAGTTTATCCATAAACTGTTAGAAATAAAAGTAAAAGATGCATTGTGGGAAAACTCTCCGAAGCAACTACCATCCATCCATCTCATCACCGTGCAAACCATCCTACACTCGTCCCAGTAGAGACCGAACCAGTGCCACAGTAGAAAACCATACAGGATTCACTCAGCAAGTGGGGGGGGGGGGGAAAGAGAAAAAATAAATAACCATACATGGCAATTTAAGATAAAAGAGAAGTATTTAATTACAGATTTGCATGTGCAATGTGCATGCCACTATGTGGGGTTACAAGTCAACTTCAGGAATTAAAAAAATGAATATAAAGAAAAAAGTATATATATGTAAAAATATATATAGATAGATGTTTTTAAGAGCAATGTGTTTCTTTTTTCTTCTATTTTTAAAAACAAAAAATGTAAAACCTGACCCAAAAAAAAATATCAAAGACAAAAATGCAAAAAAAAAAATGCTGACAAAAAAAGGAAATGACTTTGGTGATGAAATCAAAGAATGTTTGTTTGTTATATTTGCCAGTTATTTCACGGGGGATAAACCGTGGGGGGGGTGATCAAGGATAGATAACACTTTAACTAACATTACAAAAAAAAAAAAGAAAAAAGGTTTTAAAAAGTGGGAGAAGGAACACGAAACTTTTCCTTGATGATAAAACAATCCCCTTGACAGTAAAGAGCTGCCTGAACCTGAATCTGGTGATGTTATTCCCGTTTATTCCGGCTATGAAATCCCTTCTTTCTCTCGCCCTCTCTCTTTCTCTGACCACCTCTGTCTCCCCCTCTGTTTCTTTCTCTATCTATCTCTGCTGTTTCTACCAGTGCATTTTGTAATTTCAAACAGAACTCTTCCTAAAGAACCTGAATAAACCAGAGAGAATGCATTCTACCCATCGTCCCGTGTGATTTATTGATGCCCTGTCGCACACACTCGAGTAATCAGATTACACCTGAGCAGATTACATTTACACAGGTGCAACATTTTTCTATTCGGGGAAAAAGGTTCATCGTTTAAGATGTACAAAAAGTCAACAGTTCATTTTAACAAAACACAGCAGGTGCAGACACAAATAAACTGATCTGTGGTATTAATTTTTGTATCATTTTACATGATGAATGGAAAGTTAGATAAGTGGAGAGAGAGAGAGGGAGAATATTACAAACAATTTTTTTTTAGTTTCCAGTAAAAATTAGTAAGACCATAATCAACAGTTACATCACTTCTGAGAAATACTTGATACAGTTTGTCTCATCATGAGTCTTTGTTCCTCTCATTTAAAGACATGTCGTGTCTCCTGATCTCCACCCGAGGGCTGATTCCTCTAATCAGACTCACATCATCAACACAATAAATGCAGGACTTAGTTGTTTTTTTTTTTAAATCAGCGTAAAGATGAAGGTTAAACTGAACCTTCATCTTCCTCAGACTCAGGATCTGCCTGAACGAAGAAGAACCGAGAAGCAGTGATGATCTTAGAAAACACACCAGGCTGTTTCTCCTTCTGTTTCCCAGTTTTAAATGTGAAGAAATCAAACGCCCCTGTACATAGTGTCCTCAGACTGTCTCCCTCCTCCTCCTCCTCCTCCTCCTCCTCCTCGTCTGGCACTACGTCACTGATGACACACACAGACACACACACCCACCCACACACAACCTTTTGCTGCATCTTACACTCCCTCCTCCCTGTGTACTCACGTTTTATTGACATCCCTCCTCCTTCCTTTTTTCTTGCTTTGAACAACGGCTGCTCTTCCTGCAGTCCCCCCCCCCCCCCCCCCCCAAATGATTTCCTCCATTCTCCACACACACACACACACACACACACACACACACACACACACACACTGGAGCATTCAAATGACAGCTAAATACACACAAACAATTGTCCTCTAATTAGATTTTTTTTTTAAGATACCTTTATTTGTGGACTTCTGCCTCCCTACCACACACAGACACACACACGCACAGACACACACCACACAATCACACAAGGCCAGATGTATTGTCGAGCTCTGTCCTCCTGCAGCTGAGTCTTAAAATAGCCTCCTCCTACAGATTCCGTCGCCCGCCAGCATCAACGCATCACTTCCTGTCTCTGCCAGCTCTGCTGCTGCTGCCAGACACACACACACACACACACACACACACACACACACACACACTCACACAGCCGTGTATCCATGACTTCAAAGGACATTACATTCACTTCCTGCAGAATAACCCAAACCATCTTCAGCTTTAAATGTTATGATGTTATGAGGAATTGCGTTTTGTCCCCATGAGAAAGTCCCAATAATGTGACTGTGTAAACCGGATATAGGTCCCACAACATGAGTAACACCTGGACCACACAGACACACACACACAGACACACACACAGACACACACAAACACGTGGGAGTTCTTACTCACTCACACTCAGAATTAGTCAGTGCTCGGCTGTAATGAAACGTTTCAGTCTGTCACACAGTCGCTACTGTGGGAAGCATGAGGTCATGTGTCCACAGCCTCTTGACATGTGATCATCAAATGATCACATGCACACGCACACGCACACCCACGCACACACAATAACACTTGACTTCCTCATTCGATTGCAGAAAAGCATGAGCCACTTTCTAATCACATTTCTACAGAGCATGACTTCCTGTTCTCTCACACACACGGTTTGATCAGTTGTTGGAGGTTGAAACCAGATAATATATCACCAATATCATAATACAAATATCCATGAAATATTGATTGTGTCATAGAGAATTTGAATCCTTTAATTAACGGAAAGAATATTGAAATAATCATTAAAAGTCTGTAAAAAAGAGGAGGTTTGAACTTGTTTGGTAGAAAGCTTCAGATTTTTTCATTTTGAGTCTGAGTCCAGATTCATATCTGTCTCCTCTTATTATGTTTCATCTGTTTGCTTGTTTGTTGTTTAGCAGGATGATGCAAAAACTGCTCAATAGATTAACAGACATTTTGTGGAACAAGGAAGAAACTATAGTATTTTGGAGCAGATCCAGATAAACAGGCGGATCCAGGGGTTTTCCTCCACTGTCTTTAACATCGTGAGATGAGGTTTGCTGTTTGTAGCCTCCCAGTAAAATATCCAGAGAAAGTCCGAGTGAGTCCATGTGAGAAACCAGCAGGACAATGTGTGGAAGCTTCCCAGTGAGCCAGTGGACGTGTGGATGAGGTTTCTAACACGTGACGGACGTGAAACTGGAAGAAAACAAACATCTCAGGATGAAGAAGAGGAGCCGGACACGTAGAAGATGAAGACATCAACCTGGACAGACGAGGAGATCCCAGAGCGAGATGATCATTCCATCAATGTATTAAGGTTTCAGTTGATGAGGTTTGTGTGCAAATCTGTAATTTATTCAGTTTAACAACACAAACCACAGCCATGGCTCCTCACACACATATGTTGAGGTTACATTAACACACGATGCGCACTGCGACGTGAAGGATCAGAGACCTCGGCCCCCCCGCACACATCTGGCTCCATCACCCCGGTTGGCCCGGCAGTTCATCAGCCTCCATCTCGATGTGTGGTGCATGCATCCTGTGTGAAGACATTTCCTGTGCTGATCTTTTTTTAGCTCCTGGCTGTTACTGAGCTGTTGGAGCCGCACGTCACTGCGACTGTCTGGCCTCTGCACTCTGCATCTTAATGAAGCTGCCTCACACGAGGCCATCGCTGGAGACATCTCTGCTGCAGCAACAGCCCTTACTATAGATATTATTGTACTGTTGTATTTTGTTGATTTAACTAAATGTCTGTTAAATCTATTGAGCAGTTTTGCATCATCCTGCTAAACAACAAACAAGCAAACAGATGAAACATAATAAGAGGAGATAGATATGAATCTGGACTTAGACTCAAAATGAAAAAATCTGAAGTTTTCTACCAAACAAGTTCAAACCTCCTTTTTTACAGACTTTTAATGTGATTATTTTATTATTCTTTCCGTTAATTAAAGGATTCAAATTCTCTATGACACAATCAATATTATATGGATATTTTTTATTATGTTATTGGTGATATATTATCTGGTTTCAGCCTCCAACATTTCTACTAGAAATACCTTATCCCCACTGCGTGTATCGTAGAAATGAATTAAATAAAAGATAAATAATCAATCATCCAATTCTATTTGAATAGCCCCTATTCAAATTAATTAACATTAAGTGGATATTAGAAACAACTGGTTTGTGTCTGAAAGCTTCATTGTTGTGGATGAGTCACTGAGGTGCAGTGAATTCTCTCATTAACACGAACATGTTCATGAAAGATTCTGGTTTTTGAGCTTATTCTGAAATAAGAAATATTCCCACTAAGCTGTTTGAGTAGAAGATGAAAAGCTCCGTCTTTCATTCCTTCAGCGACCTTATGGACAAGGTCATCACAGTGGAAACATCAAAACAGCTGAGAGCAGAGACCACACCCACTGACCAATCAATCAATCACTCAAATGTTATTTGTATAGCCCATATTCACAAATTACAATTCGTCTCATAGGGCTTTAACAGGGTGTCCTTAACCCTCAGCAAGAGCAAACCGCAATCCATGGTGCGGCCACAGAGGCCCTGGACCTGCGGGTGATAAAGCAAAGGGATTCCGGGGAAGGGGGATAGGGATGGAGAAGAGGAAGGAGAAGCTGGAAAGAGAAGCTCCGTGTGTCATGTGTCATAAAATAGAACAAGTAACGTTCTGCCGCACTAATTAGCTCTAACTATAAGCTTTATCAAAAAGGAAGGTTTTGAGCCTACTCTTAAAGGAACAGATGGTGACTGCCTCCCGAACTGGAAGTGGTAGATGATTCCACAGCCGAGGGGCTTGATGGTTTGATGACCAGACACCTTGTGTTCTCTGGTTGGCCGTCCGTCCCATTCTATCACATCTCATCCAAAGACTCAATTGGACTCGAGGTGAACTGATCAGATTTTAATAGTCAAAGGTCAAGGTCACTTTTTTACCTTTCACATTTGGAAACAACAGTTCATTCAGATTTGAGGATTAAAGTGTTTAGACTTGGTTCCTGGAGGTCAAAGGTCAAGGCCCAAGATGGTGGCACCAGGCTATTTGGACTTTATAGCAAAGTGTGTTTAGTTTGTTGGTCATGTGCCGCATTAACTCTCTTTAGAAAGTATGTTGGCAGAACTGATTTCAGCACATGTTCAAGGACGCGTTGTGTCATCTGAGGAACATTGTGTGTCTCTGCTGTTGTATCTGTGTGTGACGAACTTTCAGATTAAACAGCTCAGCTCTCAGTCTCTCATCCACGTCATCCGTCCAAATCACACGGAGCGTAATAATAACTTAATAATATTTTTCATTGTTATACTCTAATTTGCATTCATTAGTGACCTGATCATCCTCGTTTTACTAAATAATAAACTCAATTACAGCCTGAAATCCTCTTTGGCTGAATAATGATTGATCAAGGAGCTTAAAGATGGATTTCTACGTGGATTTTTAAATGTCAGCGTAAACACACACACACACTGAATGACCCAGATCTGGAAGATGTTTTTCATGATAATCCAGTGATGCAGTAGATCAGGGTCAGTGTATGATAAAACTGTGATCTGAAGGTTTATGTGTCCAAGCATAAGCTGCATGGGTATTAACACTCACGGTGCCATAATGCAGCCGCTGGTTCATAAAAACATCCGTGGACACACAAAGAGAGAAACTGGAGAAAACAGGAAGAGGAAAATTTCACAAATGATTTTTCTCACACAAACCTGTTTACTTTATTCACCTTTTGTAATTTGTCATTCAAAGCAGATTAACAGAAATATAACATTAGCATATATTTGACTAGTTTATCATGTGAACTTGAAAATAACCTATAACTTGACCTTTGAGCAAATATACACTAAACAGTAGTTTGATGCTTCTTTGAGCTCTCGCCACCCGGTGAAGTGTATGTGCTCCGTCTGTGACTCTTGTTGTTTGTGTGTGAGGTGAAGCAGGTTGTGAGGTTCCAGCCTGATGCACCGGAGTCACATGAGTTGTGTTGCGGACACAGTCTACACCGCACACGCAGACCCCAGGTCAGCAAAAGCCTGAAAGGACCCGACCTGGTCTAGGTCCCTTAAGGCCGTTTGCATCGGGAACCATCACCTCTTTGTCACTGGACCCGGGGAGAGGTTGAACTGGGAAGGATCCACCTGCTGGAGCCTTAGTTTCTCTGGGATGAAAGGACAAACATTGGTCGTCCACATTTTGAAAGGGGACCAGTCCAGTGTTCAGGTGCGGCCCTTTAATTGAGACACAGCTAACACGCAGTTCTATGAGGCATAAAAACAACCTGGTGTTGCTTTCAGGAAGCTAAAGAAACCTCATCATCAGACCTTTAAAGGGTAAAGAATCATCATCACTCCTCAGTTCTTCATCATCATCATCATCTTCCTCCTCTTGACTCACGTGCTGCGTTGACATGTGGATCGGGAACATAAACAAAAAGGACGGTGACGATAAACCCGAGCAACGAGAACAACCAGATCAACAGCATCTGTTTCAGGGCGTAGCCACGGCTTCCAGTCACAAGCAGGAGGTGCACAGCTGACGATGATGAAGACGAAGGCCTCAGGCTGTATAAACACTACCTGTTGCTCTCTGCATTATTCAGTGTTGGGCCCCAGCTGGAGCTGTGACGTTGCATAACTTGTTTATTATCTGAATCAGGCCATGTTGGGAAGGAGGGATATGATTCATGTCGTAATCCACAGGAAATTGTACAACCCTCGAAGCTGTGTGTTTGTTTGTTTATTCCAGCGTGTGTGTGTGTTTGTCTTTCTTTGAGCATGAGATTAGCGGCAGCAAGCCAGACTGGCGCTGGGTTGTACCAACCTCCTCCCTCTCATAAAGGATTGACCCCGTGAACTGTGGCCCAATATAGACCAATAGCCCCTTTAATTAGGAAATCACTGTGTGTGTGTGTGTCTGTGTGTAACTCAGCAACAAAGAGCTCAGGACGCCTCAGTTCCATTTCAGCATTTTATTACAAATATTTACAACATGAATTCGATCAAACGAATAAAAAGAGCAGCTTGAAATCTGAGGTAATGTTTTTGGTTCACACTTGGACAACAGGAACATTTCAGTGACTTGAAAACACAGAAAGTTTAGATTAATGCTCCCATCACCAGGTTCGTCCTTCTCCAAAGCTCCACGTGAACACAGCTTGTAGGACAGTGCAAAGCAGTAGTATTGATTTATTAAAGTCCACAGCAGCAGCAGCTGGATGTGTGTGTGTGTCTGTGTGCGTCTCCACTGCTCTTCCTCTCTGTGTCAGAGTCTGATGTCCTCGTACAAAGGCAGGAAATTCCCTGAAGTCCTGCTCCTGTGTGTGAGTCTGTGTGAGTCTTTGTGTGTCTGTGGTCAAACGTTCAGCAGCGCCTCACTTATTCTCTGTGTGACTCACTGATTCTCTGCTGAATCACACATTCACACACTTTGAGTCAGCAGCAGTCACTTGTTTGGACTCATCTCCGTGAAGGTGAATCACTGGGGGGGGGGAAGTAAGTGAACCAGTTCCCCTTCGGTTTTCCCCTCAAACTTTCCGGCCTCCCCGGTTCCCCTCCTCGGCCTGAGTCTCTGTCGCGCCTCCTTCTCGGCGTGTTGATCTCCGCTGGGGGCTTTTACGTGCCCGACCGGCTCACGCAGATCCGCCGCAGAGGTCGTGTCCCGGGACGGCCGATGTAGGTCAGCACCTCGGTGCGCAGAGGGATCAGATCGCCCTAAACGATCCACTCCTCTCGTAAGTCTCATTGGAGGCTATTTTCTCCCTCCATATGTTCAGAAGGCAGGTATAACCCGATTTAGAGACAAAGCGGTCAGGGACTCCACGGCCCCCGCGCGACAGCTGCCCAGCATGGCCGCGTACCTCTCCTCCCCGGGCTCCAGCCTCGCCCTCTTGCTGGGAAGGAAGTCAGGCGCCGCCGACACCTTCCCCCGGCGTTTCCTGGACTGCCTCGCGGGACTCTGGTTCTCTTTGTCCTCCGTGGATTCACCATCGAATTCTTTCTCCGAGCAGTCAGGCTCCTCCACCGCGGGCTCAGCTGTGGTCTGCTCGGACTGAGACTCGGAAGACTCCATTTGATCCCACGAGCAGGAGCCGGCTTCCATCGGCTCCGCGTCGGCCAGCTGCGCCTCGATCTCCCGGGAGGAGTGGTAGATGTCCCGGGCGGACCTCATGACCAGGGAGAGCAGGAGGCTCCGGTGGAGTCTCAGTCCGCCTCTCTGGGTCCGGGACGCGTACAGCTTGCTTATCGACACCGCCAGGATCCGTCTGGCTTCGGCGTTCACCTCCATTGCTGCTGTGGCGCTCATTGTTTTTACGCGTAATTACGCACGGTCGTTATTTGGCACTTTGACCGAAAGGCTCGAAAAATCTACTTTTTTCTTTTCCTGTCCAGAGTCAGACTTCGGTTTGGGTCTCTGCTGTTCACCCGGTGACGAGCTCAGAGAATTGAGAGCGTGTGAGCAGCAGGGTGGCGTTTTATTTCCTCTTTGACGTAACGTGGACTTCATTCCTCAGTGACAAACAGGCGCCGCCCACACCTGCTAGCTACACACAAACACACACACGCACACACATACACACACACACACACACGCACACACACGCGCGCGCGCACATACACCCCATCTGTTCCGTGAACCGTTTTTCTCACGGTCGATGTCTTTTATTATTTAAATGTCTGTGCGTAAAAAAATCTGTGGGTTAAACTCAGTTCCTCTTCCTCATGTTCACCTTTTATTATCTTCATGCATTACGGTAAATTCCCTCACTTAAAAACAACGTGGACCAACCAGTAAATCAAGATGAGATTAACAACACAGAAAGACAAACGCGTTTTATTCAATTGTTATACATCACTATACAAATATTTAAGTGTAATAATAGAAGAAGTCCCCTGTAACATCCCTGCATATCTTACAGTTTATATTTAATTATTAATTAATGATATATTTACGTTTCTGTAATAATTGAGATTTTCTTATAATCAATTCTCATCAAAATAAGGGATTTATAACATTATTTTAATTAGTCTTTGAATATCTATAACTTATAACTATATTTGTGGTCAATATAAGATTTGATATTATATGACATGTTCCACAGGAGATTGTTTGGACCTTTACAACATCTGGAGGAGCTGGACAGATGTTTGAAGAGATAGTTCAATGGAGTGAATTTAAAGAGTCTAATTGAAACATGAGGGAACAAATAAAAACAGATGAGTTGAGACTTTGTCAGTTTTAAATTCTGAGAAAAAACTCAGTTCGAGGAAATTACAATGGAGAAGGAAACGTGTCACATACACTAACACACACTCACACATACACACACACACTCACTCACACACACACATACAAACACATACTGCAACACGTCACTCACTCGCTCTCGCAGCCTCCATATATGGTCTATCCGGTAGTAAAGTGCCATGGGTACGCGCACAGTGGAAACGCCGTGACGCGAACGCGAACGCGCAACCGCAGCCTCCCTCCTCCCTCCCCTCTCTCTCTATCTCTCTCTCTCTCTCTCTTTCTCGCTCGGTGATGACATCACCCCTCCTCCATATATGGACCTGTAACCGGTGTGAACGAGGTCACCCACCAGATACCGTGATGACGTAATATGACAACTTTGGACCAACAGAAGAGGAAAGTGGAGAATTCTGCAGCCACATTATGTTTCAGTCATAAAATATTGATTATGAAAAATATTTTAAATACTAAACAAATAGTCCTGCATGACTGTGATAGTTGGACGGTTCATATTGCACATTGATATATGATCTATTTATCTTCTACAGGATACTTTTATAATAATAGTTCATATTATTGCACATTTATATTCTAACTGTTTCTAATTCTATTCTAACTAGCTGCAAATTCATTTATATTCTATTATGTATATATTGTAAATTTGTGTCATATTTTACAATCATTTGTCTTCTATTTATATCATATTACGTAGTATTTCATGATATTCAATATTGTTACTGTGCGAATGTGCAATATCTTTTAATTGTATTTATGTGTTTGTCGTGGACGCTGACGCTTGTTGCTCATTCAACAGAAATAAAAATGGTTCATTTTCACCTGTTGTCATTTTTCATGTGTTAAATACACATTCTTATAGTAGAAGTAATTGTATATCCTATAAAAACAGTGCTCTACATATATAAATTAGACAGCTGGCTGCAGTCATGTCATTTGGATCAGAACACGTACGACTAAACTCCACTTGTCACATGTGTCTCAGTCACTGAGTGAATCCCCCCCCCCCCCCGAGAGTTCAGCTGCTGGAAGAGCGGCCAAGTAGTAGCCATGGAAACCTTCACTTCTCCCCCCCCCGCGTGACGTGAACACGCCATAAGAAACACAAACACTGCGATGGATACCACATGTTCTTGCTGTGCAACATTTGTTTTACTCTAATTATGAATTAATTTGACAGTGACAGTTAGGATTGTTTTATTTCATCGTGAAATTATTGAAATTGAAATAAATGCGTTTCTTTTTGTACTGCATGTTAAAAAGTGTGTGATTAACACATTTAAAAAATACAGATCTTAGGACGGAAGATTTGATTTACACATCCCAGAAATGTATAACAAATGCAAAAAACACAGAAGATACATAACAGGATTCAAAACCTGTAAAATTTCAGAAAATCAAGGCAGAATTTTTTCAATACGCGGCTACGGAAGAAATCATTTCTCCTCAACCTTTTAATTGTCTGCAGGAGACTTTGTGACCCACAACCTGATCTGTTGTTGCACGTGTCCCAGGTTTAAAGCACGGTTTGCACTTTAACCGCACGTTCGATGGCCGGCTGTGTGAGACGAGCAGAGAGAGAGAGAGAGAGAGAGAGAGAGAGAGAGAGAGAGAGAGAGAGAGAGAGAGAGAGAGAGAGAGAAGCAAACAAGACTTCAACTCAGGTCTGTACCCGACTGGTCGCTATGGGGACAGTGTTATGTGTGATTATACTTACACTGCCTCTGCTTAAGGCCAAATGGGCGGTGGTGTGTGTGTGTCTGTTTGTGTGTGTGTGTGTTTGTGTTTGTGTGTGTCGACCAGAGGGTGGGGCTTACTTTTGGCACTCTTCACTGTTTGATAGTATAAACAGAGACTTGTCTTCCTTGGAAATGACCTAGTTTCCATATATATAACATGAATTTTGACATCACGCTCCCTGCAGCCGGTCATTGGTCACTGATTATTATTTGAATGCAAACTGGTCGGTTGGAGATTTTTCCTTTATTCCTTCCTGTGGAGTTGAAACGGTCACATGTGTTGTGTTGTGCAGTTTAAAGCTGATTTTATTGATATTGTTTAAATAACAATGGATCAAATGAGTGAAGGATTTATTGAATGTTCTCCAGTGGGACCGAGACTCGAAGCTGCTCTGGTTTGAAACCAGTGTTTGAAACCAGTGTTTGCTACCACAGTTACCATAGTGACTCCACCATGTGATTATACACTCACAGACTCTTTATAAGTCACACCTGTACAATGTACTGCAGTACTACTCGCAAAAAGTACTTTTACCAAATGGCTTTCACTTCATTTTTTTGTTGTTTCTTTGGTTCTTGTTCTTTTGCACTACCTTTGTTTTATGTTGTACTGTTTTATATAATAATAATAATTATAATCACCATCATATGTTATCCATTGGAGAACGTGCTGTTAGTTTAATTACAATGTTTTACCTGATTTCACAGATATTTATCCGAGTATGACGACACAAACAATAACTTGTAACGTGTGGAATTCATCCACTTTTCACCGGCTTTAATTTGAAGGTGGATTTCTTTGCAGCATTTAAAAGGATTCTGGCTGAACTCAGATCTGTGGTGAAAGCGTTGGTGTGCACGCTGCAGATTCACGACCCACACGTCTGTTTGTTGTAGTTTTCAGTTGCATCTCGGCCTCGTATGTTATCAATTAGAGCCATGACGTGTACCTCCTCCTCTTTTCCTCTGAAAGCTGACGCCTTCTAACATGTAACTGCTCACAAACCATGTTTTCTTTCTTCTCGACTGAATGTTCTTAGCATCACCAGCAAGTTGTCTTTGTGTCTTTCCAGCAGGAAAGTGGGTCATGCTTACGAGAGGCACTTAAAGGCACCATGAGGGACTGGGTCACAGCGACTATATTTAGACGGGAGCACTGTTCCCTCCTGTTTGTTGACCCTCGGCCAGTTTCTAGTGTTATACCAGACTTTGTTCAAAGAGGAAACGTTTTCCTGCTGCATCCCTGAGTCTGAAAAGAACTCAAAGCTTCCTCTGAGCTGGACAGTACACGAGCCACAGCCATACAGTGAGAGGAAAATATAAAAACTGCTTCAGGTATCGATCTGAAGGTTTGATTGTGGAGTTTTACTTCTGAGCAGAAGGACTGAGGGACAGATTGTTCAGTGCTTTGAGGCAAGTTAGTTGTTTTAGGCCACTGCTTTCAGGCTTTATTTAGGGAGTAATACACACAACAACAAAAAACTATGTTCCATGATGGTAATAAACTGGGTCATGTTGTTTGCATGTGTCAGTTTTAGTTCTGATGCATTGATTTAGAGCCGCAAACAGACTATATGACCTGGTTAGTAAAAGTTAATCAGTGAATCAGAGACGAGTGTTTTCCACAGTCAAAGTATTATATATTCAAATAACTCATTAAATGGAACATATCATCAGAAAGGAGGACATTTCTGTCAACAGAAAAATGTTTGCAGAGATATTGCCTGGAAATTCAAAACCTCATATTTAAATTTGATGTAATTTCATTCAACAAACCTAACTGGTCTTTTCTCTCAGAGTGAACATGGGACGTCGTCACATTGAGAGAAAAGTACCAAAGTCTGCTGTCAGGAAGTGACCGGGTTTCTGGGATGAATAATAAAATCTAAACTCTCTGACTCTCTCAGAGTGTGTGTCGGGGAGCCATGTTTATAACTGTGGCTGTGAGGTTTCACAGGAAAGGGAGGGAGGAAGTGGAGCGGAGGAGGAGTGGAGGAAACAGGATGACGACAGGAAGGAAGCAGCAGGACAGGACAGGACAGGGTGGGACTGAATGGAGACAAATGGGTGGGACAGGAAGGACAGATGTGAGAAGGGAAGGAGAGAACGCCACTGGAGGATCTGCTGCGTGTGCATATTTCTTTCTTTCACCGATCGGCTCCGTTCATTCAGTCATTATTCATTTTTGATGAGCGCTCTGTGTGGTCGAGAGGATTCCTCAACTGATTTACATTTCATCTGATTTGAGAGAGTTAAAGAGGAGTTTGTTTTCAGGAGGGTTGAGAAATTCAAAGGTTTATCTGGAGAAAGTCTGGTAGTTTTTAATGGTATTTATACAGTAAAATCTTCATTAGTGGAGTAGAGTGGAGCTCATACGTTCACCAAGGCCCGACTGTCCCCTACAATCACTGAACTGCACAGATTCTTAGAAAACCTGTCAAGAATCTCAAAGTATCTCTGCAAATAATAAAGAGAGGAGCTGATATCGATCAGAAGATAATCTCTCATGATGTCATGGAGAGGTCAGAATACAACGCCATGAACAGTCCAGGTATCTCTAACTGGACCTGACCTCAAGCTAATGTAGATTAAATAACTAATGTTTTGCAGTATTCTGATATATTTGCAGTATTCTGATGTATTTGCATTACTCTGTTGTTTTGCAGTATTCTGATGTTGTTGCAGTACTCTGTTGTTTAGCAGTATTCTGATGTATTTGCAGTATTCTGATGTATTTTCAGTACTCTGTTGTTTTGCAGTACTCTGATGTAGTTGCAGTACTCTGATGTATTATCAGTTCTCTGATGTATTTGCAGTACTCTGATGTAGTTGCAGTACTCTCTTGTTTAGCAGTATTCTGATGTATTTGCAGTACTCGGTTGTTTAGCAGTATTCTGATGTATTTGCAGTACTCTGTTGTTTAGCAGTACTCTGATGTAGTTGCAGTACTCTGATGTATATGCAGTACTCTGATGTAGTTACAGTTTTTTCCAGCTGCAGCCTGCAGAGCGTCAGGACCGTTTGGGGAGTGCGCATGCGCGGGCTGTGGAAGCGGAAGTGAGCATCATGTCGGTGGAGGACCCGTTCTTCGTCGTTAAGGGGTGAGACACGAACTAATTCAGACTCAAACTCAACGTTAACTCGGGTTAATTCAACCCGGGTCACGTTCTGACTCGATCCTATAACAGCGAGTGTGTGTTTCCCCCCAAAGACAAAGTTACACCAGTGAAGTTAGCTCAGCGGCTAGCTGCGGCTAGCTAGCCTCGGTGCTAGCAGCAGCTGCTGCTCCCAGAGCAGATGTTAGTTTGACAACAACAACAACAACAACAACAACAGACTCGAGTCAAGTGAGATTCACGTTTGTCTGAATCTGTAGCTTCAGCTGGAAAGAGCCGAGCAGCTCCGGAGACTCTGCGGGCAGACAGCTAGCAAGGGGCGGCTAGCTCCGAGCTGGAGCCCCGCTGCTTGTTTGGGTTCAGGGAGGAATGTAGAGTTCAGACTGGAAAACAACACATGACAGTAACTTTCCTCTGTGTGTGTGTGTGTCTCTCTCTCTCTCTCTCTCTCTGTGTTTCTCTCTCTCTCTGTCTCTCTCTCTCTCTCTCTCTCTCTCTCTCTCTGTGTGTGTGTGTGACTCGCTCTCTCTCGCTCCGTGTGTGTCACTGTGTGTGTGTCTCCCTCTCTCTGTGTTTGTGTCTCTCTCTCTCTCTGTGTGTCTCTCTCTCTCTCTCTCTCTGTGTGTGTGTCTCCCTCTCTCTGTGTTTGTGTGTGTGTGTCTCTCTCTCTCTGTGTCTCTCTCTCTCTCTCTCTCTCTCTCTCTCTCTGTGTGTGTGTGTGTCTCGCTCTCTCTCGCTCCGTGTGTGTCACTGTGTGTGTCTCCCTCTCTCTGTGTTTGTGTGTGTGTGTCTCTCCCTCTCTCTCTCTGTGTCGCTCACTCTCTCTCTCTCTCTCTCTCTCCCCCCCCCCCCCCCTCCAGGGAGGTGCAGAAGGCCCTCTCCCGGGCTCGTAGCCTCTATGACCGGTGGGAGGAGCTGCTGCAGGACGGGACCCAGGTGAGACCTGAGTAAACAGACCACAGTCACAAATCACAGGACTTAAAGAGAGACTTCACTGTAAAATGAAACTTCCCTCATCATCCACTCACCACTGTGATGGAGGTGAAGTGTTAGAGGCACCAAACCCTTCTGGAGTTTCAGGGCTATGCAGCGTTGCAGCCGTTACAATGCATTAGAAGTAACTTGTGATCAATTCTTCAGACATAAAAATAAACAACGTCAAAACCACAACACGCCTCCTTTCTGCTCCTGTGCTGTCGTCCCAGTGTCCACAAGCCCCGACATTCAAATTCCACTCAAACCTGCATCATTCACACCATGTTCATAGTCTGAATGTTCTCTGATCACTGTTCACACACACACACACACACACAGACACACAAACTGCACGAGCTCTCCCCCAAGGGGCACGTGACAACATCAGCGAGGACACTTAGGTTAAAACACGGAGTCAATGACGCCGTTTCGAGTGGAATTTGAACTTCGGGGCTTCTGGACACTTGGATGACATCACAGAGCTGCACACACACGGGACTGGTCAAAGGATTTAGAGGATTGCCAAAAGAAAAGATCCGATATGAAAGGGCTTCGGTATTGTTTGGGTTTTTCTCCTGTGGGAGTTCTGAAACATACAGATGCCTGAGCGGTGCCTGATGGATCAGATGATAGTCGACTATAATAGCTAAGGCAAATTGGAATTAACAGTTGAAAGTTTAGAGTTAAATATACAAGTATAAAAAAAGTGCACAGCTCTTGGTTTATCCTGCCGGGCAGCGTGGAGTATTTATTCGATATCTTGGTGTCTAGTTAGTGATGTGTCTTCTCAGGTCAGTCGGGATGAGCTGGACTGGAGCACCAATGAGCTGAGGAACTGCCTGAGGGCCATCGACTGGGACCTGGAGGACCTCAGTGAAACCATCAGTATCCTTACAGCATGAAAACAGTGTCTCCCCCCCCCCTACAACCCACATCTCCACATGACCTTCTGTATTTTTAACACAAACAGAATCTTTGTGTTGCTCTCAGCCTCCCCCATTTATTCTCCAACTGCATCAGAAGACTTATTAATTATCATAAAGTCATGAACCCTTTTATTTACATGGTTATTAAGCAGAGGATAGAATTATGAAAAGACTCTTTCACCAGTCGGCAGAGGAGCGACCACAACCGGCCTCTGCATCTCACTGGGCTGTGACCCAGGACTGATCCTCTGGCTGCTCGGCCTGTGTGACAGGAGAACCACCAAAAAGATGTGATTGGTTGTAACTTTAATAATCATATAAGAAGATTCTGCAGGGTTCTAGTGAAGGAGTGAATTAGATGCATATTCCGTTTTAAACCCATTTATCTTTCTGCACTTTTATCAGCTGTTGTCCGTGAGGTCTCAGTTGTTGTTATCAGACACGTTGTTTGGCTCCTTGACTCACTCAGGTATCGTGGAGTCGAATCCAGGGAAGTTCAAACTGGAAGACAATGAACTTCTGGAGCGGAGAGACTTTGTGGAGCGAACCAGGAAATCTGTCCAGGTAAATTCCATCAACACAAACTTCATTTGGATTATCTCTTTCTACCGTGTTGGTTTTATCTAACTGTAAATCCTCTAGTCTCTGATCTGATCGTCTCTTTTGCGGGTGCGTCGATCGTTCTAGTTGTTGCATGAACATTTGTGTCAGAGCCTAAATTGACTGTGCAGGGATATACAGTGCCTTGCATAAGTATTCACCCCCTTGGACTTTTTCCCATTATGTACTGTTACTAACTGGAATTCAAATGGACTTAAATAAACTTTTTCCCGTTTGATCAACAAAACATGCATAGTACTTTGGAGGTGCAAAATAAATTTTATTGTGACACAAACAATAATGAGAACAAAAAAGTTGACATCTGTTGGGTGCATAAGTATTCACCCCCCTGTGTCAATACTTGGTAGAACCCCCTTTCGCTGCAATTACAGCTGCAAGTCTTTTGGGGTATGTCTCTACCAGCTTTGCACATCTAGAGATGGAAAGGTTTGTCCATTCTTCTTGGCAAAAAAGATGAAGCTCAGTCAGATTGGATGGAGACCGTCTGTGAACCGCAATCTTCAAGTCTTGCCATAGATTCTCTATTGGATTGAGGTCTGGGCTTTGACTGGGCCATTTTAAGACATTAACATTCTTTAATCCAAACCATTCCTTTGTAGCTCTGGCTGTATGTTTAGGGTCATTGTCCTGCTGGAAGATGAACCTCCGCCCCAGTCTCAAGTCTTTTGCAGACTGCATCAGATTTTCTTCAAGGATTTCCCTGTATTTGGCTCCATCCATCTTTCCCTCTATTCTGACCAGTTTCCCTGTACCTGCTGAAGAGAAGCATCCCCACAGCATGATGCTACCACCACCATGTTTCACTGTTGGGATGGTGTGCTCAGGGTGATGGGCAGTGTTGGGTTTTCGCCACACATAGCGTTTTGCATTGAGGCCAAAAAGTTCAATTTTGGTCTCATCTGACCAGAGCACCTTCTTCCACATGTTTGCTGTGTCTCCCACATGGCTTCTGGCAAACTCCAAACGGGATTTTTTATGGATCCCTTTCAACAATGGCTTTCTTCTTGCCACTCTTCCATAAAGGCCATATTTGTGGAGTAGACGACTAATAGTTGTCCTGTGGACAGATTCTCCCACCTCAGCTGTGGATCTCTGCAACTCCTCCAGAGTAACCATGGGCCTCCTGGTTGCTTCTCTGATTAATTTTCTCCTTGTCCGACTCTTCAGTTTGGGTGGACGGCCTCCTCTTGGTAGGTTTGCAGTTGTGCCATATTCTTTCCATTTTCTTATGATGGATTTTATGGTGCTCAGAGAGATGTTCAAAGCTCTGGATATTTTTTTATAACCTAACCCTGCTTCATATTTCTCCACAACTTTATCCCTGACCTGTTTGGTGAGCTCCTTGGTCTTCATGATGCTGTTTGTTCAGTAATGATCTCCAACAAACTCTGAGTCCATCACAGAACAGGTGTATTTATACTGAGATTAAATTGCAGACAGGTGGACCCTATTTACTAATTATGTGACTTGCAAATGTGACTTGTGAATGCAATTGGTCGCACCAGATCTTTGTTAGGGGTTTCACAGTAAAGGGGGTGAATACATATGCACTCAACACTTTTCAGATTTTTATTTGTAAATAATTGTGAAATCCATGTAATATTCCCCCCCACTTCCAAATGATGCACTATTTTGTGTTGGTCCATTACATAAACTCACGATGAAATAATTTTTAATCTGTGGTTATACCATGACAAAATGTAGAAAAGTCCAAAGGGGGTGAATACTTATGCAAGGCACTGTATCTGACTGATGCCTGTATGTGGTCCCTGTTGGAGGAAACCAGCAGCTGTTATGAGCAAAACAAACAGGTGTGGTACAGTCATACTCATTCAGGAGTAGTTAGGTGTGTCGGCCTCACCCGTGCACCGACTGGGTTCTCCTCCAGCTACCAGTGGTTACTGGTCAACCAGCTGCAAGAGGGACGACCAAACAAACAGGTTGTTCAGGCCAAGTCAAACATCAGGGAAGCATGCAGCCATTTCTGTGTTTTCATTTTGTTTCTGTCGTGAGGAAACAGACAAAATCAATTATCTATCAGCACCTGTCGCCTTGTTTACCTGCAGAGCTGAGTCACTGTCTGCGCCTAGAACCCAACAGAAAACATGAGTCAGGTTCTCACACGAGTCTTATGAGTAAAGGTTCCGTCCTTAAAATAGACCTGAGAAGAAAAGAGTCATCTGAGCCAAACACAAGAGATTCACCGAGGAGGAACAAAAGACTCGTTCTCAGGCTGGAGATTCGGAAAATGTGATAAATGTGAAGCTGTTCGGCCACAGTGCAGATTTTAAACTGATGTTCTTCCTCCATGTTTGTGACACATTGTGGAGTTAAAGGTGTTTATCATTTACGTGTGTGTGTGTGTGTGTGTGTGTGTGTGTGTGTGTGTGTGTGTGTGTGTGTGTGTGTGTGTGTGTGTGTGTGTGTGTGTGTGTGTGTGTGTGTGTGTGTGTGTGTGTGTGTGTGTGTGTGTGTTTGTTTGTTTGCAGGAGATGAAAGATCAGTTGTCCAGCCCTTCTGCCGTAGCTCAGGCAGAGAAGAAGAACAGGCAGGTTGGTGAACACACAGAGAGAGAGAGAGAGAGAGAGAGAGAGAATACATACACACAGGAACAAGTTGCCTTTGTTGTTTACCATCAACAAGGAACGAAATCATGAGACAGGATGAGACAGGATTGATTGATCACCTCATTCATTGCAGTAATTAATCAAAGCACAGTCGACTTTTTAACGGCTTAATTCAGCCATTTTTGTTTCTATTTTATCTTTCACAGTGCAGCTGATGTGTTGTCAGGTCGCGCACACAACAAAAATAAATCACTGCGGCATCCTGTGGTTTGGAAAGTGTAGTCGCCAAAAATGTTTACAGCATTAATCCAACAAACTTTCAAACACTCAGGCCTGTGATGCCTCATTACACAACTAAACACACAACTCATCTCCTGGTAACCCCATGTCTGTCTGTCTGTCTGTCTGTCTGTCTGTGTGTGTGTGTGTGTGTGTGTGTGTGTGTGTGTGTGTGTGTGTGTGTGTGTGTGTGTGTGTGTGTGTGTGTGTGTGTGTGTGTGTGTGTGTGTGTGTGTGTGTGTGTGTGTGTGTGTGTGTGTGTGTGTGTGTGTGTGTGTGTGTGTGTGTGTGTGTGTTTGCCCAGGCTCTGCTGACTTCAACAGGCCAGGACAAGTCAACCAGACTGGAGGCTCATCTGGTGTCCTCGAATTCCAGATACATCCAGGATCAACAGGAGCAACAGCAGGTGAATTAATGGACAAGAGGGAAGGAGGAGAAAATGGACAGAAGCTTAATTAACAATAGTTTAGTAGAGGAAGAAAATAAGCTTTTGTGAGAAGGAACAAACAAAGAAGAGAAAGACGCAGGGTTTGATAAAGAACATGGGGAAAAGGAGAGATCTCATTTGTGGGGTTTATTTAAAAATTCCATTGTAGAATAAACATGCAGCAGGAAGTGCCGCTCAGTTTCCACCAGTAAAATCTGTCTTCACTGTTTAATGTGAATCAAAGACAAATGTGAAGATGAGGAAGACGAAGATCTGAGTCTCCTCCACTAGGTTCACACACTGTGATGAAGAGACGCAGGATTAAAAGCAGGTGAACGGTTTGTTTTCGGCGTCAGACTGTGAGACGTCGGTTTCCGTTTCCTGTCGAATGATGAAAGTGTGTCGTCACACATCCGGTGTCAGGTCGTGGTTGAAGTGGTAAATGAATCAAAGATAGATCGTTTGAAGATGTGTGGGTGTGTGTGGATGTGTGTGTGTGTGTGTGTGTTTGTCTTTATCACATTGTGGTGTCTGGAACCCGATCTGGAACCCGATAGCACAGTCACGGGGGGAATGACCCCAGATCAGTGAAAAGAAGGTCAGGATAATGCCCTTTATGATTTTCAGGGTTAACCCAACAATGAACAATAACCAACATTTTGTGATTAGGTGTGCTTAGGCGAGGTAACTCAGTACCGGCCCCTAGTGGCAGTGGATGATACTGCCTAAACACACTCTTCACTTTGAGAACGCACACATCCTCGTCTTTGTGATATTGTGAGGACACCATACAAGACCATGCATGTGACATTGTGCATATGTGAACGTTTTTTTCTTTCTGTAACTGATTAATCTGCTATCATAAAGTTAAGCTCACATTGATTTTAAGTTGATTGAAAAAATTAACTGCAAAGAAAGGCTAATGAGTATCAGGAATAATTGCTAAATGTAGGTTTAATGTACACGTCGTAACTATATCCATAATGTTCAAACACAAAAATGTGTGTGTGTCTGTGTGTAGCTCATCGTGCAGGAGCAGGATGAACAGTTGGAGTTGGTGTCGGGCAGCATCAGAGTCCTCAAAGACATGTCAGGACGTATTGGAGACGAGCTGGACGAACAAACAGTGTGAGTACACACACACACACACACACACACACACACACACACACACACACACACACACACACACACAAGCATCATTTTACTTGCAATTATATTGAAGTAAATTTTCCCTGATCGACTGTAAGTGACTGCAAGAATTCCAGTCATTAAGTGGAACCACGTTCTCAAGAGAAGCTCTGATCTAACCCATTTAGACCTGACGGGACAGACGTGTATACACCTTTAAGACCCAGAGAGACGTGTGTGTGCCTCTCATCCACCGTGTCGTCCTTTTCAAGACACGTGACTGGTGAAACACAAATCAGGATTCGTTGAAATACTCATGGGAGATGTAGTTTGTTTGTTTTCAGGCCCCTTAGGGGAGCCATGTTGAAGCTGGGTGCAACAGGATTTGACCAAGGCTCAGTCATTAGAGACTTGTTAAAGGAGGAAGAGGAGGAAGAGGAGGAAGAGGAATCTTGGTTTTATCTCTTTGTTTTAATGTTCATGAACTTTAAGGAGAAGTCATTGATTTACAATAAAAGCCAAATGTTTAAGCTTTAAAATGTTTACTCTGCTTCAGAGGCTGAGAAATTTAAAGGTTTAGTAAATGTATTCAATGTTGTCAGCTCTTCAGAAAACTCTCAGGTTTCAGGTGGTTTATATTTATATTTATGTTATTGTCCTAATGGGTCAAAATGTCCTCTGAAGACGGAC
Organism: Pleuronectes platessa; assembly: GCF_947347685.1. Lineage (NCBI taxonomy): Eukaryota > Metazoa > Chordata > Actinopteri > Pleuronectiformes > Pleuronectidae > Pleuronectes > Pleuronectes platessa. The sequence goes on along the minus strand of NC_070628.1, from coordinate 2,779,337 downwards.
ACTCCTGATGAGCCTTCCTCTTCAAGCTGTGTGTTTATTTGGGAAGATTCCTATTCATGTTTCCTGTAACTTTCCAGTGTCTGGACTTGTTTGGTCAACACACACACACACTCACACTCACACTCACACACACACAGACACACACACAGACACACAGTGATGTTTGTTTGTTGTAGCAGAAAGTGTCAGTGAACGGTGACTAATCACCCTGGTGAAAACACACTGAGGGCTGAGCAGAATAAACACAGGCAGCGTGCCCCCACACTTCATCACCTTGTTGTCGTCAGTGCACACTGACTCACCTCAAGTCATGAGAAAGGAAATGTTACTATATGTCTTACTGAGCAACAGCGCCCCCTGCAGCCACACGTGGTGAATCATTCTTTGCGGCTGCGTTTCGTGAATATCTGCAAGAGTTTGTGAGCTGCTAATTTTAGCCACAGAACAAAAAGGAGAAAGCTGAGTTTGAGCAATATGCGCTTAAAGCAGAGTATTGTGGGTTTTTTTTGTGTGACACTAAAGCTTTATAATTCAACAATCACCTCATGTTTGTTTTTCCTCTCATGTTAGCATGTTGGGGGACTTTGGAGACGAGATGGACCAGACGTCCTCTCGCATGGACTCGGTCCTGAAGAAGCTGGAGAAGGTGTCTCACATGACCAGCAGTAAGTTATCACACACACAGACACACTAACACACTAACACAGACACACACTCTGAGAAGAAGACCATTCAGAATGATTCTCCACGCTCTAACAACTCAGTGAATATCTCGTAGCAGCACAGTTCCCTTAAATTCAGTAAAGCTGCAGCACATTGTTCAAACTCCTTGGATCCTCTCCTCCCTGGTGGAGTAACGAGCTTTGTGTCCCTCGTGTCCCTCGTGTCCCTCAGGTCGGAGGCAGTGGTGCGCCATCGGTGTGCTGGTCACCGTCATGATCGTGGTCCTCATCCTCTTCTTCACTCTCTGACGCCGGTGACCTCCGACCTCTCGGCCACACTCACCGACTCCTCCCAGTCTGTGCGGTCGGATGGATGGACAGATAACGAGGAGGAGGAAGCCGTCTCTCCTCCCCCCCTCCCCTCCCTTCCTCTCTTCTCACCGAGGACAAGCTGGACAGACGTCTGGACGCCGTCGTTCTCCTCCCTCTGCTTTTAGTGATTCTGGTGAATGTCGGCAGCAGGGGGGGGGGGGGACTCAGCTGTGTTTATGTTTTCATACTGGTACATTTCGGTTAATATTGGAAATAAAGGTACCGAACGGGGGGGGGGGGGGGGGGGTCAGGATGTTAAAGCTGTCGGGATAAAAACACATTTGCAAAGTTCAGTGTCACCCAGTAGAGAACATTCCCCTGCCAGGGCCCAACCGGCCCAACTGGCCCATTAAAACCAGTCAGACACACTTTGAGTGTCGGTTCATCAAGATCCACGACTTCTCTGAGAAGTGTGTGAACGACACTCCGTGATGAACCACACACTAAAACCTGTTCAGTAAGTTATTAGTTTCAAGAAGTAAAACGTTTTGAAAAGTATTTTAGAGCAACAATCAAATGATCAAAGAGATGAAGTGACATTAATCTCCTTTTTGCGTCTTGGCAGGTTTCCTCTTCTTTTTTTTTTTAAACTGTTGAATCTGTCAAATGTGATGATTCGTGCTTTTAGCTGACAGAAGCAGCGCGGGGAGGGAGGGGGGGGGGGGGGGGTGGTGGAGGGGCGGGGGCTTTTCAGAGTTGCCTTAAATCTATTTTTATACCGTTATTAAAAGCGCATTCTGTTGATGTGCCTATATGATCTCCAGTCAGTGGTTAAACGGGCAGCAGTGATTGGACAGAAGGTCTGTGAGTTCTCCCCCCCGCACGACAGCGGCAGGTTTTCCAGGTTGAAGAGGTTTGAGTTTGAAAAGGTCACGTGTGAAACCTGCCGCTGTGGTGTAACCGGGGTCAACTCAGACCAGGAGGGGCTCCTCGTGACCCCGTGTGGCTGATCAGAGGTCAGGCCCAGGCGCCGTCCTGCTGCAGCATGTGACCAGCTCACGATTGGCTGAGGCTCCGTTACTCTCGCCTTGGCTCAGAGCAAATGGGTTTCCCCTGTTTTTTTTGTTTTTTTTGAGAAGCTTCAGCTAATGAGTGGAGGAACAGTTGCTGGGCAGGATGTGTCCACACGCCGCCCAGACTTAGGCCTACAGCGCCCTCCGCTGGAGACTGTCTGCCATGCTTTTCCTTTGTGTCACGTCAGGTAACACTGCCCACATCAGGGTGTGTTGCAGCATATCAACTGATGCTGTCTTTTTTTGTAAATGAACATTTCTCCTGTACAAAGGCTTGATGCAGTGTCTTGCTTCCATCGACCAGTTACAGAAAATACTAAATCCACAACGTGCAATTTTATATTTTTATTTCCTGTTTTTACCTCTGAGGTCAAACCCCCTTTGTTCGATGCAGGCGAGGTTCAGGATTTAAGATCTGTCACTGCCAGAGCTCTTTTTGATCCAGTAGTTCACGTGTGCTTTCAATGTGCTTTATGTATTCCAGCCTCAAATGTCACAGTGTGGGAAACTAGGCTAATAAATGATGCAGTTGTGATTTCAGCTCCAGTCGAGTCTTTGTAAGATCTCAGGCTGGTGAAGGTGAAGCCATCGAAATATGAGAGGACTCTTAGTAAATCTGTTTCTGAAGTCAAACCTGATTCTTACCTGTGTTGCACTACACGTTCAGCACGATGGTGTCAGATCACATCTGTGTGAGGTCACCTCTCTTTGATTCTTAGTTTTTGTTTAATCCAGATGTGGAGTGTTAGCGTCACTTAGAGGGAAATAATCACAGATGTTGAGATTAAGGACAAAATACTACAAGAATAAAGTCGTCTTTTTTGGCCACGTGTTATTTTCTTACATGTGTGTTATATCTGAGTATAAAGTGAAGATATTGGGAGAATTTATCACTGACTTAATCACAACTTTATTCTAGTAACGTGACTTTTATTTCCTCAATTAAAAAATGTATTCTCGTTATGTAACTTTTCAGGTACGTAATATTTCTATTCTCAATTGCAAGCTCGTTCTTTTCATACTGAGTCTTTCCTCTATCACAACTTTAATCTCGTAATATTACAAAAATACATAGAATAGAGTATCCCAGGTGTTTAATTTGAATTTTAGAAGACAAGTTTTTGCAACTGAATTTAAGCACCTTCAGAATAATATACTTTGAATTTTTTTAACTTGAATTCAGGATTCTGGATATGTGAAAAATACCCAAGAATGACATTTTGTGGCAACAAATATAAAAAGCATAAAATTCAATGTAAAAAGATTCAGTACTAGAAATTCTGAGGCATTCAAATATCAGAATCTGATGAGACTCATTTACTTCAATGAGCCAAAATGCAATTTCTAAAACCGCAGTAATCGGTGATTTTAAAATGTAACGAGTGTAGAACAAACCCCGGCGATGTAGAAACTTAAGTTCTGGTTAACAATGACAGAATAAAAAAGTTATGAAGTGGTTGACGTGCTTTTTAATGCCAGACAGCTTCATCTACTGTTTTACTGCCTCCAGCAAATAAAACGTTTTCAAAACCTTTCATTCTTTTCTGTTCTCCTAAATTTTGACTTGACTGTCACCGGACAAAGACATGAGGCGGTCACACATGACTATTGTTTCTGAATGATTCAGTGAGATGTTTTATTAAACCTGTTCAACATGAAGAAGTTAAATGGCAGTGGCGTATTATTATTATTATTATTATTACCAGTATCATTTAATGTGTTCTGGTTTGCTCTGCTCCTTTCCAATGCCCCATCAAGACCTGTTCAGACTTGAGTCTTTGTGTCTTTGCTGTCTGAACTGAGGCATCTGGGCTGTAGTTCTCTCACTGTCCTGCAGGTGTTATAGGAGTGAGTTTTAATTGAGATGCACTCTTCAAAATGGCAACCTCATCACAACCTGTTCTGAGAACAGACGTGACCCTGTAAAAGGACATTAACAGGGCGCAGGCTCCTGGTGGCTTGTGAACTACAAGTCGTTCAGAAAGCCCCACGTCAGCAGCCAGGAGGCCGACTCGTTCAGATGAGACACAGACGTCATGTTAAACTCTGCAAGAACAAGAGCATCACACTGGTCTCTGACAAGGTGGTTTAGGTCCTGTCTCATGTCCTCTTAAAATACGACATGAAAAGCTGAGCTCAGCTGAAAGTGCACAACAGGACAATGTTGCCAACCAGCTTGTTGGTACCAGGTCGATGCACGGGGGGGGGGGGGGGCAGCCAGCCAGCTCACCCAGTCCTTTATACCTGTTGAGATGGCTTTTATCTTTTTAATTTTGTACTTTCAAGATTTACCTTCAAAGGCTTCTTCTTCTTCTTCTCTGTTCGGTCTACCGGCGTGGCAACTAAACACCAAGGTTCACCACCGCCAGCCAGTGTCACCTCCTCTTGACCTTCTCTTCTTCTTCTCTTCGGTTTATCGGGGGGGGGGGGGGGGGGGGGCATTCCTGGTCATTCCTGGTAGTGGGGTGATCCCCCCCTCCTATAAAGGTGTCTCCCTTTTATTGTCCTTTAATCCTCTGTGGGCCAGGATCAACATAAAGTGGTCACAATATTCATTATATGAAGTCTGGGTCTAGAGATCAAAGCCTTGAATCTAGATAGTTGTTTGATGTGATAAAGACTTACATGGTCCGTTATAAGCCAAGAAATATAGATCTTGATATTAAAAATTTCCAAGACTACATCAAAGGACCATATAAGTCCCATGATTGTCATGGTCCTTTGATTCTTTAGTATTGGAAATAACTAAAGAGATTTATATGAAGTTAAACCTTGAATTTAAGACAATCATCAAACAAACAAACATCACTTCAGACAAGCGCCACGATGGAGAATGTCTCACGTGGAGACGGTGCATATACTGACAGAGCTAGTAAGTACTCTGTTCACTATTTTATATGGAAACTGACTCACAGATTAAGTCTGTGATAACGTCTGTGATAATTTAACATGTTTCTCAACGTGCAGGAATGCGTGTGATCGTCAATGTGCATGGAGATTTGCCGCCAGCTGATCAGGACCTTTACGTGATGGATTATTTAGGTCGACTCGGACTGCGTCAGGCTGACGTCGCTATAAATACCAATTATTTGGATTATCGCAATCTTGTAAACAATGAAGACGACAATGGCGCGACTGAAGACTTCGGCCATCTTGATATCAGCGAAGAAACTGGAGTGGGCGCAGGTGGTGTTGAGGTTGATGACCCCCCCCTGCCTGAAGAGCCCAAGATAAATGAAAGAGAGGAGGATGATGAAGAGGACGATAAATTAAGGTGGTGGGAAGACATTTATTACGATGATTCAGAGAGTGACGCCGACTACGAGCCTGACAGCGACGATGACACGGACGATGACACGGAAGATGACAGCGCTTCATCCAGTGATGATGGTGTTGAGGACGTGGTTCCCAAAGAGGAGGAATCCACGTCCAAGGAGAAGGATGATATAAAAAGTCCAGATGCTGTCGTTGTTGTGTGATAACTGTTATTTTGTTGATGTTCTCAGTGTGTTGCACGTGTCTGCTCCTCACATGAGGCTCTCACAGGTTTCTAGGTCGTTTCCCTCTTAAGAGGCGGGTGAGATTTGTCTGAGGAATACCCAAATTAAATCTAAAGCCTTTCTTGAAACATTTGGAGTACATGCATGGTCTTGGTCTCTTTTGAAAGGTCACATTCTGAACTTTCCCCCCCAACAGTCAGAATCACTGTACTGGCATTGAGTGACAGCAGTTGGAACTAGGGTTGCAAAGGGGCGGAACATTTCCGGTAAATTTCTGGAAACTTTCCGGAAACTTCCATGGGATTATTCAGTTTGGGAATATTGGGAATTTCGAAAAAATTACACAAATTAAACGCTGACCACTAAAAACATCATTCAAAACTCTATTTTAAAGATGCATGGAATGCAGCACATCCTCCACTGTGCATTTCTCCATCACTTGTGCAGATAATTCCCAGCATCCTTCACACTACAGCAGGGCTGTTGAGGCCTGCTGGCGTGTGCAGGACTGGTCAGGGAAGTTTCGATGATATTACTGGGGGAAATATATTAACATGCTGACTGAGGATTGTTCGTCTGTTCATCTAGTCTATTTCTATTCATTTATCCATCAATTGTAAAATATTTTTAAAGATGATTCCAATTGGCCAACTATTTATATCTCTGGCATTGCTTTGGTGCTTTTTTACAAGCTTTTTTCTCATCCTATTCTACAGAACACTTCCACGTGCACTATCTCATGTGTGGAGACATTTCACCTCAGCCAATGTAGAAGGAAAGGCTGTGCAAAGACCGGTCACATGGTTTACAATGTATTATTCAAATAAGCTGAAGATGTTCACCTTGTTAAGCTCTACAAGACCTTAGAATGGTTGACCTCAGTTGAATGATGATGAATGATGTAAACCATAGGGTTGCTGACAAACTAATACTAAATATATTAAATGCAAACAAACTTAATATGATGAAAATATGCTTTCAGAGCTTTAGGATTTTATCAAGATCCCACAAAAGGTCAATAAAGAGCCGACACAGGCGTTAGGTCATTCCTGTTTGTTACAAACCTTTTATTAAGATTTTTTTTCCTCATTTTTAATCATTCTGGTTTACTTTTCTCTTTACAGTAGTTAATGTGCAATTATCTTTATTACTGGGTCACAGTTAGGAATTCACAAAGTTATTGGCACTTGGAACACATGGGGGAAACACTGGCATGTACACAGGGCATGGGGGCGGGGGGGTGGCGCAACGGGGCATCAGGGCTATGTTTTGGATTGGGGGGGGGCAGGGCAGGGTAACACGGCAGGGCTGGGGTTAAACACGCGTGTTCAGGTGAGGTTGGGTATTTTCTGACATCAGTAGACGCTACTGCATTGTTTCTGTTATAATTCTTTAAAAGTCCTTTTTTCCCTCCTTTTATTTCCAAAAACTGTTATGTCACTTTTTCATTTTTCTGAGATATGAAGAGTAATAAAGAATAATACCTCATGCTGCGAGTGCACATCTAACAATCAAACTTCGATAGTGCTTCTATGTCATAATGTACAGTTTATATATTTATATATTTATAGTGGAAAAACAAACGAAAGAAGAGTTCTGCCGAGAATCTTCACCCAACACCAGAGACAAGGAAGCGAAGGAATAAAAAATAGTCATTCACTGTTCTTATGGTCATATGTAAGCCCTGCCCCCCCCCCCCCCTCCCCCAACCTGTTATGTAGTATGATTCTGAGGTAAGACTGTGTTGACATGGACTCTCGGCTTGTTTCTGTAAGAACCCTGCACTGTATTCATTCAGATGGTCCGAGAGCCTCTGCTGAGGCTCCCAGGTTCGTTCCTGACAAAAAGCTGAAGAGAAAGTTATGTACCTGCTTGGTAACAGCAGCCGCAGCCGTTCAGAGGCTGAGCGCTGACATATCTGTAGGGATTAAGGTCGGCTATGGCTGAGAGCTCCCGAGGTAAACTGGTACTTTTTTTATTTAACTGCATCAGCGACACGGAGACACACACGTGTCCTGCAACACACCCTGAGAGTCTGCAGGTGTGTGTGTGTGAGCTTCTGTATCTCAGAGGTTTGCCCGTTTTGTATACATGTATGCATATACAGTATATATAGATATATATGTGTGTCTGTGTCTTTTGTCTCTGGTGTGTGGGGATTTGGGAAAGAGCAGAGTAACTGTTTCTGGATAGAAGACTACAGGCCTGCAGGCGGCAGGATAAGAGACGAGTGGAGCTTAAGGAGAACAAGGTGGAGAAGCTGGGCGAGGGGTGATGAGGTCATCCGCAGCGCTGAGGAAGAGGCGGTGCTGACGAAGGGATGGAGAGGGAGAGGGAGCGATTCACCAAGAGGATTCACCACCTTGATTCCACAGAGTCTCGTGTCTACTTCCCTCGTTCTTCTCTTCTCAAGGTATTCCAGTTTTTAAAACACACAATGACACAACTCCAGGGTTACAGCAGGGTTCCTAGCAAGGAGAAATCCACCCTTTATTTAGTCTGGGATGTCCTACATTAACCAGAATGCATCAGCTTGGCACGGCCCCTTTGTGAGGCTCCTCCCTCGGCCTCTTCTATGGAGGATTTCGAGAGAAGCTTTTGCTTTTCGATATTAAAGCTGCACATGTTCATGTTTCTGACATTGACAAGTTTGTGTTAATTTGGGAAGTGTCACTCGTACCCGAACCTGCCGCCTCCTTCGGCTCTACATAGCATTTTTGGCATCTTTCAAATGATTGCTTTGGTTTTATGGCCCATTACCTTCAGCAGCTGCTGCCCAGCACCGAGCTGCAGACAGACAGGGTGAACTGAAGAGCCAGATATCTCCCACAGGAGGTGGTGGACGCCCAAATGGAGCAAAAAGGAGGCTGAATACCGGACTTCAAATCATCAGGTGGCCAGAACGAGGATGCAAATAAAGCCTGATGTTGATCAGTGTCATTAGTAGAGCCAGTGTTGTGTTAAAAATGGTGTAAAGGTTTTTCCAATATCCACAGTTGGCTGCTAATGTAAAATGTAATTTCCACTTTTCAATAAAAATCAAACTGGCCATTATATCAATATGTGAGTGTGTGGTTACTACTCAGTGCACTTTCCCCAACAGGCCAACCAAACAGAGTGATGCAGCTTTAATGGAGAAGCACCTGGAGCAGAAGCTCTCAGGAGAATATAAGTGATTTAGATTTTGTATATTTGAGGGGTGGACTTTTCCTTTAACAGTTTGACGGGATTCTAACATATGTTAGAAAAATAAAGACAAATAACAACCAGGACTCGCACCAGACATTTCCCCATGCAATAAATATGACAGTGAAGTCAAACACCCAAAGCATTTTGACAGAATGGATAGAAGGAAGGAAGAGAGTAAGAGCTGTAGTCAACCATAGAGAATCTTGACAATGTGTTGGTTGCACAGGGAAGATTCAACTCTACTAAGAAGCACAAACAAACTCTAGCACATTACAAAATGTCAACCCAATTATTGAACCCAAAACTCTTTGTTTGCCTATTTCTTTATACTTCTCTGCTTTTCAGAGTAAGACCTGCGATCGACCAGGAGACTACAGCCCTGCACCCTCCTCCTCCTCCTCCTCCTCTGCTCGATGATTGTCAATCAAACCGGATTTTTAAGGGGAAAGTTTTCACCAATTTGTGGAAATGTTTGTGACGCTGAAAGTTGTGCGTTTGTTTGGGTCTGAACCATCAGATGCTTGTCGTGTGCTCACCTTCCTTCTCTGTGATTTATGAACGATAACATTTCATTTCCTGACAACTTCCCAGGAACTCTGTTTGAAACAGTTTGCACCTCCACCTCCTCCTCCTCCTCCACCCTTCTGCTGACACCCCTCACCCGGCTGAACTCCCCCTCCGACCACCTGGAGTAGAGTTTGCACAGTCAATGCTCCCACTTCCCACCTGGGGGGGGGTGGGGGGAGGGAGACGGGTCGATGGCCACGTTTTAATTTTTTCATACAGTAAACAACAAACGACAGAGTGAAGAGAAAACATACAAAATAAAAAGGGAATAGTACAAAAAGATTTAAAAAAAAACAAAAATAAGGAACTTACACAAATAACCCTCACACTACATCTCAATCCCCCCCCCCCCACACTTCTGACACCAGCAACCAAACCACAGACAGGAAGTGACATAGTGAGTGTGCTCAGAAAGGTGCAGAGGGCTTTGGCTCTCCAGGAAAGTCGAGCGTTTGCCCAAAGGTGCATTTTTTTAATTTTATGTATAAAGATGAATTCACTTTCTCCTCGTCACTTTGGTTCCTGTCCGTGGATCGGCAGCCGGGACAGAGACCAGGAGAGAGAGAGAGCGATGGACGAACCTGCGACTGGACGAGTTGAGGCTCAAACGGCTGCTTTGCTCTTTTCTTTTTGGAAGTCGTGTCAGTAACTTTCAATCGACTGACCACAGGTTATTTGGCATCTTAGCCCACGGGCGGTGGACGTTTTGGTGGCTGAGTCTTGTGTCGGGTTGTAGAATGAGCAGCAGGAGCCTCCGGCGGTCCGCTGTAAGGTGCTCGGGTGAATACAGTGATCGAGACTATTCCATTACAATCGTAGCTTGTGTAGGATCACTGCTTTTTGGAATTCCGCCCTCTGGTGACCGAGGCAGTACCTGCAGCTGCTGAGTCCCCCCCCCCCCCTCTGTTTCTCAGCGTTGCAGTAGCTGCATTTAGTCACCAGGTGGCGTCTTAAGAATAACAAAACAGTCAAGCAGCAATAGCTTATTTGTAGAAAAGCTGGTCCAAGAACCAGGTCAAGTAAACTTACTTTGGGTCGATTTAGAATTGACGTTTGTGTGAGATGTGTGTTTGAATCGTCACAAGACAATGGAGAGTAATACTTTATCCTCAAGGAGATTTTTTCTAACAGACATTCAGACTTGTAGCCTTAAATGAAGTGAGCCTGGCAGCCGTTCGATTCCCTCAACCGTCCATCCGCTCATCAGTCAGCTCGTCCAGGAGCTTTCAAGGTTTCTCTGATTCCTGCCCCGACAGCAGCTGCAGCACAGTCAAAACCAAACATCTGGTCCAGCATCAACCCCTCAACCCCATCCCCCCCCACCTGCAGCACCGCAGTCATACAACAATCACAATGCAAAAATATGTGGTTCTCTTTCTCTAAACTATTTTACAGCTAGCCGTGTCTCTCCGCTCTGTCTTTTTTGTAAATTTTTTTACACAACTTGGCAACTCTACATACAGGTGTTAATGTTGAATTATTAGTATCATCTCCTTTTAAAATACCTCTCAAGGACTACAGTACACTAGCTCAAATGTAGAAAACAAAATAACAACAAAAAGGCAACAGAAAGTGTGAAACAAAAAGAAAACTTTCTGAAATGTGTACAAAGCTCTTCTAAAAGTGCGACAAATCTCGCTTAAAAAAAAACAACACAACGTCTTCTCCGGCCCTGCTCGACCTTCAGTCACATCTGTGCTCAGACACGCCCACAGCCTGATGACTTTAAAATAAAGATTACAGGTGAAATATGTACGTCTCTTTGTTTATGACATTCAAAAACAGTTCCGACACGATGATGAACTTAAGTTAGCATGCTAATCGGCTAGCCCGTCCGGTCTCATAATACCACTGCACTTTAGGTGGCGATATTGAGTCACTGTAGCGTCCGGTATGCCCTCAGTCTAACGTGAGGGGGGGGGGGGGGGGGGGGGGCGAAGTCACGCTAATGACAATAAACACACAAACGGCTAAACGGCTTTGCCACCAAAGTTCGACAGCAAAAAAAAAAAAAAAAAAGGATAAAAATAGAAGCAAAACTTAACATTGTTGCTTTAACTGGTGGCGCCACCTCTTGGAATGTACAGGAATTAAATTTGAAGTGAAGATGTTTGTGTTGATGCAGCGACAACACAAACCTACATATAACAACTTTATGGGTTTAATGAAAGGTGTTTGGATTTAACACACACACGGTATCACTGCTCAGTGTCATCTCTGCAGAGGAGTGTTCTTTGTTAAATATCTTTCTGAATCATTCACTATGGAAAACTGTTTCATCTCAGCAGCTACTAACTGCTGTTTTGTGGATTTTGGTGGATTATGTTACAGCAGCAGCTCTTCTGGTTCAGGGAAGCAGAGGATCATGGGTAATATATTTAGTTTAATGTGTGGGACGAAATATCGATAAATCTTTTTTTCTGGACATGAAAACCACTTCATCTTCCCAACAGAGTGAGTGGCTGCAGGGGGCGCTGTTGCTCAGTTAGTGACATAGTGTTGCTTAAATATTTGGCTCCTGCTCCCTCAGAAATTCCCAGTTTTTTTCCAGATCCCCAATTCTCGAGTACAGCTGAAGATTTTCCAGATCACTTCTTCCATTCTAGTCAAACTGTCTTCACATTATCGTGGTTTCGTGAAAGCTTTAGACATTCAGCCAAATGTGTTTCTGGATACAAGATATTCTTCAATTCTTCTACGGATATTTAGTGCAATTTCAAGCTAATTGTCATTTTCTCCAGACAAGCTCAGTATTTGACAGCGTTCCTCTTTCTCTGGATCTCCATCAGCTTCCATTCAGTGGCTGCTCGTCCAGAAGGGCTCGTGTTAAAAAGGCTTTAAGGAAATCTGACGTTTATTTATTCAGCCTCCGACCCCTCACCGCTGCAACGCCACGGTACATAAACAAACAAGCAGCCAGGTATTTATCTTGGTGGCACCGGGCCAGAGAGACGCTCGCTCGCCCCCCCCCCCACCTCCTCCTCTTTGTCATTAGTCTCCTCTCTCCTCTCACTCTTGTGTCTTTGTCTGGATTGTGGCTTCGCTCATGTGACGGCACTCTGCCGCAATGCCTCATCTGTCCTGGGAGATTCTTAACAAACATCTCCTCCTCAGGAAGAACAGCGCCCGCCTGCCTGCACACACACAGACACACACAGACACACACACACAAGCACGTCACTGCTCAAGTCTAGGACGATTAGAATTATTTCTTTCACCGCACTTGTTCAATTGATTCAACAGTCTGGTCGATATTAGCTCCACGATTGGCTGCGTCTCTCCTGTGGATGCTGTGATTGGTCGGCGACAGCAGCCAGGGGAGTTTAGGGACACAGACTTTTCTCATCAATAGTCTGATTATTAAAAGTGCAATAAACACACACACACACAAAACAAAGGAAATATCACACAATCAGACCACAGTGTCCCAGGAGAGGGAGGTGGGCAGAACGCACTCACTCACTCAGACACACAAAGCACAGATGTGCCTGGTCAAACGTACCTACGCCCATTTACGTGCACATTTGATTTCGAATAGCTCACATGCATGTGACAGCACGAACACACACACACACAGACACACACAGTTGGCAGGGATTTGCATTCGACGAAGGAAATGGAGGCGACACAGAAATGAAGCAGCAGTAGATGTTAAATGATGGTTCGCATAATGAGGCAACAAGGGGCCAACACTATTTAGCTCCTTCCTATGTGTATATATGAGAGAGAGAGAGAGAGAGAGAGAGAGAGAGAGAGAGAGAGAGAGAATGTATACATAATGAAGGGATGAGACAGAGAAATGTAAACAAAGAAAACAGAAAAGTGGGGAGGCGGCAGGGGGGGGGGGGGCAGAGAGGGAGGAAAGTGTCCTGGCTGCAGTTGGAGCTGCTCACACAGGAACACGAGACGCTCACCAGGCAGACACCGAATAATTAGAGGAGGAATCTGTAGGATTCAAAAAAAGAAGAGGTTCTGCTTTGTCTGCCATCTTATTTTACACTGACGTGTTCCCCAGAGGACAGAAGCTCTGCAGCCACACGTGCAACATGGCCGCAGTACGTGTGCAGCCCGCTCGTGTCACACGTGTCTGAAGTCTGTGGATGAGTGACTCTGCAGATGTGTGCGCAAGTCAGGGGAGGACAAAAAAAAAAAGAGAAAGAGCGATGCTGCTCTCTGAGGCAGACAAAAACAAACAGCCACTCATCTCAACCTCTGTGCACATACCACCCACCCACACACACAGACACACAGACACACACACACACACACAGACACACGTATATACAGACCTTGCAGAGCTGAGCACCCAAACCACCCACACACAGCGACAGACATGCGCACTCTCCACACCAAGCCAGACACACGTATGCAGCACATAAGAATTAGACGCAGACCCCAGCCTGGCATAAGCATGCGCATTACACACACAGACACACACACACACACAGACACACACACACACACACCACTGTCAAAAGCTCTTTCGAGTGAGCAGGCACACATTAACATGCCATAAATGGGGATGGAGGGAAGCGAGGGGAGGGGAAAAAAACTGCATACATACATTAATATGCACACGCACAACCACGCGCAAGCACACAAACATTACAAAAAACAACACACACCCACTCATTGTGTTGGCCCACAGATGCACACACACACACACACTTTACAAACAGCTCCCAAACACACCCTGCAACAAACTACACACACAAACACAACAGTATGCATGCATTCACACCAAATCATCCAAGCGTCCCAGCCACCCCCCTCCTCCCCTCTTTCTCTCCCCCCCCCCCCCCCCCCCCCCCCCCCCCCTCGGGGGAGGCGCAGAGTGTCCTCTCCTTCCCTCTTCGTCTCTCTGAACATTTCTCCTGACTTAAGGCGGCAGTTTTACACAAAGCATCGGAATATATAAAAAGAAGAGGACTTCTTTTAAAAAGGGAAACAAAACAATGTGCAAACTGTCTCCTCTCCCCCCCCCGCCCCTCTCTCCTCCTCCCTCCCCACCCTCAGTTCCCTTCACTCCTCTTTTCCTTTCTTTATCTCAACTCTTCTTCTCCTTAGTTATTAAACTTATTGGTCAGGTCTCCACAGATCGTACCATGTGCTCCAGAATATAGGGTGGGGCCGGGCATGGATGCTCGTCTCAGGGTTCTTTGACCGTTAGTGAGAAATAATAAAATAAAAACTGGATATACATGTTAAAATATCAAGAGTCTCTAAATATCTTTCTTTAAAAGCCACGTCGTAAAAAGGGGCAACAAAACCAGTTCAGTTGAAATCAGTTCGAACCCTCGACGGCTGTTTTTGGTTTGGAGTGTTTAACGTTGTGTGTTTTACTTAACATGCGACTTAGCAACAGTCCCTTCAACTCGAGGAGGATGTGTGTGTGTGTGTGTGTGTGTGTGTCTCAATCCAAACATAATAACCCTGTAGCAGTGACATGAAACAGTTCCACTCACACACTTCTGATCCCACACGGCCGATAAGGTCCTTCAGTTTCCTTCTCCATCAATAATAATAATTTATAATAAAACAAATCTAGAATATGTAGTATTTTTGGGGATTTTAAAATTGTACTCTTTAATTTGTTTGAATTTTTATACAATATAATGTTTTTTGCTGTGAGATTTTATATAACAATTATAATTTACTTCTGGCAGATATGTAAATTCAACACAGTGGTAAATGAAAACAGTAGAAGATATTTTAAACGTCACAGTTGAAGCAGCTCATTGTGTAGCAGCAGCTGGATTCCTTTTTAAATTGAAACACTCGACCTGCTCCCCATTTGACCCACGAGGGCACATCTGACTGATTTCAGTGAGAGGAGATAAATCAGAGACTTTGTCCCAAATCCACACAGCATAGAAAACAACTTCACTAATTATGATCTGTTCTTTTGACAGATTTGAGAACTTGTGGCTCCAGAGGGAAACTTTTCTTTGTGAGCGACTGTTTGTGAGAACGCAGATGTCAACTAACACTGGAAGAACAAATATCTCCGACAGAGACGTCAACTTCCAAAGATGACAGATCTAACTTTTGTTGATACGGGCCTGGGCTGATATGGATGTGAACGAGTCGGACCCGGACAATCTCCTATGTACTTACTTCAAAATGAACTACTGATGATTGAAAATTAATGTTTTCACGCTGGAAAGGGGATTGTGTGTTTAAAGAAATCAATTAGTATAAACGAGTAATAAAACCAACGAGTGCATTAATCTAAAAAGGTCGGGTATCTTTTCTTTTTGACTCAACTCGGTTTTGTGGAAGATCTGAATATCTGTTTGAAACACTGCTAAGATGATCACGACCGAAATATCAGTGAGAACAATTGAAGAAGTTCACCTGGAGCCCGAAGGTCAAACACCGGCCTGACGAGAAAAGATTTAGTGTTTCCATTATTTGTTTCTCTTAGTCTTATAAACACCTCATATTAGTCCATGAAACTCAAGCCTTCAGGAAATCCAGTGAATCTTTATCTTCTCCATCGTCTCCAGATCTCAGCTGCCTGACTACAACATGTGATGAGCGACGGCCACTCAGCTCTGCTTCGCTGCAACTCCCCCTTTTCTTCCCACAATGCTCTGGTGTACTGTAGCTGATGCAGCTGACAGCGCCCAAATGCGTATTAGTGTGTGTGTGGTGTGTGTGTGTGTGTGTGTGTGTGCTTGCCACTGTGGTGGGTGAATGAATCAACGAAGCGAGTGTGAAGACGTCTGGCCTCCTTCCCTCTCACTCTCTCTCTCTCTCTCGCTGTATTCCAGCTCACCAACAAACTGTACGCCCGCTCAAACACACAAACACACACACACCGACACACATGCACGCAGGGCCACATTTCTTGCCATGTACCGATGCTTGAATTAGCACCTTTGTCGGTGCCAGACGAGCACACGTCCAGGCAGCGAGCCGGAGGAAGCTCGTGCTGCTAACAGGCACGGCTGTGAATTTAAACACGAGTTGAAAACAAAAGAACATTGCCACTGTATCCACAAACACACAAACACACACACAAACACACACTTCTCGTTCCTAAGCTCACAGGCAGGAAACTTGCTTTTGGATATTTCTTGACTTTTCCTTCAGATTTTAAAAAATGAAAGCGGGTGATGAACAGACATAATTGGATTTTAGCTCGTATTTTTTCGTCTTTTTCTTTTTTTAAATAAAACCGCCCCTCTTCTCTTTCTTTTAAAACGTACAAAAACATAGTTGGATTGTACTCGTATCGCAGGAAATAACACAGTGCAAACTCTTTGACAATCATCAGTAACAAGTAGCCTTGGCAAAACTCACACATAAGGAACTTTAACAGTAAAAGTAAACAAACTCAAATTATCTTTTTCTTTAAGGGTCAAAAAGCTAAAGGAGATTAGGTGGTAAAAAGTTTTAGTCACGCGAATCTTATCTGCCACCAAAAATGGCCGACAAATCAACCAGCAGCTAAAAATGCTGCCGCTCGGAAGTCAGCAGTATCTCTCCAGCGGCCGGTCGTTTAGTTTCCCAGCATGCCCAGCAGGAGTCATGGAGCAGGGGTTGGTGAGGTGTGTGGATGGGGGGGTGGGGGGAATCATAAACCATGCCAATATACATATTAATATTAATTTCAACCCCTGACCTCGTCGACCCCACGCCTCTCAGAGAAGCTTCCATCGGGGCGTCCACATGAAATAAAGCAAAGAAATAATAAAACTGGGCTCTGTACAATCTCACTCTGCCTCCACCACCTCACCACGCTCCACCACCTCCACCACCTCCACCACGCGTACATTCAAAAACCACAGTGTTACTGGAATAGAGGGTGGGTTCACCCCCCCCCCCCCCTCCCCAGGGAATGTCTGATTGATTATGGTTAGAATAATGGCCTCAGTGACAGTACACACTTTAAAACATACAAAAATAAAGGCTTAAACTATCAGGTCTGGAAAGGTTGCAGAGGGATGAGGATCTGGGGGGGTGTCTTCCCTCTGCAACCTTTCTTTCTCTGTTGTCTTTCTATCTCTCTCCACCAGAACAGGAAGGAGGAACAACCCGTGATGAGGCGTTCAGCGTTGGAGAAAGATGGAAGTGAGACAAACAGAAGAAGGAAAGCAGAACAAAATGACCAGAAGAGTCAAAGTGGAGACATGTCCCCAAACAAATGGCGGCTCAGTGAGGACTGACAACTGTCGTCCCGGCCTCAGGGAGGCCACCGTTCTCTACTCACCCCCCCCATCAATCTGTCCATCCATCTATCTGTCCGTTCACTCACTCAAAACAAAGTGCTGCCGTCTCCCACCGCCCCATGGAGGGCGTCAGCTGCCGTGGCTCCGCCTCCTGATTCGTGACTGTTGGCGGCTGCTGCTGCCGCCGCCACGGCCTCCAGGGAGGCGGGGTCAAAGCCTTGCTCCGCCCCCAGCCCGTCGGCCTCCATCTTCACGCTGTCGGCCAGGAAGGCGGAGTAGGCGTCGCTGTCGGCCATCAGCAGTTTGAGCTTGGGGATCCAGCTCTTGCGGACGACGCGGCGAGCGTTGGTGCACATGTCGGCCGCGATGGCGTTCATCTCACTCTCCTTGAAGCTCGGCGCAAAGTTCTGGCAATAAACTGCAGGAAGAGAGAGAGGTGGAAAAAGAGAGAGAGAGAGAGAGAGAGGAGGTTAAAAACACACAAACAGCCAAACCACTGCAAGGAGTGTTAAAGTGTTTACATGTGTGTGTCTGACTCACATTTGACAGCGTGCAGAACTCGGTTGTCCAGCGGTTTACGACTCGGGTCGTTGGTTGAAGAGCGGATTCCTGTTCCACAGCTGTTTGCCAGAGTGCTCCTGAGCAAGAGAGAAAAAACACAACCATCGACGTGAACGTAAATTTAGCTACTAAAGTACATTTGAGTGTTTGGTTTAAACATCACGTGTTAATAATCATTAGCGACACACAGATATCCAGTAAATGTATATAAATTGTGTACAAGGCAAAACAAAATCCTTTCAGCAGCTTGGGTTTCACTCCTGCTGCTCCGGGTCCTACCCCCCCCCACCGGCCGAACGTGTGGGACACTGACCTGTCGAAGAACGCCGCCAGCAGGCGTCTGAGCAGCACTTTGTGGCGGGTGCCGGCGCTGACGTGGCAGTTCATGAGCTGAGCCCGGGAGATGAACACGGACGTGCCGCTCACCAGCTCCAGCTTCTCGGCCGGGTCGCCCTCCTCGTACAGCTTCGGGTGGCAGCGGTTGCCGATCTGGCTGATGAGCTCGGCGGGCAGAGAAGCCAGGTCCTGCCGAGAACGTGCCCCCCTGCCCCCCCGGCCGCCGCCCGAGTCCGGGGCCTGGTCCGGCAGAGCCTCCACCCTCTCACCGACCACTGAGGAGGAACAAGATAATGAGATGAGCTCTGATGTTGTTAATAAAGATGGACGACATGGCAGCTCCCAAAAGTGAAGCCAGATCATCTGGAACTCCCCCTGGTGGACGGCTTCAGCACGAGGGCAGCACCCGGATCTTAAACAATTTACATTGTACAGTGGGAAGTGGAGGTGCATCATCATCTTTCTTTATTCATGTTCCATGTTTGATACCCAGCTGTGACATCACTGAGTTTCCAAATATTATGACTGAGACCGTGTTCTGTTCAATTAGCACATTTGAGATTTCAAATTAAATTTGTCATGAATCCACATGTTGATGATACAACTGATTACCTACTGAAGTAATTACTCAGCTCTGCTCCATGAGAGGCCTGCAGCCAGGTTCTAAAGTGAGTTCATTCAGTTCTAAGTGGGTTTGATGGATTCCAACATTACTCTGCACTCCGCCTCCATTCATGCATTAAATTCCTCTGGTGTGTATTTTCCCAGCTTGTTGTTATGCAGTGGAAATGACAACATGGAGGTCAGACTCTGATAATTCAGTTTCAGGTCAGCGGAGATCAATGTGGATTCTCCCCCCCTCTTCCAAGACCTGGAACTTTTTGACTAAAAGAAAAACTCCTTCGACCACTGAGTTCGTCTGAAGTGTGAAAACACTTGTTTGGAAAGTTTGGACAATAGAAGAAGAGAAAGAAGAAGAGGAAGCAGCTGCAGACTTCCCCTCCTACGATATGAAGTTTGAACGATGAGAATCAGAATCTACATCTTTAAACGTTTCTGTGTTTTCAACATGAGAACTTTGGACAAACAACACGACAGCGAAACTTAAGATCCATTTAGAGATGAGACAGAAACTTCCAGATCTGCAGGAAACCCCAGAGACCTTGAGGTGAACTCACACACTTTGTACTCAGAGCTTACCGGCTGCCCCGGCGTTCAGCATGCTGTACATGGTGTACATGTTGCAGATCTGTCGGTACTGCTCTTCGGCGCTCTCATCCGCCACGTCGTCCTCCTCCTCGTCATCGTGGTAGCTGATTGGCGAGTCACTGGTGTACATGCTCAGCGTGCCCGGGCTCGTGCCCTCGGGGGTTCCACCGTTGTTGTGGTTATTGTGGTTGTTGTGATTATTGTTGTTATGGTTGCTGTTGAGTCCGGCTCCTCCCACTGAAGTGGTGCCGCCGCCCATCATCACAGCGTTGCCAGATGCAGGTCCACGACCAGAGGCATCCTGGGTAGTGTTGTTAGAAGAGGAGGAGGAGGAAGAGGAGGAAGAATAGCGTGCAGCCTTCCTCATTCCGCCACCACCTCCGGACCCTCCGACCCCGTCACGGTTGCCCCCTTCCCACAGCCGCTTGGCCACGGGGGTGCAGACCACCGAGTAGGGGGAGCCCTCCTGCTAAGGAAGAGAGAGAATTACCCGTTAGTGACCATCACCCGACTGGAACGCCACAAAACAACTGACATTAACCAAAAGAAGAAGAGCTTGTGTCGTTCTTAAAGTCCCCTTCCAGTCAAAATCAAGATCTTATGCCTTTTATATAATAAAAAACAGATTGTATGAATTAAACATATAGCGCCATGGAGGAATGTTTCCATCTTAACCCTGAAGTAAACAAATGCCAGTTTTAAAAAACTGCTTTCGACAGCCAGGGGTTTGTGATGTCACAAACCTAATGAACCAATCCTGTCAACCTGTCGATAGGCTTCAGGGGCTGGGAAAGCCTCCTCAACAGCAGGTGGCGCTGTGAGGGTGGAGGGACTGGGAGCAGGGGCGGGGCCATATTAGCATATTTGTAAATCTTCGTCCTTAATTGAGGAATGCATAGATTCAAGAAAATGATTAGGCCACTGGGGACACTTTTTTCAAAAGAACTTTTGAATATGTTATTTTATACAAAATAGTTTTAGGGGGTGAAATAAGCAGCTGGACTGGGGCTTTATAAACAAATATCATATTTGATCATTTCCACCGATAAACGATACTTAAGGTAAAAAGACACGAGCATCAAACAGTCTGTAAATAAAACATGTTGCAAAGTTTCTCTTGGGACATTTAAAAAAAACTAAATACATGAAAAGACCATCTGGTGTTTGAATGAAGTCACCGTCATGTCACAATAGATGAGGTTTCATTTTACTTTAACATTAATATTGATGATGAAAACACAAACAAACCACACTTATCTGTATTAAGGCTCTTACTGCCACCTCCAGTGAAAGCTTATATAAAGTGGTTGACTGTAAACAATGTAAATGGTGACCATCATAATTTATATCACTTGGTCTGTGGTATATTTCAGAGAAGACTTTCAGGTTATGATTCATTCAGAAGCTTTTCAGTCACTGTTAAAGGAAGTGAGTTTTTTTATAGCTCTTCTTGAAAGTCTCTCAAATGTCAAACTCAAAGAAACGCCTACTCAGGATTCCCTTCTTCAGATGCCGTCAGTGATTTACACCAAACACCACAGGTGGTGTTAACAGCTGCGACCGAGCGGGGAGTGTACCTGCTGCGGGTGGGGGGTGCTCTGAGGAGTGGTCGACGTCTGTTCTGTCTTTACCTTGGACACCAGGGGGAGGGGTGTGAGACATGAGGACGGCCTCCCTGTGGCCGCTGCCACAACACCACCTCCACCCCCTCCCACTGTTTGAGTGACAGGGCTCTGAGGCTCGGAGGGCGGGGTCTCCTCAGTGTGGAGGCCCTGGGAGTCACAGCTTGGAGATGAGACCTGGAGACGGGTGATAAGATAAGAGGTCATGACTTCACCTCCTAAGGAATAAAGATGGACGACGTGTCTCCACTTCCTCCCACAGTCCATCAGCTTGACCAGTAGCAGTCTCAGCTGTCAATCATGACCTTTCACCCCATTTTATATCATAAAAGAACTTATTAAAACCAAACTTATTAGCAACATGAAAACGTGAACATACTTTAGTGTGATATGAACGAACCAAAACGACAGAAACCGAGAAAACAATGATTTAACATGACTTCGACTTGAGTTTGGTCCACGTCCAAAAATATGCTAACGTGGAGGAGGCAGTTTTTTAACCTATAATGCAGCTGACCACCAGGGGGCTATCTACTCTAGTTGCCCAAATTCCTTGGTTGCTTGAAAAAAATCGCAGCAGATGAAAACATGTTTTAATGTGATTGAGAGTTGACTTTTCCAATTGGCTGCTTCAACATGATTTGGCATAACCAGCTGCTATGACATCATCACTGAGCTCAGCTTGTTTCTGTTGGCGGCTGTTCTGCGCTCGGCTCCAGTTTCAGGTGTTTCTCCAGTTCGGCCTGTCAGCTGAGAACTGAACGCTCTTCCTGGAAAAGCTCACAACTAAAACACAAACTGCCAGCTCTGTGCTGAGTGGACACCGGCACCAGCAGGTGGACACTCCGCACCGCCACCGTGCCAGCTTCTCTTCTTACATCTACTCTCTCTCTCTCTCTCTCTCTGGGCGTTCCAAAGTGTACATTCAAGGAAATCAGTTTTCCGTGTTAATATGCAGATTTATGCAGCGAGGCACTCCGGATCTAATCAGATCTACAAACACAGATAACCCCTCAGTGAAATTACACCATGCCCAATGCCACACACAACAGGTGCCAGGGAGGAAGCTCAAAACCTAATGTGATGATACTCACGTCTCAGATACTTTTAACTCCATGATTACACTTTGCAGGATTATAAATACGCAAGAAACTGGTTATATAAAATTCCACATTCATCTGATAAAGTCTTAAATTGTTCCACATTAAAGCTTCATTCACAAGTTACCTTGAGGAAGAACTCTGTGCCTTTCTCCATGATCTGTTGGATCTGGAGGAAGCCGGCGGTGTACATGAGCAGGAACTGGTCTCCAACGTTCATGCTGAGGCGTCCTGTGTAGCAGAAGGCCAGGATCTGCTGGAAGCTCTGCGGCTGCACCGCCGGGGGCAGCTCCACCACCGAGCTCTTACCCCCAGCGTTGAACAGATCCCTGAAGTAGGAGCTGCTGGCGGCCAGCACCGCGCGGTGGGCCTGAGGGGTAAACAGCAGGAAAAGGTAAGTTATCAGTGGAACTCGACTGATATGGATTAATGGGGCGGAATCTATATATATATTCAAATTTGGCAATGAATACCAAGATGTTATCAAACCCTCACGACAAATAAATGCAAGTGAGGTTTGATATTTTATGGTTATTATAGATAAAAAGAAAACGGCAACTATAAAAACTTGGTAAACTTGGACTTTTTTGTAAAATAAAAATCTTTTCTGCATTTTTTCTTCCAGCCAAACACACATGCAGATTGGATTCATCTGTGAACAACTCATATCGGCAGATTCTTATCAACCAAACAATAAATCGGTCGAGGTAAAGTTTGAACCCGTGACATCACCCAGTTTGTGAGCTGCCGTCTGAAGCCTCGAGTTTGACATTTAGTCCAGCGCCATCTGGCTTTTTGAAACCAGAAGGAGCAGGTGGTGCTTTATGGTTTATTTGACTCTGAACGGGACCATAAC
Source organism: Pleuronectes platessa (assembly GCF_947347685.1). Classification (NCBI taxonomy): domain Eukaryota; kingdom Metazoa; phylum Chordata; class Actinopteri; order Pleuronectiformes; family Pleuronectidae; genus Pleuronectes; species Pleuronectes platessa. The sequence continues at coordinate 2,756,173 of NC_070628.1, read as the reverse complement.
TTTCAAACTGAACATCATGCTATATTGAAGAAGACTTGACGCGAGAGATTGAGACCATAAAGTCCTTATGAAAGTGTTTACTGACGTTATAAATCAAGGGGGAAGTCGAGTCATTTTCTCTTCTATAGAAACTGACTTCTTCAAAACCAGCAGTCACACTCTGTGGTCAGAGAACACACACATCAGACTCTTTGGCATTAGCTTCATGTGGTGGAGCTGCTGTCTGTTATATACAGTCAATGGTTGGGCTCCAGTTATCAGGGTGTTAAAGGTAAACAGGAAGATTGGCTTCGTCTCATCTGGCTGACAAATGTTTACAGTAATCTCACTTTACTGGAGTTTTTTCCAACTCGTGTTAAAACAGATAATCTATTTTTTGAAATACTGACCACAACACAAACTGTACCAATCTGTAAAGGAATCATTTCCTCATATGAAATACGACAAGTTCTTAGCCTTGGCCGTACAAAGTGAAAGTGTATTGAACGAATCCAAAAGATTTATGCCTCCAGTGAGAGAGGTCGCCGAATGCAGCTCAGGAAATCTATTAGAAATCATTTAATGCACAACACTGGTTGTTTTTCACCTGGGCCATATTTCCCCGTCTCACCGATTGATTCTGAGCTAAATCTTATCAATATCTTCAACTAATTACACTTTACTGAGGTCGTCAGAGTCCGATACAGGACGAACCAACAATCCACCAAAATATAACACAAACAAAGCATGTCCACAGATATTACAAGATGTTTATCATCTTTTTTTTACAAGTATTACATATTTATGTCTTAATAATGAGTAGCATGTACAAGTATTCTTATTATTGTACATTTACTTTGATCATACACATTTGATTCAGTTTTGTACATTTGTTATTATCATTATTTTTCTGTCTTATTACTAACTTTTCTTTAATTTGGCTACAACTGAGATTTTCACACATTTATTCTAAAATATAATTTAGCTTTCAAGACAGGTCTGCTTACCGAGCTTTAAGCTTTCATGGTAATGGTGTAGCAGTTTAGATCATGTTTAATTATTGAGATGACAATATGATCATTACTTATGCACAGTCCACACTAATTGATTTTAAGCTAAATTTTCCACTCGCCGTCAAAAGCCCCGCAAACTGTTTTTGTTGTTTAAACAGAACACAAAGCAGCAAGTTGTGTTGGGAGAACCGAGCAGTGACCCGATGACTTTGAAGGTCAAGTAACCTGAACCTGGGGTCAGCAGGTAAAATGACCAACAGGCCAATGTCCCAGTAACGTTCTTTCTTTACCATCTCAGGATAACTGGTGCAGTTATAAGCACTGTGGTCACACTGCACAGCTCCACAGTAAATTAAAGATTCTGAGCACAGAAGAGAAAACACTAATAGAAAGAAAAAAAAAACTTCTGACCTTGAAGGCATGTCCCTTGACGACCACAGAGACGTCACAGTACAGGCCCTGCAGCCGCTGCTCGTTCAAACACTCCAGGACGTTGTTGCCAAAGTTAGGGATCGCCATCTGCAGCGTCTGAGCCATTACGCTCTGCCCAGCACCACAGGGTCTACAGGAGAACAGAGAGGTAGAAGTTAGACCTGACAGAGGACTGGATGGGGCAGAAGGACGGAGGGAGGAAGGAGATCTGAGGGAAAGAAGCAGGGACTTGTAGAGGAATTAAAGGAAGGTGAAGGGGGGGGAGGACGGGGGGGAATAGAGAGACATTGGAGGGGGTGATGCGGAGGTGAGGACAAAATGAGGCAGCCGAGCAGGAGAGGAGGAAACACGGTTACCAGCGAGCGATGAGACAAGGATGAAAGAAGGTCGAGAAGCTGTTTCCAAGATGGAGACGAGGAGGAGACGAGGAAAGAGACTTAAAATAAAGGAACAGGCTAAATAAAGTGTATGATGATTAATGGATTAAGTATTTGGTAAACAACTTTAATTCTAAACTCCAAATGAACTTCGAATGAAAGAGAAGTTCGGGGCCACCAGCGACAGTTATATAAGCCGTCTTTCTCTTTTTTTCCCGAAACCTTGTTTCATTACATCTAATTCACTGTTAATAAACTGTTTTGTGGTTTTTGGCCTACTTTGTCATTTCCTCTGTCAAAACACAGTCGCTTACATAACTCGTCTATTCCACTCGTCCTCGTCACGATTCCAACGAGGAAGCCCGAGATGAGAGAAGTGGGGGAGCTGTCAAATTCGTGACAATAAAAATAAACAAAGGACATGTAAACATCCCTCTAAACACATCTTTGTCTCTGTCCTGTGGACCCTTTATCTGTGATAATGCACAAACAATATTTAGGATATAAATCCTCTAATGCCAAGTATGATGGAGCAGAACTAAACGGATGAGAACAGTCATGACTACGCTTCTGAACAAATACATTCAGGATCATGATCCTTGTGACGGATGATTGGAAACGTTCAGCATCAGCTGGACAGTAGCTGGTGGGAGTGGACGAGGCCGGGCTCCTCCGCTGGCTGCAGCCCAACACAAACCACTACCACAGAACAATATTATGGTGATTAGCTCCGCTGCTCCACTGGGAGAGACACTCACAGACGAGACCCAGTAACCTGAACAGCTCCATCACCTCCAGTTCTCCTCATGAACGCTGCAGCAGAAGCCCAGAGGTCACAGAGGGGTCACATCCGCGGAAATATCACCATCTTTTCACAACTTTGATCTGACACACAACTCAACCCTGCAGACAGAAACTTCAGACCAACTTTATATTGTCTGCTTGACCCCAGAGGGGAAATGAAGCCGACTTTATGATAATAAGAAGAGAGATTGATGAGACGTCTCTTGAAGTATGGAAAATGTCTACAACTCGCTGCTCGGGTCATGACCGACTCACGGCTTGTGCTTAAGAGGCAAAATTCAGTTTATACAAATGAACAGCTGCCCTCGGCCTCGTGCCCACAAACTTAAGTTAAGAGATTATTCATTCATTTGTCCAAGCTTTGGTCCACGATTAAAGAAAAATGGAAATTGTAATGTTGCTGTATATTCAGTACGCTGCATCGCTCTGGCCACAAATTACTATTTGCATTTCCAATCCTTTATTTAGTGTCAGATTCTGCTTCTTTTTACAACACAGCTCAAAGAACTTCTACGTTTCTGAATGCTCAATGTGTCCGACTACTAAACCAGTCGTAACACACCGGCCGGCAAACAACATGTCGCCAACTACAGCTGCTTATGAACGCAAACTGTCGGATTCAAAACAAAACATCTCTATCACCCCCTGGTGGCTGTTTGCAGTAAAGGTCATAAACAAAGCCTCCTCGATGTTACCATATGGGACTTTGAATGGGATGTGTAACTCCACAGCTTGAAACAACAAACACAATCCACCAACGGCACAACCAGCAGTACAACTTATAAAAACTTTATTTCTGCTTCTGCGGGAAGAATTCAGGTGACAAATGTCATTCATTTCTAGAACCTGACACTTTTCTTGTGTTTAACGAGACAAATGTAAACTTTGTTCTACTTTGCGCGGGCGATGAGGTAAGCACTGTGGATTCCTCCACTTCCACAAAGCTCTGAGCCGGGCAGCAAACCTTGAACCTGTGTTGATCTGTGGGAGGTGGTGACAGCTTTAACGTTGTCTGAACAGCCAGGCATGACACATCATGAAAACGTCTCTTGTTGCAAAACCTCACATCCAGAACGCAGCACACAAAAAAAAAACACCCACTCCGTTCGAAGCTGAGAGACTTAGGTTTACCAAGTAACTTCACCAAAAACCTCCTGGTGTTCACATCACCGACAAGAGTAGAAGAGTCTCCAAAAGGTGGAGCTGATCCTGGGCCAACAATAAGAGGGCAGTAGTTCTAATGGGAAGCTTCCAGATGTGAGGGTGCTACTGTATCGTGCTACGCTAACCTAGGCTAGCGGAAAAACGTAAGTGAAAGTAGAAGAGAGCAAATTCGTCCACCAACAGTCATTTGAAATTCAATCCAGCCAAACTAAAGTTACTCTCACTCATAGATACAGAGACCACTAAACATGACAAATATGTATCTTCATCTCTTCATTATTTCTTTAGAAATTCACCGAAAACATCCTCTCTCGCAATTTTAAGTAAAGCTGGAAAACAATTCCCAGATGAGCACAAAAAAAAAAAATTGGGTTATTCCCTGACCCACACAGCAGCCTTCTACTAAGTTTGGTAAAAATCCATCCAGCAGTTTATGAATAATCTTGCTCAATAACAGAATCATATGAAAACATAACTTCCTTGGCAGGAGTAAAAAAAAAAAAAAAAGTCCTGAGCTCCAGCCTTACGCCCACGTTAGGGCAGCTCTGAGAATAGGGGGCCATTAAAATTTCATTGAAATTAATTTTTAAGCTGATAGCAATTAATTAATCTTTCTAATTTGCTGCACTGGGCTAATAGAGGCAATAAAGCAGGAGCATTTACGACACCAGTGCTACACATTTCATTACACGTGTTTAATTTTAGAATGTTGAAAATTCTGGACCAATTGACCAATGCACTTTTAGATGGATACAAAATCAATGGAATATTAATAGTGCCAATAATAAACCTCGATGTATGAGAACAAGTAAGATCAGTTTTTTGCACTGAGGCCAGTTGATGTGATCTGAGTAACATTCCCATCATATCAAAACACATCAAGCGCCTGAGCTGCATCAACTACTGTCGAGTTTTCTCCTCAACTTATTTAGTTTAAATCAATAATGTTCTGACATGACTAAGTCTAAGTTTGATTGCCACTGTACCTCAATACATTATTGTGCCTTAACAGTTTCTGTCGATGTAAACAAATCAATATATACATCACATTAATGTAATTATAATTTAACTGAAGTGCATTTGGGCCATATCCAGGATTTGCATTACTTATACTTTAACTGGTGCATTGAGATCTCAGTGATATGACGTGTTCTCATCTCATCTACTGGGATACTGGGTTTGACCTGTGCCACCAGCTGGGGGAAATAAAAAAGCCACTAAAAATGCATGATGGCCGCTGTCCGCTCTCCAGCACCTGCACGTCCCGTGGCTCCGAGCGAGAAATTTAACCGACAAGTGTCCCGGTGGAGCTGCTCGGCCCCGAGGGTGGAGGCCCCTGATTGTTTCCAGGTGTGAACATGTGTGCAATCACATGAATAATAAGCAGGCAGCTGCTTAGAGGGAACACGATGTGAAGAAGATCGTCCCCGAATAACCACGTTCAACGGACAGTAGAGAGTAGATTGACTATAAAATATGTTCAAGTCTTAGTGACATGTTGGAAAAAATAAAGTTGTAATTATTATGAGAATACCATTTTTTCAGGAAATAAGCCGCAAGAAGAACCTGTGCACGCAGGAGTTCCACTCACGCTAGATCCAAAAAATCTTTAACCAATGTCATTGTTTATTGATAAAATCTCTTTGAATATCACGACAACGAAACGTGACAACTTCCTTCATGTCGGTGGATTAGACTCGGTTTCCTGCACAATCTTTTAAAAGTCGTGACACTGATGATAACGAGGAGCTGAGGAGACGAAAGATGAATCACGTTAAGAGACCGACACGTAAGAATAACTAAACGTGATGCTCCACATTCCTCATTGTGACGCAGGCGACAGGCGGATCTCCGGATGTTCCCTCTCCCATACGACACGTAGCCTAACATCATGACCTTTTCCTGGTCATGTTTCCCTGCTAGGCCTGAACACTCTGTCGTGGATCTTTACCCTGACGCAACAAAACTGGTCACAAAAGAAGAAACAGTCCGGGCGTACTTGGGTGGCTTCCAGGTCAACTTCTTCCTCCCGTGCAAGGACTACAAATACTTTTCCATTATGTCACAAACTGTTTCTTCTAATCAATGTTGTATATACTTTTATTTTATGTTCAGTTATTGTACTTGTGTGCGTCCTGGGAGAGGCATCCTCACACTCTGGGGTTTCCCCCTGTACATGGGGTTATTTTGGTAGTTTTACTCTGGTTGAGGGTAAAGAACAGAGGATGTCGCACCCTGTTAAGAGCTGAGACAAATTGTGATTTATGAATATGGGCTATACAACTAAACTTTTATTCTGAAGGGCTTCACAACTTTCTATAGCTTCAGTTATTCGTCTTTAAATCTGTATTTATATTTGGTTTCAACACTCGGCCTCTTTACTTGTGTCTTCCAACCACCTCCAATATAATATGTCCACTAGCAGACACTTCTTTATGGTGACAGCTCTGTAGTAGTTGTGGTGGCTGGACTCTCACTGCACTCAACTGATTCTAGACTCATTTTGACCTTTTGTTGTTCTTGTGCTCCTGTGATGGACTGTTTTGTGAGGATGTCTAAATTTCCCTCAGGATCAAAGGAGTCCATCCATCCAGGAGCCGTGTGCCGGATTTGACCTGAACACAGTGCCGGCGACCTCTTCCTCCTCAAAGGTCAGCGAGGTCACAACAACTTCCAGGGAACATAAAGGCAGGGTTAATTCACACCACTTGACCTTTGCCCCTTCAGTCCCCTTGTGCCCCATTATGTGCTTTGACTCCAGTTTCACGGTGTGTGTCTGTTTGTGTCTCTCTCTCTCTGAGGGTCTTCGACAACTTTATTAGATTCAACCATTTACGCAGACTAACCTCAAGCTCTGGGTAGATCCCCCCCCCCCAGGAAAGGTTGCTTGATCACCGCAGACAGCTTGTGCACAAATAATAAAAACAACAACTATTGGAATCAGTGTCAACAGGAGCGTGTGACTTCAGCCCCATCAATCACAGCCCTGATCACACTCAGTTTCCTGGTTTAGGGAGGTTAAAAGGTGGCCTGTTAGCAAGTAGCAAGCTAAAGCTAAGGCTAACCCAGTGGAAAACATCTCCTCAGGATAAGGAAGTCGTAAACACACCTTTATATCCCCTGTGCTGGGCTCCAGCGCCGGGGAACTCTCAGGTCAAAGGGCATTTAAGGCTAGAAACCGCCGATATTCACCCGACACTCGTGGGCACAGAGGAGCCCAGAATGCGGCTACGGTGTAGCCTCCCCCGAGCACCACCGGAGCTCCAAGTTCAAAATAACGATGCGATTATTCTTTAAAGATTAATTAAACTCCTGCGAAGCGGCCCAGGGGGGGACAGAAGCCCGCCACCAGCGGCAGCAGCAGCGGGGCGGCAGGGGCAGGCAGAGCGGGCAGGGAGCTGTCGGTGCCCCGCCGTGTGCCAGCCTCGATGCCCGGTAGGATTTTGGGAGTCCTCGGTTGGCCCGGGCCGGTGCGTGCGTGCGTTCAGCGGAGGGAAGGAGGGAAGGAGGGAGGGAGGAAAAGAGACGAAAAAAAGAGAAGGAGAGAAGGAGAGGGAGCCGCTCTATCTGAGGAGAGAGACCCGGTTTAACCCCCCAGCCGCCCGCAGCACACACGCGTGTATCGTCCGAGGAACCGGGGGCTCGCGACCCGCCACGGGGAGAGTCGGGACGGATCAAATATTCAGCAGTTTAGCGCCTCCGCCCCCCCCACCGGGTCTCCTCCAGTTCCGTGCCAGCGCGGTGCGATGTCCGCCTCCACCCCGGCTTCCCTCCTCCTCCTCCCGCGGCCGAGCGGCAGCCACCGACACGGGACAGACACGCGTTGCCCCCCCCCTTCCTCCTCCAAAATGTCGCTGGCGAATAAATTATTTAAATAAAACCAAAATAAATTTAGAACGAAGCCCCACGGTGGACTGGTGGGTTATTATTTATTTTTTTTACCGGAGCGGGGAGGAGGGTCTACCGCGGATCCAGGCACTCCATCTTTACCCGACATCAACAGGTCATCCCGGGACACAAATGCGCTGCAACTGTGGGCGAGACAGACGGATGGATCCGGCATGGCGAGGAGGAGAGGAGGGGAGAGGAGAACCGGGGGCCGGCTGTAAAACCTTAACCCGTTTACCGACATGGATCGATGGGGAAGAACCGGGACTTGGGCTTTTTAACACGGTTTGTTCGGTAGTTGGTGAAACTGCCTGGCTCGGAATAAAAAAAAGTAGTTTTATAGCGGGGGGGAAAGTTGAGGAATGCGGGAGGAGGAGGACTCGTCGAGGGGGGAGGAAGGAGGGGACAGCCCGCGGTGAATGGAGCCGGTGAAGTGGTTAAAGTTTGGTCTGTCCCCGGGAGCCCATCCCCCACAGCGGCCACCAGAACTTTACCACCTCCGTCCCCTTTAAAAAGAACCAGAAAAAAGAACCGCTTCCAGCCGCACACACACTTCAACACACCGCCGCAGCCCTGCACTCGAAACCCCGATACAAGACGGCACCCCCCCCCCCCCCCCCCGGCCCCCCACGACACCCTCAGCTCCACCGACCCGGAGCCCGAACCCGAGCCGGGGCCCATGTCCTCAGTGACCGGCCGCGCTCTCTACTCACCCCGCCGTGGGCTGTGCGTAATCCGCTGGAAAGTGCCTCAATGGAGGAGCAGCCGCCGGAGGAGATGAAGAAGAAGAAGTGAGAGCGGGTCTAGCGTCTCCCTCCGCTCACAGGCAGCCATTCATTGTGACCGTGCACCGGGAACCAGCAGCCGGAGCACAAACACCGACTCATACACACACTGGACGCGGGCACGCACGCACACATGCAGGGGAGGAGGGAGAGCGCAGAGCCATCGAGGAGGAGGAGGAGGTTTTTTATTTGCACTCTCCCAGGAGCTGCAGACAGATCACAGAGCTACCGATCACACAGACAGACAGACAGATAGACACACACACACACACACACACACACACACACACACAGTTGGACTGACTGTCTCACCACTTTTACCACAACTGCACCTCACGCACAAGTCAGCGAACGATGCTTACAAAACTTTCTATTTTTAAAATAATTTATGTAAAATGCAATGTATATCAAAATGTAAAGTAATGTAAGTAACAATGTAATGTAACTAATCTACAGATAACAGAGCAGGTAGGCTATTTACTGTCTTATGTATTGTATATCAAAATGTAAAGTTACGTATGCAACGTGTAATGTAACGTCATATAATTTAATGTATATAAAATACAATATAATGTATGTATCAATGTAATGTATTTAAAATATAATATAACGTATGTCAAAATGTTATGCAATATAATGTAATGTATGTAAATCAAATGTACTTCTGATATAATATAATGAATGTCATGTATTGAAATACAAATATAATGTAATCTCTGTAAAAATATAATATAATGTAATCTATGTAAAAAAATATAATATAATGTACGGATGATTCAGAGCAGAGCGTGAGAGTAATGTAATAAAGATGGTGAAGTGAGAGTAATGGGATTACATCGCAGAGAGTAATGGATTACAGGTCTGAGCCGCTGCAGGTAGACAGGCAGCGTCCCCAGCCGACCCGACTGTCTGAGCCCCACCCACCGAGTCCACCCACTCAACCCCGCTCACCCTCACCGCTCACCGGGGTGTCTTCTCCCTCAGGCCGCTGCTCCTGGAGCCTCCTCCTCTTGCTCCTTCTCCTTCCCCGGGACCGTGAGGCCGGCGGTCGGCGGTTCGATCCGTGCTGGTGCGTCTAGACTCCGGGCAGGTGAGCCCTCCGGGGCCTCCAGGCGCTGCGCACGGTGAATGCTAAACAGGATGAGACTGCATCCAGGCTCTGCGCTCCCCGCTCCCTCTCGCTGTCATGCCAAATACCATTAACTCTATAATTCTCCTGTGTCAGATGTATAGCGCCACGCTCTCTGGGCATTTATTGTCACAGCGCCCCCATCCAGATGTTCAGTGTGCAGACAGTGTTCCCTCTGCTCTCTGTCGAACATGTGCACGTGTGTTTCATGGGAACTGGATGCAAACCACTAAATGCAAAGAGGTGATTATAGATTTGACAACATTAAATGAGCAAATACCTAAATACATGTGGTCTTCCTGTGTGGATTATGCAATTATTATCTTGTATTATTATATACGGACAGAGGATGTTTGCACCTTGTACAGATGGTTAAAAACACTCATGAGGCAAAGTGTGATTTGTGAGTATGGGTTACATAAATATGATTTATCAATTGATTGATTGAAAGTTGAAATATGGATCAGTATGAGGCATCAGGTGCAGGTGGAGCAGAACCTGTCGAGTCATCGGATGATTGTCTCTGATCGTCAATAATCCTCATGTATGAATGATTTATTCTTTATAATGACTGTTTATTTATGTGTTTTCGTTTTCTCTTCAATTCTTTGTGTTTACCTGGGTTTTGGATGTTTCCTTCATCAGGTCTCCAGGTCAATGGGATAATCAACTTGTGTCTGTTGTGAAAAATAATAAATTCTGCTCACAAAAAAAAACAGACTGAGCCTTAACAAACCTTCCCTGATACAGTGCTGGGGTCAGTTCAGTTTGCCACCTTGGTTTGAGTGGATCCAGCCTTCTTCAATATAATAATAAAATAAATAATGTTTTATAGGGATGAATTAGGAAAAAGATAAGACATACAGTATGTACATAATATACACAGAAATATTGTTTGCATTGAAAATGGACTTCAGTACAGTGCAGTGGCACAGGATGATCACACAAGTATGTAAAACTGTACTTGTGAATTATGGGAATATTAAGATAAGATAAGATAAGATGAGATCAACTAAGATAAGATAATCCTTTATTAGTCCCACAATGGGGCAATTTCCAATATTACAGCAGCAAGAGTCATACATAGGCCTCAGTGAGTAATAACAAGTAAAATGCAGGACTTAAGTGTAAGGAAATATAAAAATATAGATAAATATTGAGATAGACAAAAGATGAATGCATATGTATATTAGGCTGCTATACGTATGTATAGACAGATATGATATACACAAATATTGAGTATAAAGTGCTTATATATGTGTGTTTCTGTGTATAGATGGGTACCATGGTATATGAAAAACACACAATATAAAAAGGTATGCGTGTGTATATATATATATATATATATATATATATGGGTGTAGGGTGTAAAATCACAATGAGAGATATATATGTGGAATAACATAAGATGATAATAGTTATATGTTACACGGTTAATGTGCAGAATTACACAATAGGACATATAGGATAGTATTTTTTGCTGTATTTTTATGCAGTCGAATGCATTCAATGGTAATAAGATTATAACATATGGTGATTAACCTAAAGCATAAATATAATTTTGCATGTCATTTGTATTAAAAAATGACATTAACTCTCTCCATATACACTCAGCCTCTCTCTCCGGCTCTCACAGCCTGGATCTCCCCTCCTGACCCGCATCGATCGGATCTCCTCCGAGCTGGGACCCGTCTCCTCCTCGGAGGTTCGGCGGATCTCGGTGAATCTCGGCGGATCTCGGCGGATCCTCACTCTATGTTTATCCTGCTCGTTACGATGCATTAGCAGCTGCGGGCTCTGCGAGATTAAATTAGATTATTCATGAGAGGCCTGATGTGTTTTCCAGTCTCGTCACATGTGCAGTGGGAGTAAAGTAGGCCATGCAGGGTGAGCAGACCCCCCCCCCCCCCCACGCCCCCTCCTCCATCATGTCCTTACATTACACCGTCCCCCCTTCGCGGTTTCCTACCTCTCAGGCTTCCGTAGATCCGCAGCTGAAAACATGGCCGCCGCCTCTTGACAGCGTGAGTGAACGGGGTGAAGTTTGTGTTGCCGCAGCGAGGACACACGCACACACACTGTTCCATAGTTTATTTCACTTTGACAAGAAACACAATTAGACCCCAAGAGCAGCGTCTCCTCCCGGCTCGGGTGTCCCAGGTAAAAACCTCCAAACGCCGCCTGCTTAGCCTTAGCTAGCTAGCATGCTAATAGCTCCTCTGGTGGTGATGTGTGCAGCAGCTCCAGATGTTTGAATCCAGTTTTATCTCATTGTCATCAGTTAAAGTTTGATTTACTCAACACGGGGTTTAAAGCGTTTATCTTGCTCCAGTGTAGTTTTCTCCTAAACGTACGTGCACGATGCTAAGCTAACGAGGCTAGGGGCTCATTCTGAAGTGACACAAAGATCCTCTCAGCAACAACTCAACACTAAACTTTCTGGAGGCTTAGGTAACACAAACTAACTTGGGTGAATATAAGTTTAACTTTGTTATGTTAGAATAACTCGTAAAGCGGTTATGTTTACATGTTGGGGATAACATGCTGCTCAGATACACATCAGAGAAGGGTAAAGTGCCCGCTGACTAGTTAATGGCAGATAAAGAAACAACTACTTTCAAAATATGGGATATGGAGTGTAGGTGTGTGTTTGTGTTGTAAGCTGCCAACATGTCCAATCAAACCTACCCTGAAGGCGAGGAGCCCAGGGGAGAGAGAGAATGAGAACAGGCCCATATCTATATCCTTAGTGAGTGACACCTGCCACCACATTAATCTAACGCACCTCCATGTCTGCAGGCTCCTGTAGGGGGAGGTCAGCTGACCCCAGCAGAGAGGGAGACCTTTAAAATTACCTGTCAACCATCTGACTTTTAACCACGTTAAGGGAGATGGGACCAGCAGCACGATTAATAATCAATCATTCCAAATATTGAAGTGTGCACTTTTATCTCGTGGCCACATTTGATCTGGAAATTGGGTTAAGAACATTTAGTGAATGTTGATGTATCTGCTGTTATCTTCCAAAATGAGATTGCTGTTTTTATTGGCACTTTGTACTTTTAAACTGCTTTATAAATACAAATTATCATCATAAGCTATTTAATGTATTGATCTTTGACAATTTGCATTTCTGTGATGGAGGGTGTCATTTGTTGCCTATTTGAAGAAAATACATCCTGAACACTAGAATAGCACTCAGAGTTCATATCTCTTCCAAGAACCAACTGTCCCTTTAATACAATCAACCTGATTTTTAAACACTTGGACGTTTAGTTCTTTTGACATCCATGAAATATTCTCAGGAAATTGGTGAAAACATAACAAAATCTCACAATGTTAAAGAAAGAGAAATATTCCTTGACTTGCCCCCTGATCCGGATCTGCACACATTTAACGAGCATTCATGCGTTTTACTTTTCCAGGCTCTGTCCCTTTATGCTGGTGAGGTCAGCTCGGCTCTTCCCCTTCATCGTCTCCAGTCACCAGCAGCATCGTCTCACCTCTGCTGCTCGACACGTGTCTCAGTGGAGGATCAGCAGGGCTGCTGCTGTTCTCAGCAGGGGACTGAAATCTATGGAGCCCCTGAAAACCCATCAAGACCCAAGGGTTCCCAGTCATAACCCCCCGCCTGCATCTACTGGACCCACAGCTGGTGTTATGACCCCAACAGACGCGGCACCTGACACGGAGACGCCTCCGCCCGTGGGTCTTCTACCAGGGGAGACGGTGGTCAAGGAGGGCAAGGCGGCCATCTTGTTTCCCAGTGCAAATGAAGTGTTTTACAACCCGGTCCAGGAGTTTAACAGAGATCTGACGTGAGTATAAACCTCCGGCTGCTTCAGCCTCTGCTCTACAGACTCGTAATTATTTTACAGCACAGACACAACTCTCCTCAGATTGTTTTATAAAGTGAATCAGAACTCGGCAGGTTATTATACAATAGGAGGATTAGGGAGGTTGTTAAATCTGAGAGTCAAACCTCTGCAAAGGTCGATGAGTTCCTCAAACAGAGCAGTTTTGTTGTTGTCCCGTCTGTCTGTTTGTTGTTTGTTTTGCAGGATAAACAAACTACCAACAGATTTCCGTAAAACTCAAAGGAAGGATGAGACATTGTCCCAGACAGAGCTCATAAAACGTTGGCACTGAGACACTTTCATTTAGTCTCACACTTCATAATTTTCATTCTTCAGCCATATTTTACTTTGCTGATCCAGCCTCCCCTCATCTGAATTACATGATCAGTGTTGTGTGTTGCTCTCAGTCACTTCATCATTCACAAGAAAACACTTGCAGGAAAGAATGATTATTGAGTGAGCTGTAATCTCCCGCCCTCTGCAGATGTGCAGTGATCACAGAGTTTGCCAGAGAACTGCTGGCTCAGCGCGGCATAAAGGTGGTGGTGCCTGGAGAGAAGGAGAGGGTGGTGGTCTCCCTGTCGGAGGAGACGAACGAGGCAGAGGCTCCGGTGAAGGAGGAGAACAGAACAGAGGAGCCGGTGGAAACTGCAACAGCGGGGGAGAAATGTGAGGTAGGAAGGACGGGTTTTATAATCGAGATTTTCCTGAGGCTGATTTCAGTTTTGTTACGACGGTCATCAAACAAAGCTCTGTGAAAGAAAGCAGCAGCTATAAGGTGGTGAAGTGTTGTTTCTCTTTGGTTCAGCGAGGTCTCCGGGTCCTTGAGGGTCTGGCGGCGTCGGGTTTACGCTCTGTGCGTTTCGCTCTGGAGGTCCCGGGCCTGCAGAGCATCACCGCCAACGACTTCTCAGCCAAGGCCGCGGGTCTGATCGCCAGGAACTCCGAGTACAACGGGGTGAACCACCTGCTCCAGGCCAGCTGCAGGGACGCCAGGTCTGACAGCTCATCACCCGGCCGCTGTTATTTATCTGCTTCACTGATTTGCTGTGTGTTTGTTTCTCCTCTTGTATTTTTCCGGTGTCTCTCTCATCTTCATTCATCTCCAGTCTTCACCTCTGACCTCTTGTTCTCTTCATTCCACGGCTCCGGCTCTGATCTTTACTTTCTTTCTTTTATGAGCTCTTGTCCCTTTTCTTTCTGTCATGTCTCCTTTCTCTTTGGCTTGATCGTCTCCACGCCTCCCATCACTCTTTTCTCCTCTTTCTTCTTCTCTTTCACTCGTCTTCTTTCTGCTCACTTCCTTCCTTTATTCTCCTCTGCTCCATTTTAACTGCATCTGTATTGTTAACTCATATTTCTCTCAGATGTGAATCACTTTTTCGTTTCATCATTGACGTGTTTTTTCCCCCCCCAGTATGCTGATGTACGAGATGCGAGGGAAGAAGGAGCGCTATGACGTCATAGACCTGGATCCGTATGGCAGCCCCGCCCCCTTCCTGGATGCCGCCGTACAGGCCGTCAGTGAAGGAGGTGAGGAGTTCAGCCTGTCAATCATCTGTCAGTCACTGTTGCAATGATGTTGTGAAGCTGCAGGAATAAAACAAACAAGGAGAGTTAATCTGATGTTTGGTCAATTAAAGGATGTTTTTTTTAAATACTTTTTGTCCTCTTTGCCGTCTCTCTCCTCTCCCCTTCTTTCTCTGTCTCTCTCTCTCTCTCTCTCTCTCTCTCTCTCTCTCTCTCTCTCTCTCTCTCTCTCTCTCTCTCTCTCTCCAGGTCTGTTGTGTATAACATGTACCGACATGGCCGTGATGGCTGGAAACAGTGGAGAGACCTGCTACAGCAAGTACGGTTCAGTCTCCATCAAAGCCAAATACTGTCATGAGATGGTGAGGACACACACGGAAATGTCAAAAGTTACGAGCACGCACAGACAAGTCCCCGTGTGTACGACTTTAAGTCTTTGAGCACAAGTCTGAGCAACACAAACAGTGTTGTCATTGATACCGACCTGATGCTACATGTTGGATGTGTGTGTGTGTCCTTGTGTCCTTCAAACTGATCAATGATGAAGGATACCCGGTGTTTAATGTAACTCCTTCACAGTAAAAGCCCCCCTGTGCTTTTTGTAGGGTTAAGATGTTTTATTGTGAAGCAGCAGCATTAGTTTGATTTGCATTAACTGAGGTCACATGGTCCAGAAATTAAACCTTAAGGATCAGTTGGAAGCTCTATGAATCTGCCACTAACAAAAGTACAGCAAAGAAATTTCCAGATGTGTTTATCAAATGGCTGCAGCTGAATTAACTGTGTCCCTGTGTGTGTCCCTGTGTGTGTCCCTGTGTGTGTCCCTGTGTGTCCCTGTGTGTCTCTGTGTCCCTGCAGGCTCTGCGTATCATCCTCCACAGTTTGGACCAGAGGGCGGGGGTGTACCAGCGATACATCCAGCCCCTGCTGTCAGTCAGCGTCGATTTCTACATCAGAGTCTTTGTGCGTGTCTTCACGGGCCAGTGCACAGTGAAGAACTCAGCCAGGTACACACACACACACACAAACACACAGACACACACACACAGAAATACACAAACAGACCACCCACCTCTTCAGAACTGCTTTTAATGTTTGATTAATCATGTTTATATATCTCTAGTTATTTGCTTCTGTCAAACCATGGAAAGTGTCTTTGAGTATTACAATGATTATTATCATTATTTTTATAAAAACACACGTCAATGGTCACATTTAGGACCAGAACTAATAATAAAGCAGCTCTAGAAACTGTCAAATAGTTTTTATATTTAATTATAATCATTATTCTGACATTCATTATTATTAATAGCTCCTTTGTTTGAACTGATGATGGATTCTCTGTGCAGACGTATGATCCCTGTCTGTTATTACTCTGCAAAATCAAGCTGCTCTTATGGATAAATAACCTTTTGATTGATTTAAGGTGAAACTCTCTCTCTCTCTTGTCTTCATGTTGTTTTGCAGTAAACAGGCTCTGGCCTACAACTGTGTCGGCTGTGGGTCTTTCCACCTACAGAGAATGGGCAAGAGAATGATGAATGGGAAACAGTAAGAAAATACACACTCAACAACTGGTTCTTATTTTCACTGACTGACGATTTAAGATCCAAAACTTTACGGAAAAACTAATTCGGTGTCAGAAATAAAGTAAAAGACTCGGAAAAATGAAACTTCAGCTGAGCAACAGATGAATAAAGTTGTTACCATAGACTGAATGTAGACATGACAGCTCCCACAAGTGAAGCCAGAGTGCCTCACTTGCCCCCCTGGTGGCTGGCTGGTGTATCGGTCATAAACCCCACCTCCTCCATGTTAGCAGCTGGGACGTGGACAAACTAAAAGGGGAAAGTAGATTCATTTTGTGCAGTGGGAGGAAGTGGACACGCATCGTTCATCCTCATTTACATTCTTTGGTTTGTTTTGTTTTTATAAAATATTTATATTGTTGTGACAGCTCAGGATGTTGTGTGTGTGTGTGTAGTAAAGTTGTATACCATGTGTTTTCAGTATGAAGTATTCTGCTGCTACAGGACCTCCTGTTGGACCAGAGTGTGAGCACTGTGGACAGAGACATCAGGTAACACACACAGTAACACACACTGACACTCATTGATATCTGACTCATGTAATCTATTACTAACTATGCTACAGGTAAATATAAGGTTTACATTATTTCCTCTTGGATTTCCTGTTTAACTTGAAATTGTGTCCAAACCTCAGTGCTTGTGCGTAGTTGCTTGTGCGTCGTATGAAAACACACACGTGAGCTGGAGTTGTGTTTGTCCTCTCTGCAGATGGGGGGTCCTCTCTGGGTGGAGCCCATCCATGACGTGCCGTTTGTCCAGAAGGTTCTGTCCGCCGTGTCTGGGAAACCGTCCAGGTTCGGGACGTCTAAACGCATCGAGGGGATGCTGAGCATGGTGACGGAGGTGAACTCCATTTCCCCTCTCTGGTGTTATCCTGTGGAGTCGCATCAG
The DNA here is from genome assembly GCF_947347685.1 of Pleuronectes platessa. Lineage (NCBI taxonomy): Eukaryota > Metazoa > Chordata > Actinopteri > Pleuronectiformes > Pleuronectidae > Pleuronectes > Pleuronectes platessa. The sequence goes on along the minus strand of NC_070628.1, from coordinate 2,738,735 downwards.
CTGACTTCAGACCACGGGCTTCCTGCTCTTCAGCTGCTGCTTCCTGCTCTTCATCACCTGTGGTGTCCACTTTGTTTCAGGAGCTGGAAGACGTTCCTCTGTATTACACGGTGGACAGTCTGAGCAGCACGATACACTGCAACACGCCGCCGCTGCTCCAGTTCTGGTAAACGCACAAATTATTTTTCTACGTTTGAACGAGTGATGTCGTAATATAACGATAATCATCTAAAGTCGCCCTCGGCTCTGGGAAACATTTTAGTGTCTTGCTGCTCATCGTTAGGGTTTGTCTCCTGTTTCCTGACCTCTGAGAATTCAACTAACACGACGCTAACCCAACTTCCTGTGCGTCCTGTCTTTGAGAGACATTTGTGAATTAAACTTGACCTGTCAGATGTTCCCTGCCTCCATACATCAGCTGATTCTCTCTCTCTCTCTCTACAGGTCTGCTCTTCTTCACGCCGGTCACCGGGCTTCCCTCTCTCACGCCTGTAAGAACGCCATCAAGACCAACGCCCCCCCTGCAGCCATCTGGGACATCATGAGATGCTGGGTAAGTAGATAACATTGGTTTGGAGAAGCAGTCTTTGCATGTGACAGTCTGAACTGGAAAACGTATGTTTGCTTGGTCGTCCGCCACAGGAGAAGTCGAACCCTGTGAAGAGGGAGAAGCTGTCTGAGACCAGCCCGGCCTTTAAGATCCTCTCCACTGAGCCCAGGTGAGACCTCAGCTCCTTTCAGCTCCTGACAACAGGTGGTTGTTGTTTCATGTTGATTATAAAAACACACTGAGACAAACCATAGATTTTATATAAAGACGAATCGACTTTCTCCTGCTGTACAAAAATGAAGCAAAAACATCCCGGATACAAACGCTGCCATCTGGTCCCGGCGACGAGTCTTTGCAGTTGTGACACACTGGGAACTCACCAGTGATGTACTTCTGTTGTGTGTCTGTGTGCACGTAGTCTCGAGGCCTGTTTCACTGTGAGGGAAGACGCCAACCCCCAGTCCCGTAAACGCCACCTGACGAGGTTCCAGGAGAATCCTCAGGCGTTCTGGGGACCTAAAGCTCGGGCCAAAGCCAAGTAAACAAACACACACACACACACACACACACATCTCTGAGGAGGGGACAATATAATATTTAATGTTTTAATGAGTTAACTTGGACGTTTGATGCTGTAACCCTGGTTTGAATTCATTCTGTTTTTGTTGAAGCCCCAAATTATTATGAAATGTTAAAATACAGGAAAGAATCTTGATTTTGTTTTACTCGTTGCACCTTGCGTCTCAATCTCCTTTTTATATCTCATCCTCATCCTTCTCTACTTCCTTCCTCCATCTCTTCATCTTTCCTCCTGTTTCCTCCGTCCGTCTCTCACCTTGTGTTCTCTCCTCCAGCGGCGGCGTCTCTACCAGCCTGAAGGAGAAGAGAGAGAAGCACCAGAACAAGAGGAAGAACCAGATCACAGATTCTTCTCAGTTGAAAAACCTCCCCTGCAAGAGGTTCCGACAGGTCCGTGAGTCTGCAGCTGATCAACATGAGCCTGTTAGCAGTAGAAGACCGAGTGATAGGATTCAAGGATTAACAACTAAATGCACACTCATCATTTTACACTTGTGTGGCTCCTCACTCCAGAGTTTTAAAGACTTTTCTTGATGCAGCTGGTCCAGTCTTAGGTTGAAACCTCTTGAGACATGAGGAATGATAACGTTCATCGGACAGATTGTGGTGAATTAGCCGTCGTCCATTAGCTTCGTTGGCTTATTGAGGTATTTTAATAAATTTCAATATATTATTAATATTAATGTTCTTCTCTTTTTTCTTTCAGGGAACATGTTCACATGGAGAGAGATGCTGCTACTCCCACGACCTGCCGCCGACCGACCAAGAGAAGATGGAGTGATTCTGCTGTGGCAGCTTTTTTTTTTTTTAAATATTTTTATTCCTGGAGTTTGAAAGTGACAATGAGGCTCTGCAGTCAGATTTTATTTTGCTGAGGACAAGGAACTAAACTCTGTTGATGTGCTACAGCTGGCTCCATGTCCAGATATTGACAATAACAGTGATGCTTTAAAAAAAGAGAATAACTGATATTGTTCAAGTTACAAATGTGTCAATCAAACCAGTTTCTCTCTGTTGTGATGCAGTTTGTTCAAACTGTAGCACGAGTCACTGGATTGGAATCAATAAACAAACCACCGCGCCCTCGTTCCCTCTGAGGCCGACTGTTTCATCTGAATCAAACACACTAACTATTTCCAGCTTATGAGAATATTGTTGTGAACAGTTTTTTTTGTTAACAGCCCGAGAACACAACAAACAGTTCAGTTTGATTTCATAGGATATTTTTTGTTTTATTCATCTGACTGCTGTCAACATGTCTTTCAGATCAATAAAGTCGTCAAAGTGACTTTAAACATTCTTGCTTTGTTTCAATCTTCATTATTTTAACCACCATGGGACGTTAAGTGTAGTAGCAACGTCACACACTTTAAATTACTGATAAACGAGAGGTCACTCGCTTTTCATGAAATGTGCATCACCTGTTTAGTGACGATGGTAAACAGCAGGTGTTCAACTTTTAACGGCTGCAGTAAAATGTTATGTCACCTCATCTCAGAGACCAAGCAGTTAAATCCCAACTTTGTGTTTCAAGAGACGGTGAAAACCACGTAACAATGAACATGACAATAACAGTAGAGGAAGAAAGATTTATTCAATGTGATCAGTTTAAAATTATAGAAAGTATGTACACACACACATTGACAGAAATAGAAAAGTTGCACATATTGCACAGGCAGTCGGTGTGAGTGTTGGCACCAGTTTGTGAGGAGAAGGTATCAGAAGGCAGCTTCAGCAAATACTGTGCATGTGTCTCAAATGAGAGAAACGTTCAGACTGGGTCCCTGTGTGGCACGGTGACATCAGGCCTCAGCACCGTGTCTGATCAAGTGTCGAGCTGGTGTAAGAAAGAAATCAAGTCCTCGCTTGGTCCAATCAAATCCAAGCAGGAGGCCACAGCAAGATTCATTAGATTGACTTATTATCGCTTATTCGGTTTTTGTCTCTTTAAAAAGCCAAAGTGAATGATTGGCTATCTGAGGTGAACTCTGAGCAGGAAGGTTCGAATCTCCATCGGCCTCAAAGTCACTTCCCACGTGGACGGGTCCTCGAACGTCTTCAGCAGAGGAGGCTTCTTATCTGTGAGAACAAGAGCAGCATGTAACAACCAGCAGGGGGCGCATCCCTGCCACTATATCATCACATCCCATAAATGTGTGTTGAGATCATGTGAGTTTAAACATTATATTCAGATATGATCCCATGCTAACACACATTAACTGGTTCACTGAGGCTGAAATGAGGGGAGTGTCCTGTACCTGTTTGTGGCGTCCAGTCATAACGCTTCATCTCGTCTTTCCACTGATTGGCTGACAGGTTCAGCTCAGACACGCCCACCACCTCCAGAGTGGAAAACAGCTTCTATACGAACAGAAAAGTTTCGATTTATAATTACTAACAAGAAGAAGCTAAAAATAATGTATTGAATAATTTGTAAAATAAAAAAACAGTGCACAGGTTTCCTTTCATTAATATTCTATAACTTTAGATATTAAGTTAATAGCGGTTAATTTCAGTGACAGTGATGTCATCAGATTGTCCGGGGGGGTCTGACCTGCAGGTTGACGGTGACGGGTCGAGAGTTCACTTCACTCTCCCAGATCTGGAACTGATGCTCCAGCCTCAGCAGCACCGAGTCGCCGTCCCACTGTGTCAGTGTCAGGAGGTGAACAGCAGGGGGCAGCGCAGCCTGAAGACCTGAGAACTACACACACACACACACACACACACATACACACAACTGATTTCACTCTGTTCCGACAGCTTCCATCCACAGTCCTCAAAACATAGCATTTCCCTTAGCTGAGAATAAACAACACGTGTTGTATGATCACATTTAAAGCTACGAATTGAAGCTGATTGTAAAATTTAGTCAATTGGTTTATGATTCATAACGTCAGCAACTTGTCTTTCCAATTATTTTTCCGACGTCACATGAACAATTCACTGCACAAAGTCAATTTTAAAAGCGTTTATCTTCTTTACATTCACCTAAAAGCTCGATAAGTCTTCTCGTCTGTCAGGATGTTTGCAAAGTCTTAACTCGTCACTCACCTCCAGTCGGGTGTCCGGGCTCAGAGCTCCGTCAGTGAAGGTGAGCAGCGGCTGCAGTACCACTTCCTGTGCCAGGGGGCGGTGTGTGTCTGCAGCGGCCGGTGGGCGCTCCAGAGAGAGCAGCAGGCGGCCGCGGACCACCAGGCCTTGTGGGAAGATGTCGGAGGTCTCGTTGAGAGGCTCGCCAACGCCACGGACATCATCATACAAGAGCCGGCGGTGGAGCTGAGGGTGGGGGGGGAGAGGAGGGTGGGGTTCAGAGTGAGTGTGTGTGTGTGAGAGAGAGAGAGAGAGAGAGAGAGAGAGAGAGAGAGAGAGAGAGAGAGAGAGTCTCAGTGTCTCACCATGATCTCCAGGGAGCCGTTCTGGATGCTTCCTCCTCCCTGAGAGCGATCGGTCACCACAGTGAGCTGATCGACATCGTCCTGCAAAACAAGAGGAGAGAGGAAATTAAAAAGACGTGTTTATCCTCAGGACAGATGTTCCCACCAGGTGTGAGCAGGTAGAGAACTGATCCTGGAACCTTTATGCTTCTGCAGAATAAAATAAACACACACACACACACACCTTGATGAATGCACGGGAGTTGATGGGGTAGTAGTTTCCAGCGATGGGCTCCGACTGCTTCAGGCTCCACGTGGGGCGGAAGTCTTTCCTGTGGAGGAACACAACACACACACACACAGGGTGAGTTCCACACATCACAGCTTCCCTCTGACCCACACAGGGCCGGGTCGCCCACCTCCTCTGCAGCACCTCCCTGCCGTTGGAGTCCGTGTAGAAAATCCCGGAGGTTTTAATGCTGGTGTCCAGACGGGTGATCACCTCCTTCCCCAGGCTGTCGCTGTGTGGCAACAAGGTTCTAATGGTCAGAGAAGCATTGGAATCAAACGTTTTGTCAGCATCTGTCCAGATGTTTGCAGCTCACTCTATGGGCACAGGCCCGACCGTCCACTCCAGCTCCAGAGCTCGGCTGTCGGTGTAGAGACGAACCACCTGAGACGCCCAGGGAGAAAACCACTGCCTCACCTCCTGCACCACCGACGTCTGGGACAGAAACACAAGGATCCTTATATATATATATATATATATATGTTCACTCAATCAAACAAATCTGAAATGTTTAAGTACATTTTGAAAAGTCTTATCGGAGACAAACAGATGTGGCACAACCGCCTGTTAATAAACACACGTCCTAATAACGAGTCATAAAACTCAAAGTGAAGCTGCTGCTCTCTCTCCCTCTCTCTCTACCTCTCTCTCTACCTCTATCTACCTCTCTCTCCCCCCCCCCCCCCTCTCTCTCTCTACCTGCACCGTCTCCGTCTTGGCCGTCCGGCTGATGATGAAAGGTGTGGACGAGTTGGGTCTGAAGATGTAGGCTCCTGACATCTGGTTGCTCTCCGAGTTGTTGCCGTCACTGGCGTTGTACCTGGAAGTTGGAACAAACACACACACACACACACACACACACACACAGACACACACACACACAGATGAACAGGGAGGACAGTGCGGGTGTCTCTTCTTCTCAGGTTTTGAGAAACACTAACCAGTAGAAGTTCTGCGTCAGCTTGATGCTCTGGTTGGTCTCCAGGTTGCTGAGGCTGCTCAGGAGGCCGGTGTCCGGGTCAAAGGTCACTCGTAGGAACTGGAGCACACGGACGCAACAAATACTTGAATATAAAAAACGTACTTCATGCATGTAAAGCTTATAAAATCATACAGGTAGATTGAAGAAGAACTAAGTACAGTCAGATCTTCTAAGAAAGGAATTGAATGCAGCCGTGTTCTGACCTTGTTCTGGATGGCTGCCGGAGTGCGGGGCCTGGGGGGGGCGGGTGGAGGCCCGTTCTGAAGCAGGGACACGGAGTAGGTGGTGTAGCCCAGAGGAGGAGCTTGAACCTGGAACACCAGCTCGTTGACGGCGTGGCCCCGGTTCTTCCTCAGCTCTCGAGTGGCTCTGGACACCGGAACCACCTGGAAACACATCCGGTCACGTTTCCATTTTATATCTTTACTTTGTCTTTAAGTTCAACAACAGGATGTGACTATCAAAATAAAATGACACAAACAACATGACGGCAGCGAAGTGGCTAAAAGAACTCATCTGGATTCTGTCACCTCGGATTTTAATGTGGATTATTACAGTTGATGATTTGAAGGAATCGTTTTATATTATACTGAAATATGGACTAATCTAAAATAAGAGTTTAAAAAGTTATTCTCACTACTAATCATCAAATCTTGTGTTTAACTATCTCATATCTAAATGCTGCCCCCCCCCCCCCCCCCCACTAACCTGACAGTCCACAGCTTTGCCTTTAGCGTCCGACACCGAGTACGATTCCCCGTTCACAGGCAGCCGGACGGGCCACGTGACGGGGCGAGCGAGAGGGTTGTACACACTGACTGAGAACTGAGAGAGAGAGAGAGAGAGAGAGAGAGAGAGAGAGAGAGAGAGAGAGAGAGAGATGAGACAGATGAGAGAGAGATGAGACAGATGAGAGAGATAGAGAGATGAGATTTTGTCCAACAGAGGATCGAATGCAGCTTGTGTGTGTGTTTGTGTGTGTTTGTGTGTTTCACCTGTTTGCTGGACGCAGTGAGAGGACACACACTGATGTTGAGGTTGTCACAATAGATCCGTTCAGCAGACGATCGACTCAGAGCAGCCAGAGTGTTACTGACCACAACCTGAGAGGAGACACAATCAAACATGAGCTGAAGGAAACACAACATGGAAAATAACACAACAAGTAGTTTCAGCTGGAGAATAAGAAGCTACATTACAAGTTAAGGGGGGAAAAGTACTCATACAGTAACACAGTAGCGTTGTTAAGCTACTTATATAAACTATTTGGACTATAAACTGTAAATAAAGATGGACGAGGCATTTCCACTTCCTCCCATTGTGCAGAAATGAATGATCCCAGGTTCGGGTCTCTCAGCTGATATCACAACGTTTCTCCCGATTTCTATATCATGAAATAACCACGGTACAGTTTCTGATCAGGACACAGGATTGTGAGGTGGAGCCTGAAGCACCTGACAGCGCTGCCAGCCGGTAGCCAGCCTGCGGGCGTAGTCGTTGGCCACGTGCTGCTTCTCGGTGCCCGACACGGCATCGTGGTGCTGAGCCACCGCCATGGCTTCCTCTGCCAACCACAACACAAAGAAGATCCTCGTCACAGAGAGAAGAGGCCGACCATCAGCAGGGTGCATGTGTACATGAAGGATATCTGTGTTTCTTAAAGAAGCTGCTCTCACTCATGGTCTGACTCTCCCCCTCCCCATGAGGCCCCTTCCTGGAGGCCGGACCCCCGAGCACCTCCAGCTGGTTGCACGTCTGAAACAGGGAGAAACTTCACTGCACTGTGAACTCAGAACCTTCAGAGTTTAGTGTCCCTGGCACCAGAGGGTAAATCCAGAGTTCTCCTCTGGTAAAGAGGAGTTGGAGGTTCACCTGCAGGTTGCTGTTGCTGACCCGCTCGTAGCGCTTCAGCGCCGGGCGGCTCGTGAAGAAGCCGGTCCAGAAATCATGAGCGCTGTCTGCGTACGGGAAGAAGTCGTCCGTCTTCAGAGCCCTGCGGTGAAAACACGATCATGTTGCAGAAATTAAAAAACAAACTCACGAGAAAACCTCTTTGCACCGTTGAGGTATAACTCGTTAAAAAGCTGCTACCAGGTGAGGTTGGCTCGGTGCAGTTCCTGGAGGTAACAGGAGGGGGTGGAGTAGAGCAGGTGGACTTTGCTGCCGTTGCCCTGCCGAGCGTTGACGTGGTGGATCAGCTTGTCCAGGTTCTTGTACCACAGGTTGGCGTTCTCGTACTGGAAGTCCGAGCCCATGGTCATGATGATGTGGTTCGTCTTGTACACGGTGGCCTGAGAGAAGAAAACATCCAAAGAACATAAAGAAGATGAATCCAGTTTTTACTTTTCAGCATTTTTGTCAAATCTGGGGTCGGAAGATTCTCGTGGAGCCTTTTTCTTCTTTTCTTTAATTTGTTAAATAATTGAGTTTATAATAGAAAACACTGAACGTGAGTCGGACCTGATCGTTGGCCGTGTCGAGGAAGCGCCTCACCACCTCGTCCACATTATAGTCCTCCAGGTCCGGGTCGTCTCTGATCGGGGGGTCGTCACAGGACTGGTCCCAGCAGAAGCCCTCAGGAGGGTTGTAACCGTTGGGAAGGATTCCTGTTGGGTCGGGGGGGGCAAAGGTCAAAAGATCAATTCACATAAATCACGTTTCTTTGTCAGAGGAGTTTGATAACCACGTCTCAGGAATCCGTCCCAGAACCTTCTTATCCGTCAGCTTCTCCTTTGAGAAGAGTCGTGGAGTTCCAGCTTGTGATGGAGGTTTGTTTACCGGTGAACAGATCAGCGGCCGGCGGCGTGAGGCTGTCGGACGCTCGCCACAGAAGCTCCTGCTCCTTCGCCAGCATCCTGCGGACGCGGTCCTGGTAGTCGAGTCGACCGAAGAAGAAGCCGTCGTATCCCATCTGCTCGAAACAAACAGGTCCCAGTGGAGGGAAACAGCCGTTAGCTTAGCTTAGCTTAGCTACAAGCTAGTCTTTAGAGCTCCGCTATCTTCACCATAGATATATAAATAAGGCTAGATGTCTCGGCCAACGGAGTCGAACATAAACATAACTGGCTCAATTTTTAACCGATTTTTAAACGGTTTGGTTTGTTATAAATGTCAGAGATGTAGTTATGACACTGCATACTTAGGAATAATGATATTTTCAAAAAATAGAATAATGTTCTATATAGGTACAAGATTTCCCTTTACAAATATACATCAAGAATTATTTTATTTTATTTTAATTAAAAAGTGAATGTACCACTACCAACACAATGTTATGTGTGGGCGAGCCACCTGTGGCAAGATGGCCGCCATGTGCGGACGTTCGATTCCGTTGGCCGGCAACGCGGACGAGACATCTAGCCTTTATATCTATATCTATGATCTTCACCACATTAGATAAAAGTAACAACTATGAATTTATTCTGTTTGTACGAGTTACATCAAAAGATTTTAAAAGTTTTAAATTAGCAAAGGAATAAAAACCAATAGAGAAACAAATGATCTCATTGGAATAAGCAAAAATCTAAACTCTTAAAAGATACTGGAGAAGTAAACAGCTGGTTTCCATGACCAGTGTCTGATTGAGATTATTATTAGATGCTAACTTCTCTTTTTCCAGTGTCACAAAGTTCCAGCTACAACTTTGTCACACTGAATGAAAAACAATCTGTGTTATTGAGAAGTTTACTTCTATCACTTCGGAAGTAAAACGATATTTCAGATTATTCTCAATCAATCTCTAAAATCTGCACAAACACGTGAACGGTTTATTCCTCGTGTCAGAACTCCGGTGGCAGGAGAGAACTCGGTCTGTTGTTGAGTCACCTGTGCAAACATGGAGGCGTGTTCGCGGGCGTGGCCGAACGGGTCGATGTGCCAGGCGACTCGGGGTCGACCACAGGACCCGAACGTCTCGTTGAGGAACCTCAGGCCCAACGTCATCTGGTCGATCACCGCGCTGTAGTGAGTCGTGGCCTCGTCGCTCATGCACCAGCCCCCGTTCACGAACTCCAGACGACCTGGAGGAGGAGGAGGAGGAAGAGGAGGAGGAAGAGGAGTCAGGTGACAGACTGAAGACTTCCCAGGGTGAACCAGGAGACTCAGGTTCACGCACCTTGGTTCACCAGCTGTGTGACCGTCTGCTGGACTCCGGAGCTCTGCTGCTTCCACCAGCGGAAGAAGAACGCCGTCTCCACGTAGATGAACCTCCTGTCGGGGTTCTTCAGCAGCTGATCCACCACCGAGTCCAGGATGTACTGCACCCCCGCATGCTGGATATCGTTTCGGTCTGCACACACACACACACACATACACATACACATACACACACACACACACACACACACAAAGTTTGAAGAAGAAGAAAAGTCTGAACTCATAAAAGACGTACTTGAATTTCTGCTGCACCTGACACACAACATAACAACTCATAAAAACTGTTTGTCTCTGAATCTCAGAATATCTTTTATGTGTATATATATGTGTTTATAAATGTGTATTTGTATATATACGCGGTCGTTCTCAGTATAAAAAGACACGTGATACTTAAACATGCAAACTCGTGCCTGAACCACAGTAAAACTATTAAACTGTTAACTACAGTGTTTACTATGTGACACAACAGGTGATTTTCATCCTTCATTCTGTCCAAGATCATTTCTGATTAAAGTTCAAATCTGAATAATCTGCATCAAAGGGTTTTTGAACTCTGATTTAAAATAAAAAGTTCTGCTGATTATTATCAGGACGATCAATAAATGACACTGGGATAAAATGAAGGGGATTTCCCATGTGCACTATTAACATCTGTGTGTGTCTGTGTGAGTGTGTGTGTTGTTTCTGACCTCCATAGTAATACTGGTCCACAGTCTTGAGCCAGCCGACATCATCATGTGTGTGAGGAACCAGGTGAACGTTCAGCATGTTGTGTTTGGTGACATGACATGACTACACACACACACACACACACACACACACACACACACACACACACACACACACACACACACACACACACACACACACACACACACATTAAAACCAATGTATTTAAACGTTATTTCCTCAGTTCCTGTTCCTGTTACAAACAGAATCAGTGAAAGTGAAACTCACTTCAGTTTAAACTAACTTCACATTTTAAACCTTTTAAAACGAGTTAAAATATAATTAATAAAAACTGAGGAACTCACTTCGTAGCCGCACACGTGACCGGGTTTGTTTTCTGGACCGAGAGGAAAAGTTAAAACTCCAGAAAAGAAGAAGAAGAAAGAAGCTACAGACAGCTGCTGCTGCCCGGCCGCCATGTTGGAAAACCACCGAGGGTCATGTGACCTGTGTTTATGTCACCTGATCAGAGACTGTTGTATCCTCAGTTCAGACTGACAGGCACCATCCAGTGAGGTTTGTCCCTCAGTTTAGACTGACAGGCAATATTAAGAGTAGGAGGTTTGTTCCCTCAGTTTAGACTGCCAGGCACCAATCATCAGCGAGGAGGTTTATTCCCGCAGTTTAGACTGACAGGCACCATTGCGAAGATGTTATGTTCCCTCAGTTTAGTCTGACAGGCACCATCAATAGAAGTTTGTCCCCTCAGTTTAGCCTGCCAGGCACCTTTGAGAAGAGGAGGTTTGTTCCCTCAGTTAAGACTGACAGGCACCATCAAACAGAGGTTTGTTCCCTCAGTTTAGACTGACAGGCATCATTGATAAGATGTTTGTTCCCTCAGTTTAGACTGACAGGCACTATCAACGGAGGTATGTTCCCTCAGTTCAGACTGACAGGCACCTTTGAGAGAGGAGGTTTGTTCCCTCAGTTTAGACTGACAGGCACCATCAAACAGAGGTTTGTTCCCTCAGTTTAGACTGACAGGCATCATTGATAAGATGTTTGTTCCCTCAGTTTAGACTGACAGGCACTATGTACGGAGGTATGTTCCCTCAGTTCAGACTGACAGGCACCTTTGAGAGAGGAGGTTTGTTCCCTCAGTTTAGACTGACAGGCACCAATCATTAGCGAGGAGGTTTATTCCCGCAGTTTAGACTGACAGGCATCATTGCGAAGATGTTTGTTCCCTCAGTTTAGACTGACAGGCACCATCAATTGAGGTTTGTTCCCTCAGTTTAGACTGACAGGCACCTTTTAGAGGAGGATTTTTGTTCCCTCAGCTCAGACTGACAGGCACCATTTAGAGGAGGTTTGTTCCCTCAGTTTAGACTGACAGGCACCAATCATAAGCGAGGAGGTTTGTTCCCTCAGTTTAGACTGACAGTCATCATTGAGAAGATGTTTGTTCCCTCAGTTTAGACTGACAGGCACCATCAAACAGAGGTTTGTTCCCTCAGTTTAGACTGACAGGCATCATTGATAAGATGTTTGTTCCCTCAGTTTAGACTGACAGGCACTATCAACGGAGGTATGTTCCCTCAGTTCAGACTGACAGGCACCTTTGAGAGGAGGAAGTGTGTTCCCTCAGTTCAGACTGACAGGCACCATTAACAGAGTAGGTTTGTTCCCTAAATTCAGACCTACAGGCACCTTCAACATGAGGTTTATTCCCTCATTTTAGACTGACAACCACCATCAGAAGAAGGGTTGTTCCCTCAGTTCAGACTGACAGGCACCATACAGATACTATTAAGATACATTTATTTATCCCAAACACATGCACAGAGATGCACAGGCACACTCATGCAATTGTAGGGAAATTTAACCTCTGCTTTTAACCCATCTGGTGCAGAACACACAGAGCAGTGAGCGACCATGTACAGATCAATCCAGGTTCGTCCAGAGGGGCAGGCTTGAGCCCTCAGCTCAGACTATGACATAATTGGATAATGATCTACACTGCACACTACGGGGAGACCAAGACACTTTACTTTTGGGGAGCTCTCAAGTTTTCCATCCTTATAAAGTCAGTGATCTAGAAAATCGCTCCTTAGTTAGATTTTTTTTAGATCTAAACCTGAAAACATAATTTGCAGAAGACTGAACAAGTAAACAACCGCAGTCATGAATTGAATATTTAGCTCACTACATAATAATATTTATAATGTCTTCTGTATAAAATCCTCCATGATAATAAATTGTTCAAGAGTCCTAATCTTTCCAGGTATTAAAAAACGATACCTCAGCCTTCACATTCAGACCTTGATCGGTTTATTGCAAATGTTGAATGAACTCATCTTGGAAAAAGCGACACTCAGACGAATAAAACATATTTTACAGTCACGTTAAAGAACAACAGCACAGTGAGTAAACAGGAGGTGAAAATGCTACAAGGAGATAAAGTTAAATAGTCAACACCTCAGTTAATGGTACAATCATTCAGCTTGTAGAATAATGCACTTCATGGCAAAAAAAAGAATCTTCTTTACTTCTTTACGTAAATGACCTGCCAGATATAGTGAGGTCGGCAAATTAATTCTCTACACCTGCTCGTGTAGCATTGCTGTAATACATTTTGACATTTGCTGTATTAAACTGTGTAACACAGCAGGAATAGGATTTTTGTCTTTTTTTGAACATGCCTTGCATAAATGCATATAAAGTTATTAAGTTACATGTAACTGGAATAATCGTGTTGTGTGTTTTTTTATAATTCCTGACATAAAGGCCTTACACAGTGCTCGGTCAAATCATCACAATTCTCTGGAACAGATTTAAATAGAAGGAGCTGATGAAAAAACCCAAGAAAAGCTGTGGCCAGAGGACATGACATCCATTCAAACAGAAGACAAGCTCACTCTTGCACTCAAGTTATAATTAGCTCTGCAAGTGCATCCCTGTCTGTTGTGATGCTACATTCAAAGAAACAGTCGCAGATTTAAAATGATCAAGTTCTTGTTCTGTTGTTTCCTGACATTTAAAATCCATCTGATGTTCTATTGACAATGTGACAACAGATACAATTTGCAGTATGTCACTAATTTCCCCAAATTACTCTTTATTATTTATAAATGAATTAATAAAAATAAGATAACAGAATCAAACGTGATTGGATACGAGATTTAAACGTGACAGGATAGAATTTTGAGTCTTGCTAAGTAAATGATAGTTAACATTTTAAAATAATTTACCATAGGTCAAATTTATGACCAAAGTGTAATGGCTTCTGTTGCACCAGCATTAGCACAATGGAGACAATATAAAACATTATCAGAAATCTGAATTTGGTAATAAAGACCTGCAATGTTAACATATCCTAAAAATAATATTTTGCATTAAAGGTTCAGTGCGTAGAATTAAGGGACATCTAGTGGTGAAGTGTCCGGTTGCAGCTGAACAGCCCCTCACCACTCTCTTTAAGCCAACTTGAAAAGCTACCACCACCTCATGCTAACTGACTTTCACAGTGATGAAGCTCAAGTGAAGTCGATGTTTTTCTTATCCTTGGAACGAGCCTGGCCAGTCTTCGTGCTAAGCTAACCAGCTGCTAGCTGAAGCTTACTTGCTGTACAGAAATTGCGAATGAAGATCTGTAATGTAAATATGGCTCGAAAGGATCAATTTGGTTTTTATGCTTCTTCGGTTCCTTGCTGAGTTTTAGATTAAAAAAAAGATCTAAATCATTCTCGAGATTCCACTGTAAATCTGAAGCCAACATTACTGTATGTTAGCATAGCTTAGCATAATGACTGGAAATAGGGAGCCTGCTGCCAGCACCTGTAAAGTCCATTAACTAACATGTCACTGTCAAATGTGAAAACAAGAAGATGTGGGCAATGCGAGCAGATTCCCTTTATTTCTATTCTTTGTGCTAAGCTAAGCTAACCAGCTGCTAGTTTACTAGAGTACTTCCATGATCAATCTAAACTTCTGGACTGAATGAACAAATCTCCAAAATATTAAACTACATATCTAATTCATGCAAAACATTTCGCCACAATATGACATTTACGGTTTCTAAATCTGAAACTGAAGCCACTTTTCCTTCATGAGGTTGCCTATACTCGTTTTACTGAGGTAAATAAAAAACATGTTAGAAAATATTATCCATAAATACAGCTCGTTTCTTTTACCACAATGACAATACCACGGTGAATACTTTTGAGTAGTAAACCACTGAAGTGGATGTGATGCACCTTTTCAGGCCTCCTACTCGGGAGATGTCCCAGTTGGATAAGACAGGATGTAAATAGTAGAGCAGATGATGGCTGGTTTACAATAAGGTGTTTCAGTTTCAGGGTTCAGATATCTCACCTATCTCCTCACTAGCTTTGTCCCAAATCAAATGCCACATCCTTTAAGGACTTGAAGGCCTTTGTGGACAAAATAGACCAAAAAGGCCGAACCAAAATTAGACGGTCTAGTTCCCTATTTGCATTACCAGCTTGTCTCCCTCTCACGGTTGCATCGTTAGCTTGAGATTAACTGCGGTACGGCCACCGGCAGTGCTAACTTGTGCAATGACTCCTTGGATGGACTGACCCAAGAAGGATCCACTGATTGGATCCCTCATCGTTTGGGACTGGTGGGACGCACTTATCGTCCCAGCTTGAAGAGTCTTCGGAACCGGACCATCTAGTTGCACTGCTGTGAAGTGATCAGTCTTCAAATGCAGAAAGGATGTGGCCCCTGAAATGTGACACAGCTAATGTCACACTTCCACAGCTTCCAGGGACACCGTAACATAAATGAGCCTTTCTAAGTTCTATGCAGGAACAGGTCATAACGTACAATGTGAAAAAGGCATATTGTGAAAAAGATCAGCTACAGTGTTCACAGCTCAGCTCAGCTCAACTCATCCAACAGAAGAATATTTTGCAATCAAAGAAAAAATCAGTTTTTGCCACGAGACACAGAAATGAGAATGAAAGTCTGATTCCTGACTGTGATACTTCCTCCTGATGTTGTTCCCACTTCACCAACCCCCTAGTTTGAGTAATATCCATAAGCAGAGTGAACAGCCCTTTTCTGTAGGAGTCCCTGTGAATGAGGGCTCCTGGAGGAGGCAGGAGGGAGCGCTAGGTGACGTTTCCGTTGCCTCGCTCATGAGGGCAGATGATCAGGGTGGAGTCCAGGTCCAGGCGGAAGGCCGGGTACAGCGGCTGTGAGAACAGGCAGCGGAACGTGTACAGAAGCACCACTGTGTCCGACACGCTGTAGAAGGATAACACTCCCTTCTGGCGTTCCAGGAACACGCCGATCCTGGGGCAGGGCGGCGCGGCCACCGTGGTCTTACGGTTGTCGTGCCAGGCGGCATATCCGGCGTGAGTACACCTCAGCCGCCAGGAGTTCTCGTTGCGCCCTAAGAGGCAGGGCTTCCCGCCACCTTTGCGTCCGATACCTCGATAAGTAACGCCGATGTCAATCCACCCCCCGCCCCTCCACTCCACCTCCCAGTAACTGGCACCACCAAACTGGCCTTCCCTGCACAGGACCTGAGCCACTGAATCGAAGCGCTGCGGGTGAGGGGGGTAGGACTGGGGCTCCTCGCCACAGTGGGCACCCTGGGGCCCCTCCAGGAGAATCAGAGTCGGGTGGGCTGTGTCTGGATCCAACGACAGACGACACGAAACTGAGAAGAAAGAAAAGAAGTTGATGCAGAAATAGAAACTGACAGAGAGATATTCTTATTATCTCACATTGAGCTGTTTTTAGTTACTGATTTCTACACTCACATCTGATATATAAGTGTCTGGATAGACAAACTAGAAACAGCTGTTCTGGATGTGTTTCTGTTTCTGTAGTAGAGCAGTTACCTAGATTTAGTTTTCACTCTGTTTTTGGAAGTTAGGTAGATTTCTAAATCTGTTTTTATATATTTCCTTTGTTTGCTTTCTTTTAACAGGATTTCCCTCCTTCAGTTAAATCATTCATTTGTTTAATCAGGAGTTGTAAGAGTGCGATTTCAGGTATTTAAAAGTTTAATCAGGTTTATCCTCTGGGTTCTTGTCCCCAGGTTCAAGAAGCGAGTGGGGCCCCACACCGACAGCATCACGTTAAGCGGTCCATTGTTTCAACTAACATTTTGGCACAGCGGGGATAAATGATACATGTGACCTTAATCCTCCGGTGACCACATGAGTTATTGATGCCTAACAAGTTGCTGCTACACTGTCGGCGTGTCAGAAGGCTTGTTTCTACGGGGGCAAGGCGTCGGTCTTAATGAGGGACCTGGATGTCACAAATACAGTATGAAAGCCATTTGACATCCATCATTGATGAGGATCCAGACTGGGATCTCAGATTTCCCCGGCTGGACCCTCATCATGTGCAGAACTAGAAGCATGGAGAGGAGAAAGAGAAGAGGAGGAAGACGGGAGAGCAAGATGGGGAATGACATGCAGGATAGTCCGACTGAATGGGTGCAACAGGGGGAGAGGAAGATAGAAAGAGAGGAGAAGCGATGCATAGAGAAGAAGAGAGAGGGAGAGAGACAATTAAATGAAGAGGCAGAGGGTGACAGAAGGAGAATGGGTGGAGGATCTGCCCTAAAAGAAGATGGAGTACTTACACCTGAGGAAAGCTGCCCTCATCCTCTGATCAGCCGGCTGCAGAGACAAAGAGGACAGAGGGAATGACACGGGCACTGCTGGAGAAGGACAAATGACAAAAAGACAAAGAGAGATGCTGTTAAAGACGTTTGTCCCTATTAGAGGAGAGAAGAAGAACATAGGAATATGGAAGAAGAGGGGGGAGTAAAGAATTTTAATATGGAAATCAAATGACAAAGGAAAAGCTGCTCTTACATGCACTGCAGCAGTACATCAAGATATGTGTTGACACTGAGGAGGGACTGGTAGTGTGGGTGTGTGAAGGGAGGGGCCACAGGTCAGCCACCAAAGACTGGAGAAGTGTTTAGAAGTTTTTGAATATTACTGTTGTGACAGAGACGGGACAGTTAATAATACAATGTTAACAACATTAAAGTCGCTATATGTACAAGTTTTTGGATCAGAAACATCTTAACAAGTGGTTTTGTGTTGATGGTTCTTACACACTGATGTGTAGCATGTGTTTGCAATGTTCCCACATGTTTGTGTAGCGTGTTAGCATGTTAGATATCGGACAGATGACGACCATTTCCACTCCAACCAGCCTTTAAGACTTTTCACTGTGAACTGTCCAATCGATTAGTTATTGAGATATTTTGGTCTGTTTCCCAAGGTCAGAGCTGTGTGTGTGTGTGGGGGGGGGGGGGGGGGGGGGGGGGGGATATCCTCCTGGCACCAACGTACACATTTTTAAATCCCACACATTGCGGATTTAATGTTAATAATTTGATGTTTGTACAAGTTAAAGGTTAGTTTCACCCCACACACACATTTTTCCACTTACCCCTTGTGGTGGCATGTGGACCTGCAGGTAGTTGCGTGTGCTGAGGTTTGCTGTTCTCCACACACTGATTTCTGCCACCTCCCCAATACAATGGACACGAATGGTGTTTGATATATATTCAACAAAACATGTAAACAAAACAAATAACAACGAAACAAAATGACCTAACCGTGACCCATTTGTCCCAGTTCGCTGTGGACTGTTTTCAATAAAAGTCATCTGTACGTGAGTGAGCACAACTGGGACAGGGATGTTACAGTTTACAGGATTTGCTGATCAGTTGAAGTAAATTGGAGTTGCACTGAGTTCGATGGCCTCCACCCAAACTGAACCGATGAGGACGGAGCAGGATCTGGAGATGATCCCGGTGTTGGATCAGACAATCGCTCCGTCCTCGTCCACTGTCCCTCACAGTGTCAAATATCATGTCAAAACAGCAGCCTGGTAAAAATGGGTCAGACCTGTCACAGTGTGGGTGTGTGTCTGTGTGTGTCTGTGTGTGTGTGTATCATGTTTCTTATGCTTACCTTTTACACACTCTCCACCAGACACGTAGTTCTCATTGACTGGGGGAGAAAACAAATTGTTAAACTAGGAAACATAAATGTACTTTATCCTTTTATTAGCAGATGCTCAAGACTTTAAAATGACCCAACGAGCCACCGGGAGTGTTCTGTGTGTGTATTACTGTATCGTGTCATATCTTCCAGTCTCCGGGTCATTTGTTGTACCTGCGCGGCTGATCTTGTCCACCTCCTCCCTGCAGAGCTCCTCCATTCGGCTGCGGAAGTGGCACAGCGCTCCCCGGGCGCCGCTGAAGGCCTCAGTGGGCAGGCTGAGGGCTCTGGAGGGCCGACCAGTGGCGACCGGGCCGCACAGCAGAGGAGCCGCCTGAAGGAGAAAGAACGGAAAATACAGCGTGGCGTCACATCTGCATCCCAGCACCCCCACCCCCCCCCCCCCCTCCCCTTCTTAATTCCTTGTGCAATTGAATTTGAAAATAGCACCTCGGCAGGTGCCGTCTTTTTCCACTGGTCACTGCTGACTCATTCTCTCCTCTGCTCCATCCCTCCTCTACAGACTAATCTCTCTGGGTGTCTCCAATGCACTCTGGTGAGTTCTTAGTTTCCAGGGTGCATTAGATCTAATGAATGAATCTCAAATGCAATAATCAACGATGCATTTCTTGTCTTTTGGTATGAACCTCTCACGACTCGGAGGATAAAAGTGATTAGAGTTAATGTCCTGTAAAGTGATGCTGGCTGCTTGTGGGTTTATTCTTTTAAACAACAGCTGTTTATTCATGCGTTTCCTCTCATTCTACATCAGGCCGGGTCGATCATCATTTTTCAAACCGATTATCTGTAGAGATATAAAAACAAAAGACTAAAAGGAGTTCACTGTGGGTTTATTGGATGGCTGCAGATCATTTGCTTCATCCACATATTTTTATTCTCCCTAGTTTCTCCTCCTTCTCCTCCTCCACCCCCCTGTCCTCTCTCCCTTTTCCCCTTCTCTTTTTCCCCCTCACCTGCAGGAAGTGTGTGTTATCGACCGTTTGCAGCAGCTGACTGATCTCCTCGTCTCTCCTCCTCAGCTCCTCCACGTCTTTCTCCAGCATCTCGATGTCGCGCTCGGCCCGCCCCACCACCGCTCGCTCCTTGGCCTCCAGCCTCGCTCGAACCTGCGGCACAGGAGCAGATGATGTGGAGCGCGTACAGCACGGCGGGTGTACCACAGAAACCCCGAGCAGGAACCTTCTGACACACACACTCTCTCACACGTGTGGACGATTGTTCCAGGATTTTTTCATAGTTTTTGTTGTTTTATCGAAAGAGTCAATATACTACGGTCAAGATTCGACTTAGGTCACTTTGACAAGAATATAAGAATTATAATTTTACAAGAACCGAACGCATTTGGCAGTTGAAAAGTATTATAAATGGTAAAAATCCTGGTTTTTACGGCTCACTGTGATTACTTAAACTACTAAATCCTGACCAATAAGGATTTTCAGTGTTGATATTCGGAAGTAACAAACTTCTGATACCAAAATATTTGCGGACACATTTTGTTTTTAATTGGCAAAGATTCCTTAGATTTCATTATCAAACTCCTATGACACAGAAATGTAACTACGGCTGAATATTGAACAGTTTAACCATAAACTTTATGATAAATACTCATATAACCAAATATATAACTTAAATTAGGAAGATTTACATAAATGCATACATTTTCTGAGTTGTTTATACTGTAAAATAAAAGTTTTTCTTTTGGCAAAGGATGTTGATACCAATGTGTGTGTGAAAGGATCAAATCAGCCAGTCGCTGAACCGGCTCTAAACTCGGTCCCTGCTGCTTTCACACCGACACTGACCAGTACTCCAGACCCCCCCTCACCTCGGCCTTAGTCTTCTCCAGACGAACGGACATGTCAGCGAACAGAGCGTCCCCGTCCTCCAGAACAGCCGACGCTGACACCTGAGTGGAACGGAACAGCAGTGAGAGTCAAACTCGTACTTAAAGACACCGTGGTACACAACCTATATCATAAACTGTGAATAGAAATAAACTTAGACTCACGGGACAAAATGATGAACTCGAGAATTCTGAACATCAGCTCCTTCACACACAGCGTCTATATATAGAGTCACTTTACTCATCACTTCACACATGGAGGAATCAGGGCTTCAGTGTGTCGCCCAAGGACGGAACATCAATATGCAGACTGGAGGAGAAGGGAATCGAACCCCCGACTCGCTCTATCTCCTAGGCCACAGCGGCCATCGACAAAAACACTGATTTCAAACTAAATCTAAACCCACAAGGACTTTTCTGTCACTTTCTCAGAAACAGCAAATATTATTGTGTCAAATTAAACCTTGATGTTTCAACAGAAAATATCATATATAAGATAAAGTGAGTGAAACTCCTACATACACTTTCATACATGGAATAAGGTTTGCTTATAGTTTGAAGCATAACAACGACAATTCCCCAACTTTTTCTGTCAATACATTGATCATCTTGCTAATAACCACCAGGGTCTTTTTATCTTCACCAGGTGTGAATGTGAATGTTTATTTTTGTCTGTGAGGAAACAAAATTCCTGTGACTTTGTTCAGAAATGATCCTCCACAGAACGGAGAATAGAAAACGACTCGAGGTCAAAGTGAGTGTGATGCTGTCGTGAGCTGATGAAGTGGTTTTCCACTGCAGCCCGAGCAGCCACAGAGCAGACGGACGGAGATAGAGCTCAAGAGGAGGGAGGAGGGAGGAGGGAAGGATTTCCTGGAAGACGGAGGGAGTGGCAGAGACGAGGGAATGGAGACAGAGAAATGAGTCCTGAGGCCAGAGAGGCGATGGTGTGTTGTGTCCGTACATCTGCATAAATGTCAAGACGAGTCTATTTCTGTAACTTTGACCTCAATGTGCTTTAAATAGCTCCCACTGCACCACACCACTGTTTACATTACAACGTACAACAGCTGCATGGATATCTTCCCTCCATGTTGAGATCATCGTTTATCACATGACGTCACCCAGTGGTTTGTGAGCTGCCATCTTGGATTTATCGAAACCAGAAGAGACCATATTTGGAGGAGTAGGGGGGTGGAGCCAGACAGAGGACACCGCCCCCCTGGTTTGAAATGTCTGTGTTCAGACTTCAAAGCGCTCCACTGCTTGGAGATGGGAAGACGTCAATAGTAAACAAACCGTGAGAAGCGATGAACTCCGACTTGGAGTGGTGCTCCTTTGCACTTCTTAAAGTAGGACGTCGGAAAATGTAGACATCCGACTTGAAGCCATAGCTGTCAATCACACGGTGTCCACGCCCCCAATGCATGACTCGCTATCACTCCGAAACATCTTTGCTTTATGAAATTAAAAACCTGGACGAGCAGGGATGAGTGTGTGTGTGTGTGTGTGTGTGTGTGTGTGTCACCTTCAGGGACTCTAAGCTCTGTTGAAACTCTTCTATGTCTCGCTCTCCGATCCGAATCCTCCCCTGAAACATCCGCTGAGACTCCTGGAGCTGGAGCTGACAGACACACACAGACACACAATTATTAGATAACATGACAGAGACAGGATTTTTGTTTATTTCACGACATTCTCTAGAATATTGTTCTACAACAACTAACGGACTTATCGGACTTATGACTTTTAGCAAACACAGCAAACACAGGGTGATGCAGGTTATACTTTCAACAACACAAACAACTCTCTTTAAAAACACATAGTCAACAAAACTCAAACTGATCGATGCAGCGAAGAACGATGAACGAGTTCATGTATTGGTCACGTCAGTTATTTATTAACACATTAAATAGAAATGTTTGTTGTCTATAGTGTTTTTATTCTAACACCTGGTATCTTGTGAAAGCTCTAAATCTAATATCTATTGATCAGATATCTTAACTTTTAGAAATGGTTCCTCACGTGTTAAAACGTCCAGGGACCCGTAGACGGAATAAAATATTTCACAGAGTTCAGGTTTGTATTTTAAAGTCTCTGAAACTTCACAGTCTGTGGAATTTCTAAACTTTACAGGAACCTGCTGAATGAAGCTCCAGGACCTGACAGAGGACACATCAGAGTCTGTGGTGTTGTCTCTCACCTGTCTCCTGGTTCTCTGAGCGTCCCCCCCGTGCAGCTCCTCCTGATCGGCCTCGCACAGCAGACAGTCCCCGCTCCACTCCGCCTCGGTGCCGCTGCCCGCGGGCTCCAGGCCGAGCCGGTGCTGAGCGCACAGCCGCTCCGCCGGGCACTCCAGC
Organism: Pleuronectes platessa; assembly: GCF_947347685.1. Lineage (NCBI taxonomy): Eukaryota > Metazoa > Chordata > Actinopteri > Pleuronectiformes > Pleuronectidae > Pleuronectes > Pleuronectes platessa. Next base: position 2,715,898 of record NC_070628.1, on the reverse strand, counting down.
GCCGCCACCAGCTTGTGCCGCCGCAGGGTGCCGACCTCCCGGTGCGGCAGGACGTGCAGCTCGCAGAAGGACGCCAGGCACACCAGGCACGACTTGACCGCCCGCAGCCTCCCCTCCGCGGGGCAGAAGTCGCACGGCACCTCCCCGAGCCCCACCAGGTAGAGCTGCGGCGCCGCCACCATCTCGCTCAGCTTGAGTTTGTCCACCACCTCGGCGAGCACCGTGTTCCTCCGGAGCACCGGCCGAGGGCTGAACGTCTCCCGGCACTGCGGGCAGCTGAGCTGGGCCGACTCCGCCTGGTCCCAGTAGCTGTTGACGCAGTCCATGCAGTAGGTGTGTCCGCAGGGGATGGACACCGGGTCCTTCAGCAGCTCCAGGCAGATGGGGCACCGGAACTGGCTCTCCGTCACCGAGATGTTGGCCCGGGCCATGTCCTCCTCCTCCGCCGGGCTCCGTGACCTCCGTCCGCCCGGAGAGGTTCCAGCTGCTGGGTGTGGAACGGGGGGAGGAGTCCGGGAAACAGGAACAGCCTTTCCGCCATGTCAGCCGCCCTCCGTCTGCTGCCCTCAGTGCAGTCTGACAGGCAGCGAAAAGGAGCAGTTCACCCAAAGTAAGCAAATAATATCAAAACAAATACAACAAACACTTTTTACAGATTTCTCTCAATGAATTCACCTTTGTTCTTTGTATTTTACAGTATTTTAACAGAAAATAAAGATCCTGTAAGTCATATAACGAGAATTAATATCTAATTAATATGACTTATTAACTCATTATTATGATGATGACTGAGGGCAGGGTGCAGCAGAGCAGGGAAGCCATGGTTTGTAAGTTGCTGTCCCCTCCAACAAGAATGAGTTTATTCTGCTATCTTTGATGAGGGATAAAAGCTATAAGTTATAAGCTATAAGTTCTTCATGAGACTGATATTGTTGGACTACTAGTTAAACTACTGCCACAAATACTATGACGTACTTACACTGGAAGTTTTGAATTTACTTCGGTTTAAGTTTTTGAATAATAAAACCAATCGTCAAAATGTGGGACAAGTGAGTTTAGCCTATGCAATATTTATTTATTCATTCAGTCTTTGGGTACATTTTTATTGAAGCCCAATTTCTACCACTTTTATGAAATAATCCTTATGGAGAAATAAACTTTCTCAAAACAATAACTCATCATCTCAAAATTGTCATTTGCAGAATACTTATTCAAAAGGCAAATTTGTATTATATGCTCAATTTATTTTGACTAATTACTGTACATGCAAATAAAGAAGAAGGGAAATGTAATGAATGTGTGACCTGAGTAATACAGAACACTAGAAATCAACCTTTATCCATAACACCTTTTCAAACGAATGATACAAAATATATTTCTTAAGATTAAAAACACTTGGTTACTGTCATAATGAGGTGAAATAAGTCTAGGAGTTAAAGGACTTTAATTATACTATTACTCTGAATTTGAAGCAAAAATGTCCTGGGGCTTTTACCTTTACTTTTCTTCAGACAGCTCTGATATTGTCAAAGTGAGACTCTGAGGTTCTGAACTGTCATTATGAAGCGAAATACTGTAAGTCAGTGGAAATAGGTACTTTCTCAATGACAGTCTCTTGTATAATATAAAGTTGATTTCTCAAGTTTTTGAAAAAGACTGTAATTATTTTATGAACAATTGAAATCTCATTTAGCTTCAGACAATATCTTATAAAAACTGTATGAACAGTGAGAAGAAGGACAACAAATCCACTGGCTGCTGCAGTTACACTCATAGTAGCTGCTGCTCTCGTCTGTGACTTCAAACAAGAAAAACGTCCACAGATAAATAATGTGCACAAGATGAAACTCAGTCACATCACAGACACGTCTACCTACAACACAGAAGAGGCTGAGAATAAAGACAGATTCTGTAAGATAAAGATACATTTAACTGTTAAACACCCCCCTCCCCCCCACCTTCCTTCCTCTTTCCACTTACATGCTTGCTGAGCCTGATGGTGGTAGATTAAACTGAGGTTTGTAGGACTGTGAAATCATCTCTAGTAGCTATTTATACCAAACCTGAATCATCCACATCACAACATCTCACTGACACAAGAAAGACAAATTTAAGGAGACTCGATAAAAGCTGGAGTGTTTTTAATCTCATCTGTTCAGTGTCTCATTAAGATGCAATAAAGATTGACATGCAAAAAAGACAAATTTAAGATTTAAAATTAAACTGGAAAATAAACTAGGTCATAAGCTAAGTCATTAATACTGTAAGTGAGATTAAAATATAGTAAGAGTTTCAAAACAAAAGCAAATTATAACAAATGAGCTTCACATTTAATGTAAAAAATCTAAATATATGAACAGAAAAAAAAAACACTGCAAAACTGTACATCACAAAGTTAGAAAAGAGGAAGTTGAGAGTGAACAACAAATGAAATAAAGAAGACTATAAATATGAATAATGTTGTGAAGAACAATAAAAAGTATAATTAACATCAGTCTCCTAAAGGTGCAGCAAAAAAACTTATTATGTTACTAAAATTACAAAAACTTATATTTTAAAAATGAATCAAACACCCTAATGAAGAATAAGTAATAATATATTATCTTTTTTGTAGAGCTGTGAAAAATAACGCGTTAACGCGTTATGATTAAATTACAGGATTAATTCGTTTTTTTTTTTTAACGCATTTAACGCATGCGCAGAAGGACCTTCCAATTCCGCCGCCTCTGCATTACGCCGGGTTCACACCGGACGCGGAAGCGACGCCGAAGCGAGGCGTAAGCGCAGCGCCAATCCTCTGGCTCCCATCCACTCCCATGTTAAACCGCAGCGCTGAACACACCGGAGGCTGAAGCGTAGCGTTGTGCCGCGGCTGCCTAGCGCCGTGAAGCGATCGTTTCGGCGTCGAGTCTATTTTTTCCGCTTGACGCGAGCGTATCGCGACAGGAAACACACTGAAAAATGATTTTAAACGATATAGATGACATATTTGATATGATATAAATGATCAAATATGCATCCCATACTTTGTATTCACGTTCTGTTTTCTTGGAGTTTTAATTTTACCACTTTTACCAACCACATTATTTAATGTCCCCCTCTGCCCATCCACTACAGCCACACAAGCAGTCATAAAGATAAAAAGAGAGGGGGGGGGGGGGGGGGGCTACGTATTCTCCACATAGGCTTGAGTGGAGAATACGTAATTTACCCTCGACACCCGACATTTACCAGAGCTAGCAGCGGAGAAGTTCTTCAACATGGATGACATTAAATGAATCATTGAAGTGGAGAAGTAACTTGAGTTGTTGATTCTCAGCATATGTTGTATAAAGACAACACCAAAAAAGACACATGTTGGAACGCTGTTGCTTAATGTTGGAGCAACAAGTAAGTGTATGCTTGAAAAAAATGATTAAATGCCTCACCAACTGGCTAAAGACCGAGTAGCTAAGAGGGCCTTTAGAGGCATTAGATTGTATCATGGTGTGGTTAATGGTTGTGTGACAAAAAATATAAAAAACGTCAACCATCCTATGGCTAAGAAGCTCAAATAATTTCTGTTTGATTTTAAAAAAAAAAAGTTTTATTCAACCACACAATGGCTAAGGAGCCCGAATATTGTTTAGGATGAAGATTATATTAATGTTCCATATGGAAAAGCAATGATAACTGCTGAAGAACTGCTGAGTTGCAGCACAAAAGAAAAGTTAAATGTCATAAATCTTGTTTTCACAAAAATATTCCGAGAAAATCGGTAATGTGATTAATCATGATTAATCCATAGAAACCTGCGATTAATTTGATTAAAAATTTTAATCATTTCACAGCCCTACTTTTTTGAGATACAATAGTGTAGAAACAGAAAGAAGTGAAAGGGACAGAATCCTCTCTGCGGTTTTATCAGTAAAACTCTTTACTACCATCTAGTGGCAGCAGTGTCACACTACAACTAACTAATAATGCTTGTTTTGATAATATTATGAATAGAAAAAAGTTAATTACAAGTTTACAGTTTGTCGACCTTCTGACACACACCGCAGATATTTTCAAGTTTGAAGCTGCAAGTTATAAAATGTTTGATATTTTTCATTCAGGCTAAATGTGGCGTTTTTAACAACTTCTACAAGTTGCTGATATATTTCAGATAAAAGTCGAGTCACCGAAGTCGTTTGGATTCATCCTCGGGGCAATTTATACATTAGCTGTCAAGACAAGTCACTTAAGACTGAAAATTCATTTCAACAATGATGCTGGAGGCTGACCGTCACCAATGAAGGATTCATCCTGTGGGGACCATGAACAGTTTTATGAACTTCTATTCAAATCCATCCTGCAGCTGTTGAGATATTTCCATCGGGACTAAGGTGATTTCCAGACGTTGGTCTAAACAGCAGGATGTTTTTGGACTGTGCTGTACAATGCAGCTGGATCCTCTCCAGTGTCCTGACCTCTGGTTCTGAAAGGAGATAAAACTAATGAATGATCAGGAGGTCATGGAGACGTAGCATTAAAGGAGACATATTGAGTTTCAAAGTTCTGCAAACTTAAAAAGTCCAAAGTCTGAGCTCCTCTCCTGGTAAAACAAGCTCCTCTGCCCCACAGAAAACATGAAGCTCCTGAAACACCTCACCAGTAGCCCCGCCCACACCTCTGCATCATCGGCAGAAGCCAGGGCTGTAGCAAACGTAGCATAAGCAGTTATTAAAATACGTGTTGAATGCTTCAATACAGGCTGAATGTCACAGTCTCTGCTTCCATCGTCTGGAACAGCAGCTTCTAACACCAGCATCTGGAGAGAACTTTAGAATCCATTGTGTCACTGCCTTTTTAAAACAGTCTCTGCTGATTGGGGAACACCTCTGACACACCCACCAGACGAGAGCCCGCTGCACACGGGTTCAAACAAACATGTCCTTCAACACGGAAACGCTAGTTAAACTATAAGAAATGATTTGAGATTGAATGTGTCCCTCGTAAAGTGAGAGTGGAGGATTTCCTACAAGCACAGGAAGTGGTTAACCAATCACAACAGAGTGGGCAGGGTGACCAATCAGAGCAGACTGGGCATTATCAGGAAAAAGGGGGGGCCTTAAAGAGACAGGAGCTAAAACCAAGTGTTTGAGACAGAGGCTGAAAAGAGGAGCTGCAGCAATAGACAGTCTGAGGAAAGTGATGTTTTCTGAACGTTAAACATTTTAAAATCACAACACTATGTGATGACCATGATCCAACGGAATATGAGCAGAATATGTCTCCTTTAACAAATACACATTTTTAAACAAAGAAAATGAAAGTGTAAAGACAAATGACTTCTAAAGGATATATCTCTGTTTATTGTGTTTTGTGGTGTTAGTGAGGATAATGGTCCTGAATGAAGAGCTGCTCACCTCGGGGCAGATCTGTTAAAGTTGACAGAAGCGTACGTAACCTCCTCCACCTCCTTGTGTTCACTGGGATCAGCTGATCCGACGTTGGAGTAGACGGGATCCGTCTCACTCTTCATGAAGTGGACACTGTCATAGTTAAGGTTTTCCTCAGACTGATTGGGTAGACGCTGCAAACACAAATTTGCTTTTGAATCTTGTACATGTGGCAGAATGAACAACGTTAGAGTCCAACAAGTTGTGTAACAACATTTAATTAGAGGTCGAGCTACACACAATATAATCACTAGACCCCAAAACTATTTGTCAGCAAATCATTGATAAAAAACTCTTTGAGGACTATATTTTGGGTGTATAGTGTGTATCATTTAATTGTGTAACACTTTAATACAACTGCAGGTCGACAGACACAGAGGCACTTAAAAAAAGAAAAGTCAGGCTCACAGAAACTTAAAGTGGACATATTATGAAAATTCCACTTTTGTAGTGCTTCTACACGTTAATTTAGGTATCTGGCATGTCTACCGTCCCAAAAACTCTGGAAAAAAAGTCTCGCCGTCAGTCTCTGGCGGCGAGACTTTTTTTCCAGAAGCTAGCCGAGGGGGGATGCTAACCAGCCGGGGAGCGGGGTGAGAGGCGAAGGTCTGGCTGAGTAGCAGAGCCGGCGGCCAGGGTAAGTTACGAGCCACAGCCCCCTCCTCAGCTCGGGGCGTTCCGGTCACAGTGTTGCTCGCTGGGTGCTGTCCTCGGGCTGCTGGCTCCACGTCAGCGGCTCGCTGCTGGTGGACGAGTCGGTGAGGGGACCGTGTCTCTGCCGCTGCGGCCACTTAGATGCTTTACGGGTAGCAGCAGCGAGCTAATGCTAGCTTGCTGCTAGTTTGTGTTTAAAGTTGCAGCACTTTCTGGAATGGTTGCTTGTGCACGTGTTTACAGCAGTACTGCCGGGATATGTGGCACCCCACCCGGGAAGCATCGGACTGGGAGGTGGGGGGAGTGATCCCACTTTGGGTCTGGTGTGGACAAACAATGCTCTCGAAGGCTAACCCGAGTCGTAGCTTCTGTGTGTGTGTCGCCCCGGTTGAAGCAGCAGGTATAAATAGAAAACAGCTGTTCGTGGGGAGCTTTGTTAGAACATAGCACCGGAACGTGTTCCAGAACCCCCCCGGTCTCCGGCTTCATTGTACCCGTGCTTGGACGCCCGCTCAGCGGACAGCCTCTCCTGCGATGCCCGGGCGGCGAAGCGGAGGAGGAGGAGGGGGGTAGAGCTCGTGGCCGGCCCGGTTAGCTCGGCGGCCCTGCGGTTAGCTTGCGGCCGGCCCGGTTAGCTCGCCGGCCTGGTGGTTAGCTTGCGGCCGGCCCGGTTAGCTCGCCGGCCTGGTGGTTAGCTTGCGGCCGGCCCGGTGGAGCCGGGCCGTCTCTCCCCGGAACCAGGCTTCGGCCCACCTGACTTTGGTTCAAAACAATATGGTTGCAAGATTGTATCTACGTCTCCGGTAGCCATATTTCTACAGAGGTAATGGATAGCTAAAAATCTGGGTGCTTGTATCTCGTGAAGGGCGGGGGGGCTATCTGAGGAGGGTTGTTTTAGACAGGGTAAAAAGGTGCTGTTTTAAATTATCCTTGTGGTATTTTGACCAAAATATGTTCCAGACATTTCATTAAGACCCCAAGGAACCATATCAACTGTGCTGAAATGGGCATAATATGTAGGAGCGTGAAGGAAGGGGGATAGGTCACACCCCCTTAACTCCCTTCTGTCTCTCAGATTTGTTCCGACCAGCAACGAGTACACAACTATCCGTCTCGTCGATGCACCGCGCCCTACTCACCGACACACAATGCCACACAGCGCTATCTCTCCAAACTTGTAACACAATCCCCTCAAATTCAAGTCAAAGGGCAACAGAGCCAACAGGTCTGTAGACGATGCAGTCAACATGGCCCTTCACTTTATCCTCCAGCACCTGGACTCCTCAGGAACCTACGCCAGGATCCTGTTTGTGGACTTCAGCTCTGCCTTCAACACAATCATTCCGATCTGCTACAGGAGAAGCTCTCCCAGTTGAGTGGGCCTGACTCCACCTGCAGGTGGATCACAGACTTCCTGTCTGACAGGAGGCAACAGGTGAGGCTGGGGAAGCATGCCTCCGATTCCAGGACCATAAGCACCGGTTCCCCTCAAGGCTGTGTTCTTTCCCCTCTACAATTCTCCCTGTATACAAACAGCTGCACCTCCAGTCACCAGTCCGTCAAACTCCTTAAGTTCGCGGACGAGACCACCCTCATTGGGCTTATCTCTGGTGGGGATGAGTCCGCCTATAGGATGGGAGATCGACTATCTGGTGACCTGGTGTGATCAGAACAACCTGGAGTTCAATGCTTTGAAAACAGTGGAGATGGTTGTAGACTTCAGAAGAAACCCAGCCCCACCCACCCCCATCACCCTGAGAGACTCCCCAGTCGTCACTGCGGAGTCCTTCCGCTTCCTGGGCACCATCATCTCCCAGGACCTCAAGTGGGAGCTGAACATCAGCATATCATCCGTTCTGCTGAGAAGTTGAATGGGTGCAACCTGCCATCTCTAAAGGACCTGTTTGCCTCGAGGACCATGAGGCTTGCAGGTAAGATTGTGGCTGATCCTTCCCATCCGGGTCACAAACTATTTGAGGTTCTTCCCTCGGGCAGGAGGCTGCGGTCCATCAGGACCAAAACCTCCCGCCACAAGACCAGCTTCTTCCATGCTACAGTTGGCCTTATCCACAAGGCCCGGGACCCCCACCTGACTTGGACTCTTATCCCGCCCCCACTACTCAATTCTGTGTTACATTAACCAACATAACAGTATATTGCATATTGCACATCCACATTTCTCTCCTGTTTTGCATTTAACTTTTCATTTAACTTTTTATATCTTGTATGTATTTTTGTTTTGTTTAATATATAGTTATTTCTTTCTTATGTGAAGTACTTATTGGGTTTTTATGTTTTATGTTCAATATATGCACCTTTTTACCAAAGAAAATTCCAGGTAGGTGTAAACCTACTTGGCAACAAATTGTTTCTGATTCTGATACTCACTAAATACAGATATGAAAGAACACGACTGCTCTGTGGATCAACCTTTAATTATAGACCTATACAGACTACGAACAACAGTCTCACACACACTCAGTCTCAAACAGAACAACGCACAATCAACGTGTTACACATCCACACCCAATGGTGATCTGCTCCACATTACAGTGCTCCAAACTAAAGATTTCTGAACCAATCAACACAATCTTTCACAAACTTCCACAAGATTTAAAGCAGCACAGGTTACAAATCAACAAATTTAGAGCAGCATCAAGTGTCATATTTAAAAAAAAAACTGTTGAACAAACTGCACAGCACAGAAAATTATAACACTCAGCAATTTGCTTGAATGGATAGATTACCAGAAGGAAATTCAAACAACTGATGATTTGTCTTTAAAATAAAAATTTTGACTGTGATTTTGATAACTAGTTTTTAATCTTCACATGACAGAGAAAAGGGTTTGATGTGAGAAATAGTGGCGTTTGAAAGGATTGAAGCTGAACTGTGTGTCTCACCTGCTCACTGTGGTCAAGTCTGTCCCCAGGATCAGCAGATTGATGAGAGTTTCTCTTTTTTCTGATCAATTGAACCAAATAACAAACAATATACATAATAATTGAATTGATTTAATTTAACACGACAGATTTTCAGGAACTCATGGTAAAAAGATTTAGTGGAACAGATTTTCTCACCTGATCAGTAGGAACACGGAGAGGAGAGTCACAGCGAGGAAAACTGCAGCAGCTGATCCAATGAGTGCTGATCTCCATGATGCAGGTAAAACTATAATGAAATAACTTTTACTTTATCACTTCACGAAATCACAATACTTAAAGGTGCAGGACAAACATTTACAAAAAAAGATTTGGTCATGTTTGCTAAACCTGTCTGGATGTTCTGACTAAATATAAAGACAGTTTATTTTCAAATAAAGCATTTTGAAGCGTTCTGAGTTCTCAGAGTGGCCTGTTTGTGGGCGTGTCTCTTAAAATGTTTATGATCCACTGCTCCCCCTGCTGGGAGGTGTATGCGGTACGTGTGCACAGGAGCAGGGTTTTGTTTTCACCACAGTCTGTCTGCTGAGAGCTGTTTGCTCGTCATGTGAATGTGCACAGTGAAGGAAATATATTTCAAGTTTACTGAGGATGGTGAAAGGTTTATGGATGTTTTTACTGACGCTGGGTGGATTCCTCTTTGTGCTGCTGATGGTCTGACTGTGAATATTTATGTGGCAGAAGTCAAACGACCCATATCTACACATTTAAAATGTAAAGGACAAAGAATGGGACAGATTCAATATATCTTCACTTAATAACCTGTGTTTCACTCACATGTCACAGTAATAAAGATGTTTGCTGAACTCCTTCCCAGCTCATTCTCAGCTGTGCAGTAATACTCTCCAGAGTCTGACGACCGGATGTAGCTGAGGACAAATTGTGTCTCTTCACTGAGAGGTTGAACTTGATTATATCCTCTTCTCTTGTACCAGGTGTATTTAGCTGCTGGGTTAGCATCACTGCTGCAGGTCAGAGTCAATGAGCTGCCCTCCATGATCTCACCAGAGGGACTCACTGACACAGAGGGAGGCTTTGGAGCATCTGAAGGATAGTCTATATTAACACACAGGATGAGAATACATCAGAAGACTGTCTGTATTATTTGTTAAAAGTTTACATTTTAATTATTTCCACATTATTGCAGCTTCATGAGGAGGAGTAAACTCACACAATGTAGGAGAAGGGAAACGCTCCTGTCCTTCTATAGCACAGTGATAGCTGTCTTCAGGATTAAAGTGTCGGAGGTGAAAGTATTTTTTTCGTCCAACAGGTTTATTGTTATTGTACCAAACGTAGGAAATATGATCAGGGAGCTGACACCTGCTGTGACAGGTCAGCTCTGTCCAGGTAGAAGATGGATTGGCTGTTGATCTCCTCACATGTACCAGGAGCTGAGGGTCTGTGAACAAACATGTGATTTTATTTCAACATACACACTAACATTTCAAACTGACTCTCATGAAAATGTTACCTGTGACAGACAGAGTGACTCCAGTATAACCAGTAAAACTCCCAGTAGGTTGGTTTGTTGTGAACCTGAACTTGTACACAGCTGAGTCGCTCTCTCTCAGGTTAGAGATTCTCAGAGTGCACTTGTTGTTTCCACAGAGATTCTCCACACGACCTGAATACTCCAGATCAGTACTTAGATCAACGTGAATCCCATTACTCTCTTTAATGAACCAGAAAGTTTCCTGAACTGTAGTATCACGGTGATTAACTGTGGATGGGTATGTATAGGTACAGTTAATGTCCACTGTTGATCCTCTGAAGGCACAGATCTCAGTAGAAGTGTAACTCACATCCCATTCAATCTGACTCCTTACCACTGTAACACAGAGCACATCAGAGAATCAGAAGATAAACTTATACATTTATAAAACTAACTCCATGTACTTTCTCTGGTGAATTACCAGTCGGCAGGTTTTTCATTTTAAGATGATGACGATGCCAAAATGAGGAAACTTTCAGTTCACATAAAACACAGTGAAGTTCCCTTTAGACTTCAGAGTGAGGGAGAAACACACTGTTGGAGGTGAGGAACATGAGGGACCTTGTATAAGTTGCTCTTATAATGGAGCAAACTGGTTAATATGGAGGAAATGATCTGTGTCTTTTATGCAGAGTCGATCAAAGATGGACGACACGTCTCCACTTCCTCCCACTCTCCAGAAATGAAGACAAAATATCCTGGATACCAACGCTGCCATCTTTGACATTTGGAACCACAGTCTGCACAGTAGTGATCAGGAGACGGAGCCATAGCATCAAGGTCCCGCCCATAAATGAGCTCGACCAATCCTGAGTCAGCGTCAGCTGTCAATCATGTTTAATCTAATTTTCATATCATTGTCACGACTACCTAGCTCACAGTAGTCATGACATAGGGAAGACAGACACCGTCTAGTAACGTTTTAACAATACTTCAAGTTTATTAACAAAATAGATACAAAAGACAGGTGCAGGCAGCCTTCCCGCCTCAGGCCAGAACAGGAAAGAGAGACCCTTTGGGGTTCAGGGACACCGTTTATATAGTGATGGCCATCACTCGGTGGCCATCACCTGGAGCCCCGCCCCTCATTAACCACAGCCTGCAATCTCCAGCTCCTCCTACATGTTGAACGGAGAAAACAGGAGACATGCACACATAGAAACCACAGAGCCTAGTGTCAAAGCCGGGGCGTCACATCACTCCCCCCCAAAAGACAGGAGCCCATACCATGGGTTTCTGGTAAAACATCTCAAAAACCCCAATCAACAATATTTCTACTAATAATTAACTATTATTAGAAATCCCAAAACACCAAAAAAAACACATGTGTACACAATCATAGGCCTAAGTGAACACCCAAACATGCTACACCTTCACACCAAACCACCATTCACCCAGTCCACACAGTCTCACTCATGGCCTTAATACCGTCCCACCCTCCCATATATCCGGCGCCAGACACACGGGACAGCTGAAACAGAACAAGACATGAGACAGACAGAAAACAAACAGACAGATAAACACATTCATTCATTCATTCCTCCGGGGCTCGATAAAAGGCGTCAGCCATCACATTTTTCCGGCCATGGATGTGCCGAATGTTCAGTCTGTACGGCTGCAAAAAAAGTGCCAAGCGCATCAAGCGCTGATTCGAATTTTGGAGAGACTGGATGAATGTGAGGGGATTGTGGTCTGTGAACACCACAACAGGATATAAACCTCCCCCCACATAAAGCTTGAAATATTGGAGAGCTCATATTAAGGCTAAACCCTCCTTCTCAATCGTTGAATAGTTCAATTGATGTTTATTGAACTTGCGCGGGAAAAAAAACACTGGCCTGTCCACCCCAGTGTCGTCCTTTTGCAACTTGGCTGGCATCAACCTGTAACAAAAAAGGTTGTTCCAGTCTTGGCGCAGCCAACACCGGAGCAGAGGTCAACAACAGCTTTGCATTATCAAATGCTTTGTGACACTCAGAGGACCACTCATAATTAACAGTGCCCTTTAACAAATCAATGGGGCCACCACTGTTGAAAAGTTTGAACAAAAATTTCTATAATAACCAGCTATTCCAAGGAATCGGACCACAGGTGGTGGCGGAGACTGACAGGGAAAAACACAATCATGTCCCAGATTATTGCCCATAATCAGATCAATGCCATCCAATGCCAACCCCGCCCCTCATTAACCACAGCCTGCAATCTCCAGCTCCTCCTACATGTTGAACGGAGAAAACAGGAGACATGCACACATAGAAACCACAGAGCCTAGTGTCAAAGCTGGGGCGTCACATCATCAAATAACAAATTAAAACCAAACTTATGAGGAACATGAACAATAGAGTGTGATAAGAACGACCTAAAATGACACAAAACATCTTTGAGAAAAATGTATTTGACTTTTTAGATTGGTCCATGTTCCTTCCACTAACAAGGAGGAGATAGGATGTATGTTCTATACTGCAACCAACCACCAGGGGGCGATCACAATGCTTTGGCTTCACTTCTGGGGAGCAGAAAATGTCTTCCATCTTTATTCCCACAAGCAGAATACTAGAACTAGTACTACACAAGTTTTCAGTACTGACAGTAGTATCCCAAGAGTTCAATGTGCCTATGAAGAAAAAAGTATTTAAAGACACATGAAGTTATGGTACAATGCATTATCTCAAATACTCCAGCAGATGGTGCTGTTAGTGAATTACTGTAGATTAAACTCACACATTGAAGGAGAGTGGAAATCCTCGTGTCCTTTAACAGCACAGGAAACTCTGTCTGCAGGATAAAAATAATCTGAATAAGATTCTCCTTCCTTCATCTTCTGTTGATTCTTGTACCAGACGTAGTTCAGATGATCAGGAAGACGACAACTGCTCTGACACCTGAGCTCTGCCCGGTTATAAGAGTAATACTTCACCGATGCTCTCACCTGCACATGCAAATCTGTGTGTGAGAATAAGGAATTCATTTTAGTCCAAACTGACAACACACACATGCATATAAAAGTGCACAGACACACTCAAGTGAACCAAACAAGATGTAGGAAATAAATGAATGAATGTTCAGATGTAAATGTTACCTGTGACAGACAGAGTGACTCCAGCTGAACCAGTTAAACTCCCAGTAGGTTGCTTTGTTGTGAACCTGAACTTGTACACAGCTGAGTCGCTCTCTCTCAGGTTAGAGATTCTCAGAGTGCACTTGTTGTTTCCACAGAGATTCTCCACACGACCTGAATACTCCGGATCAGTCCTTAGATCAACGTGAATCCCATTACTCTCTTTAATGAACCAGAAAGTTTCCTGAACTGTAGTATCATGGTTATTAAATGTGGATGGGTATGTGTAGGTACAGGTAATGTCCACTGTTGATCCTCTGAAGGCACAGATCTCAGTAGAAGTGTAACTCACATCCCAGCCATTCTCACACTGTACCACTGTAACACAGAGAATCAGATTCATAACCACACCAGAGAACACTTAGTTTACTTTTTACTTTCTGTAGAAAAGAAACACATTTCCATGAGCAGCATTCCATAGCATTTCAACTAATGACTCCACACACTGATGACAAGTCCTGCATCGAGAGGAGAGGAACTCAGTCATGATGATAACAATAATAATAATAACATGTTTCAGCCGTTCTAATTTTGAGCTCTAGACGATAGAAACTTCTGAACAAAGATACAACATAACACTGATGATAATTCCTTCATATATTTTCTTTCTGCATCACTTTACAGGTGGTGATCTGAAAATTAATGAATGGTTCATTTATATTTTTACTTTCTTTCTCAAACTCACTTCAGGTGAATCAGAAGTCAGAGTGTAAAATAGAGTGACAACATGGATGTAGAGGTACAGTACCTGTCACAGTGAGAAGAAGGACAACAAATCCACTGGCTGCTGCAGTTACACTCATAGTAGCTGCTGCTCTCGTCTGTGACTTCAAACAAGAAAAACGTCCACAGATAAATAATGTGCACAAGATGAAACTCAGTCACATCACAGACATGTCTACCTACAACACAGAAGAGGCTGAGAATAAAGACAGATTCTGTAAGAGAAAGATACATTTAAACTGTTAAACACACCCACCTTCCTTCCTCTTTCCGTTTACATTCATGTTGAGTCCGATGGTGGTAGATTAAACTTAAAATAAAGAAGTAACTTGTGTTTTGTACAAACTGTGAATTTCCTCATTTTACAGAGTGCTAGAAATTACTTTAGTGGCTGTTCATACCAAACCTGAAACTTCCTGAACTGAAGCTGTAAGCAGCTTTGAACAGGCCTTACTTCACTAACACGATATAACACAAAGTGCTTTCCTGTAAATGTAGATGTACCTGACACAGAAAGAAGGAAGATGACAAAGCAACTCGCTGCTTCTCTCAAACCCATCGTTGCTTCATAGATCAGTTAAGACCTTGGCTTCCTTCCTCTTTACATCATTAAAATGCATGGATGGGCAAACACCAGTAAATCCCCTCATTAAAATTAAGAAATGTTCTTTTATTTTGGAAATGAAACGTGAACTTATTAAAATATATTTCATGCAAATAACAGTGAGGGTAGTTTTGCAGCCTGACAGTGAATTGAACACTTTCTTAACTTTTTTGAGACCGGACTTAAAAAACATATGCAAACTTACATTACTTCAGTTTTCTTTACTCATTTCTCACGAGGATTCAACACATGTGAGTCAAACTTGTTTTGTCTCATACACGTGTAAAACAGTTCACTTGTGTAATCTGGACTTCATGAGCTCAGCACGCACAGGTGCACGTGAGCAGTAGAGCGACGCAGGAACCATTGACTGTTGGGACAGAGGGGCGGAGCCTCCCACTGTGCTCTGGTTGTGCGATAACGTGGAGTCGGAATGATCAGAAGAATTAGTTCCCGACTGTGAAATTCACATGAACTCCATCTCAACTCTGGAGCTGATTGTTCCGATTAGTCTGATACGACATTAAAGCACAAGCAGAACGTGGAGAGAGATCGTTTTTGTTCATAAACGCGGTTATATGGATGTAGCCAGAGTAAACACAACTGTTCAGTTAAATCAGACTAGCTGGTTTTACTTTGAGAGTTAACTTCACCTGCCGTTTTTAAGTTTGAACAATCTGACAAAATGGATTTACTTACCCTTTTCAAGTTGGATCAACTTCGTGGTTTGGGTGTATTGTGAAGTCTAAAAGTCAAAGTTGTCATGTTCTGTCATTTTAGTTTGTTTATTTCAGTCTCTTTGTGTTTTGTGTTTTGTGTTTTATTTTGTAGTGTCGTTTTCCATGTGTGTTTTCAGCTTCTCGGGTCTGTCTCTTCCTGTCTTGGTGATTGTCTTCCCAACTCCTCATGTGTTGCACCTGTGGCTAATTACCCCTGCCTCCCCTGTGTCTCTTTATAAGCCTCTGTGTTTCCCTTTGTCCTCTGTCGGATCGTTTGTTTTTCTACTCGCTGTCATTCAAGGTGATGTTGTGTCCTGCTGTCCTGTCTACCATCCCGTCCTGATCGCTCCTGTTCCCCATGCGCCTCTTCCTGTTCTTGTCTCTCCAGTTTTCACCCTTTAGTGTTATCCAGTTTGTCTACCCCTTTAGTGTTATGTTTTGTTTTTGTCTAGTTAAAGACTTAAATATTATTTTGTTAAAACCTCTGCATCCTGGGTCCATCTACTTCCACTAAACCTGACAGAACGAACCGACCAAAATATGGACTCAGCAGAGATTAGTTTTTTTCATGATCAAGTTTTTTATTTAAATTGTTTGGTTGAGGAGCTGGGTTTACCGGGAACCCAGAACAAGTCATAGACCCTGGAGGAGATCTCGGTTGTTGAAGCATGGCTGAAAGATCGGCCTTGGGTGAGCCATTTTTTCCTGTACCTCGTGGAGGTGCGGGACAGACTAAAAATAAACCGCAACCCTCAAGCCCCATCCCTGGACCTGTATATGGGAAGCCGTCTGGCTCTGGGTGGACCCCGGAGCCTGCAAAAGATGTATGCAATGGGGGATAGATGTAGAAAACCCTCACCTCTAAAGCCTGCTCACGGGCACCAGCCTCCAGCCCCATCTGCGGACCGGTACCTGGGGGACTGTTGGGCTCTGGGAGGACCCCGCAGCCTCCAAAGGGGTTCTGGTGTGGGGGGTGGACGTTGGAGAGGGGGCATCCACAGCGGGAGCCTCTCTCTTCAGCAGTGTGCTCGGAGGCACCAGCCACCTCCAACCATGACTGGGCCCCTGCCACCTCCAGCCCCGACTGGGTCGCAGTCAGTTCCTGTCCTGCGCCGGAGGGCCCCGGCAGACGCCACTCCTCTTCCGGCGTCGGAGGTCCTCGCGGCTCCTGCTCCTGTTCCAGTCCCGCGCCGGAGGGTCCCGGCAGACGCCACTCCTGTTTGGGCGTCGGAGGTCCACGCAGTGCCTGCTCCAGTCCCTGTTCCACGCAGGAAGTTCTCGGCTGACGTTCCTCCTATTGTGGCGTCGGAGGTCCTCGCGGCTCCTACTCCTGATCCTGTCCCATGCTGGAGGGCCCCGGCAGACGGCACTCCTGTTCCGTCGGAGGAGGTCTGTCATTTTAGTTTGTTGATTTCAGTCTCTTTGTGTTTTCTGTGTCCTGTTTTATTTGTAGTCTCGTTTTCCTTGTGTGTTTTCAGCTTCTCGGGTGTGTCACTTCCTGTCTTGGTGATTGTCTTCCCAACTCCTCATGTGTTGCACCTGTGGCTAATTTCCCCTGCCTTCCCTGTGTCTCTTTATAACGCCGGGATCACACCGGACGTGGAAGCGATGCCAAAGCGTGGCGTAAGCACTAATCCCTAGCGCCAGTGGCGGCTGGTGAAAATTATTCTAGGTGGGGCTGTAGGTGCCAGAAGCTTTCGGTAACTATCCCAATAAAAGAACCCAAACCAAAAGATACCATTGTTTTAGGGATAAACAATAGTTATTTAATTGCCCTTTAAAAACAACAGTTTGACAGATAATGACAATGATATGAGATGTATATTAGTGAATACTCTTAATACAAAATTCAAGTTCTTGAGAGACATTTACAAGTGGTTGATGATTAAAAATAACTATATACAAAGAAAAACTGTCTCATAGGAACATAAAATGTACCAATTGGATTACATATATTAGTGAATACTCTTAGTACAAATTACAATATCATTGTATATTATTGTAATATTTACAGGTGGATGATTAAAGTTAACTATATACAGTTAGCATTAGCTGTAAGGTGGAATCAGGGTCAGCTATGGCATGATAGAAGCAAGAGCGGCAGACAACGTTACTCACCCCGCTGGTGCGCGCTACCGCACTCGTCTTCCCCGGTGGAGCGACTCCACACTGTAAGCCAGTCCGGCAATGTGACAAGGTGTCTCAGTCAAGTGTGCCGACCAAGGTCCCGGAACGAAACAACAGCGCCAGGGAGACGCCAGTAAGAGTGGGCTGCTGCCTTAAATAGGGGCTGACAGCGCCCCCAGTGGCAGGGAGGGCACCCGCATCTGGCCACACTAGGATACTTAAAGCTTTGGGCGATATTTTTAGCGCCCCAAGCTTATCAAATTTGATGACGCTCATTGGCTAATTTACCCGTTGCTATGTGTTTTTTTGCCTCAGCAACAGCCTACCATTGGCTGAGCTGCTGCAGTGCTGGGGCGACTTTCCCAGCGCCCCAGGAGGGAGGAGAAATGACCATGGACACAAATTATCCCCTAACTAATGGTTTATATTATATGTATGACTGGTTCTTGATTATTCAAAACATATTTATTTGTAGAATAAGCAGTACTTAAATTATTATTTTGAAAAAAATTAAAAAATTAAAAAAAATTTTAAAAATCACTTTCAATCAGGTGGGGCGGCGCCCTAGCGCCCCCTATTGGCCAGCCGCCACTGCCTAGCGCGCCGGCGCTTGGCTGTTCACACCGGACGCTGAAGCGCCGCTGAAGCGCCGGGCAGCGCTAATAATATCACCCGTTGAGTCACTAGTATAAAAGCATATACATACTTGTTGCTCCAACATTAAGCAACAGCGTCCCAACATGGGTCTTGTCTTTATACAACATGTTCCGAGGATCATACATGTTGAAGAACTTCTCCGCTTCAATTATTAATTTAATGTCATCTGTAACTGCCGCACATTGGCAGTTTGTTTAGTTGGTTAACCTCCCGTTTTTGGTTCCTACTGGTTATAATGGCACTGGGGCGGAACTAATTGCCGCCGTCATATGTTTCCTACACCACACCTTTAAGCGACGTACCTAGCCAAACAGCGCGAAAGAAGCAGCACAATCAATAAGCTATAAATTAAAGTTAAAAGTAAAAGCACATAAGAAGAAGAAGAAAAAACTATAAAGGACAAGCAATAAGATAAGATTCCCTCAAGTAGTAAGCAGTGGACGAGGTATGTTTATCATTTATTTATATCTAAGAAGAATGTGAACGATTTTATTGTGTTGCTTTCAATTGCATGGTTGTGCGTGATAGTGATTTGCATACTATGTAAAGTTGTGAATATGTTTATGTAAGTTAAGTTTGTAAATGTGCAAGTTAATATTGAGCTGCGGGCTGTATGTGAGGTGTGTGTGAAGTGTTTTTTGGTGTAATGTAACACCTGTTGTGCTGCTGTAAAAACGGACATTTGCATATTGTGAATTTGTATTTATTTTCATTTATTTTTCTCTCTAAACCCAGTTCTCACGGGTTGGTTCGACCTGGAAATAAAACCCCGTTTTCTAACAAAGACCTCTGGCCTCGTGTGAACTACTTGGGAGCTACAGTGAGAACTCGACTGCTCTGCATGAGTAGCCGAGGAAGACGCAACCAGACAGCAGCGGCCATCTCCATGCCGCGTGTGTATCCTTTACCACCAGGACGGCGTGAACATGGCTGCAAATAAAAGACTTAAGTGTTTTGCACTGAGAGACTGAGATCATTTGTGCATTTTTCAGTACAGTTTATTTAAACCATTGACTTTAAGTGCACAAGAGACTGAAACTTTATTTTCATTTTCATATAACAAGTTGATGTTTACCTACCTTTTATTTGAAGCGCATTGATACTCACATTGTGTTGATATTGAGATTGTGTATATTGGTGGTTACACTGTAAAATTTCTGTTAAACCAATGACACTAAATTAAGAGACAACTGTATTACTGTGAATTTAAAAGTGTATTGCTGTTACTTAGCAAGTGTTTAATATGTCTGTAGCTTACCTTTTGAAAGAGGCAATGTCTTTGTGTTTATTTTTCACTCTGAGTGATTTAAGTTAAACACAGCTGTAAACAAATACCTAAAAAATATTGTAAGCTACCCTGAACCCAACTTTACTACTGAGTTAATTACTAAGCTAAAGATAATTTTGGATTTAAACCAAACTAAAGTAACCCAAGTAAAATGTCAGAGTTTGAGCTAGCCCCTGAGAGTGACGAAGAACGTGTCAGTGATGATGACATGAAGCAGCACTGCACAGAAGCACAACCACAAACGACCGAAGGCACTGAAGCTGATAACCCCACTACCTCACAAGAGCCACAAAGAGGCCAAAGAGTTCGTAAATTGACGGAGAAGGGCCAAGAACTGCACGATGAGCAAGTAAGAAAGGTTGCACACCGTTTCAGCCTGAGCTACGAGAAGTGGAAGACTATCATTAAGGATGCCAAAGGTACGCTGAGTGGTCAATGCTCAAACAACCTGCTGCATGAACACATTACCAAGGTCAGCAATGCCTCAAATAATCTAAATGATGTTTATGAAGAGCTAAGACACATCAAAATTCCAGACCAAGACACACGTCGCAGAGTAGACACCTGTGAAGCAGTAACAAAGAAGATAATCAAAACTGCAAGAGGTTATCTAAAAACTGAAAGGGGTGAATGTCAAGTGGATGATAAACAAGGTGTTGAAGAAACAGGATCTGTGAGCAAGTCTGTAGTCTCAGATAATATAAGCATTAAGTCTCAACACACCAAGTCCTCCAAGTTCTCTGCCCAAAGCTCTCGAAGCAGCTCAAAAATCACATCCAGACGTTCAAGTCAGTCTTCTTCACACAGGCAATACGCCGCTGCCGAAGCTGCTGCCAATGAAGCCAAGTTCTGCTCGAAAAGGAACGACATATCGAAGAACTTGAAAAACTTGAAGCTGAAGAATCAGAGAGGAAGAGGGTTCTTGAAGCCGAAGAATCAGAGAGGAAGAGGGTTCTTGAAGCCGAAGAATCAGAGAGGAAGAGGGTTCTTGAAGCCGAAGAATCAGAAAGGAAGAGGGTTCTAGAGGCCAAGCGCAGGCAAATAGAGCGAATGGATACATTAAAGAATCTAAAGGCTGCCAAGGCCCGACTGCAAGTATATGAGCAGAATGAAGGCTCAGATGAAGAAGTGGAACCGCTGCTCCATCAACATGTCCCCTTGAAGGAGGAAAGGAAGGAGGTCAAACAGGAACGTAACCTGTCAAAGCATCACCCTCAACCACAAGCTATGCCACTTCTGAACAAAGAAGATACCACTGCAGCCCTCGTGAAAGTGTTTGCAGACTCCATCAGCGCGAGTCGTCTTCCCATACCTGAACCATCAATGTTCAACGGCGATCCACTCAGATTCAACGACTGGAAGGTTTCATTTAAGACACTTATTGACCGGAAAAACATACCAGGTGACGAGAAGATATATTACTTGCGAAGGTATGTGGGTGGAGTTGCAAAAAGGGCCATAGAGAGTAATTTCCTTCTAGGCACAGAGTCCGCCTATTGCGCAGCGTGGACCATCTTAGAAGAGAGATATGGCAATCCATTCCTCATAGCCAAAGCCTTCAGAGACAAGCTTGATTCATGGCCCAAGATAAGCTCCAAAGGAAGCTCAGAACTCCGAGAACTTGCTGACTTCCTCCGTGGCTGTGAAGCCGCCATGTCTCAGATTGAGGGTCTTGAGATACTCAATGACTGCAATGAAAATCAGAAAATGCTTGCTAAACTTCCAGACTGGCTGAGCTCAAGATGGAATAGGAAGGTTATGGAAGAGGAAGAACATAGTCGCAGGTACCCAAGCTTCAGTCAGTTTGTCATGTTCGTTACACGTGAAGCAAAAATCGCTTGCAACCCGATATCATCCCTCCACGCTCTAAAACCAGTTGAATGTGAGAAGAGCAAGGATCCAAGGAACAGAGGTCCTGGAGCAAAGGTATTGGCGACAAATTCAGACGAAAAGGCTGCCGCCACAAGCTGTGTGTTCTGTGAAAGGACAGGGCACAGTCTTCACCAGTGTTATAAATTCAAAGATGAAACCGTCTCTGACCGGGTCAAGTTTGTGCAAGAAAATAAGTTGTGCTTTGGCTGTCTGAAGTCTGGCCACCGCTCAAAGGACTGCGAAAACAGAATGATCTGCAAAACGTGTGAGAAAAAACACCCGACTTGCCTCCATGATAATCGCACCAAGGAAGGAAGGAGGTCAACAATGCCTGATGCAGCAAGAGACATGTCAAATGGACGCAAAATTGAACGGTCACAGGATAGGGCAACAAGAACCTCACTTGAAGCAACATGCAATAGAGTCCTCCAGCATGTCAAAGGCACTCATACATCCACCATCATCCCAGTGTGGGTGTCGGCCTCAAGTGAGCCTGATCGTGAAGTTCTTGTGTATGCACTTCTTGATACACAGAGTGACACAACCTTTCTCCTGGACGACACTGCAAAGGCTCTACATGCGAAGAACGAACCAGTTCAGCTAAAACTCTCAACAATGGCTTCAAGAAACACTGTTGTGTCCTGTAGGAAACTGACTGGTCTGCAAGTAAGAGGAATGCATTCGGACAAGATAATTCCCCTGCCAGTGACCTATACAAGAGAATTCATACCTGCAAACAGAGATCATATTCCCACACCAGAGACGGCGAAAGCATGGCCACATCTCGAACACATCGCAGATGAGATAGCTCCGCACCAAAGCTGCGACGTAGGCTTGCTAATTGGCTACAACTGTACTCAAGCACTCGTCCCAAGACAAGTGGTTTCTGGGGAAGAAAATCAGCCCTTTGCACTGAGAACTGACTTGGGCTGGAGTGTAGTTGGCTACGGCAACCTATCACTCGACTATGGAGACGCGATTGGAGTGAGTCACCAGGTCATCGTTAAGCAAGTGATACCAGGTAATCCATCCTTTTCAAACCTCACAAGCGAAGTGCACTACGTCTGTAGAACACAAATCCAGGAAGTTGTCTCGCCTTCAGCTGTCATCAAGGTGCTGGAATCTGACTTTGTGGAAAAAGCTTCAGAGGACGGCAACATATCTCAAGAAGACCTCAGATTCCTGTCAAGGATGGAAAAAGGCATCAGGCTCAAGGAGGATGGTCATTACGAAATGCCACTGCCATTCAAGAAAGACAGACCTAACTTACCAGATAACAAGATATGTGCTATCCACCGTCTCAGATGCCTAGTAAGGAAGCTGAAGAGAAACAAGCAGTACTACCAAGACTACAAGACCTTCATGGACGAGACCATAACCCGTGGAGATGCAGAAAAGGTCCCACAAGAAGATATCAGCAAAGCCCCAGCATGGTACATTCCCCACCACGGGGTGTATCATCCACAAAAGCCTGGGAAAATTCGAGTCGTCTTTGACTGCTCTGCAAGATTTAAAGAGACATGCCTGAATGATCATCTCCTGACAGGCCCAGAGTTGACAAACACCTTGATCGGAGTCCTCTGTCGGTTTCGTCGAGGTCCTGTGGCAATCATGTGCGATATTGAGCGCATGTTTCACCAGTTCCACGTGAATGCAGAAGATCAAGATTACCTACGTTTCCTATGGTGGGAGAATGGAAATCTCGAAGCAGAACCCTCCATCTACCGGATGAAAGTCCACCTGTTTGGTGCAGCCTCCTCACCTGGCTGCGCCAACTTTGGACTCAAACACCTCGCTGCTGAAGGACGTGGACGCTTCAGTGAAGGCACCATCCGCTTCATCCAGAAAAATTTCTATGTTGATGATGGGTTGGCAAGTGTAACATCTGAAAGGCAAGCGATCCAACTAGTGAAAGAGGCAAGAGAACTATGTAGCACAGGCAAACTCCGGCTGCATAAGTTCATCTCTACCAGCAAGGAAGTCCTAGCCA
Source organism: Pleuronectes platessa (assembly GCF_947347685.1). NCBI lineage: Eukaryota > Metazoa > Chordata > Actinopteri > Pleuronectiformes > Pleuronectidae > Pleuronectes > Pleuronectes platessa. The sequence goes on along the minus strand of NC_070628.1, from coordinate 2,692,286 downwards.
CAATCCCTAAAGAGGAATGTGCTAAAGTTGCCAAGGACTTGGACATGGCACTCGGAGAGCAACACATGGATAGAGCACTCGGTGTTCAGTGGTGCGTGTATTCTGACCAGTTCCAGTTCAGAGTGCTTGTCAAAGAAAATCCATTTACCCGAAGAGGAGTCTTGTCCACGGTTGCCTCAGTATATGACCCGCTTGGGTTCGTGGCACCCTTCATCCTGGTTGGAAAGCAGATACTGCAGCAGATGTGTCGTGACAAGCTCAGTTGGGATGACCCCTTGCCTGATGACCTTCGACCCTTGTGGGAATATTGGCTCAAAGACCTGAAAAACCTGGCTGGTGTGAAGATCCAGAGATGCTACACTCCACCAAGCTTCAACGTCCAGCACTATGAGCTCCACCATTTTTCGGACGCCAGTGTGTCAGGCTACGGAGAGTGCTCATACCTCAGAGCGGTCAGTACATCAGGTGAAGTCCACTGTACCTTAGTCATGGGAAAGTCAAGAGTCACCCCTTCTAAGGTCACGACCATACCAAGACTAGAGCTGTCAGCAGCAGTGGTAGCTGTCCGCTTCAGTGACCTGCTCAAGAAAGAGCTCGAAGTAGAATGCCTACAAGAAGTATTTTGGACTGATTCTATGGTTGTACTTGGATACATCAGTAATGAAGCCAGAAGATTTCATGTGTTCGTAGCAAACCGTGTAGAACGCATCAAGCGAAGCACAGAGTCAGCGCAGTGGAGGTATGTGACTACTGAGGAGAACCCAGCAGATCACGCCTCAAGAGGTCTCACGGCAGAACAGCTTGTAGCCTCTAACTGGTTCACAGGCCCAGCCTTTCTGTGGCAGAAAGAGCTACCAAGTGGAGATGTAAAGGTGGGAGATATCTCAATTAGTGACCCAGAGCTCAAGAAGGCCCAGGTTCATGATACTCAGGCAAAGGAGGTGAGGTCGCTTTTAGATCGCCTACACAAGTTCTCAGACTGGTTAAGAGTGGTAAAAGCTATTGCCAGGCTCCAGCGCCGTGCAAAGGAGGTCAAAGGTCTCGAGCCGAAGTCCTGTGAAGCCAGCAGTCTAGAGGAAAGAAGAGAAGCAGAGATGACCATAATCAAGATGGTTCAACATGCAACCCTATCTCAAGAAGTCCAGTGCCTCCAGCATCACAAGGAGATAGGTCGCAAGTCCAAGTTGAACAAGCTAAGTCCATTCCTGGATAACAAAGGAATCATCAGAGTGGGAGGCCGCTTAACTCATGCTGCCCTACATCCACATGTGAAGCATCCAGCAGTTCTTACAAAGGACAGTCATGTGTCAGCATTGTTGGTCAAGCACTATCACGAGAGAGTGCACCATCAGGGCCGAGGAATGACTATGAACGAGCTCTGCTCGAATGGCATATGGATCCTTGGATGCAGCAAGACAGTGTCATCCCATATTTACAAGTGCACTAAGTGCAGGAAGTTCAGAAGAGGCACTGAACAACAAAAGATGGCAGACCTCCCGGAAGATAGGATGGACACTACTCCTCCGTTCACTTACTGCGGGATGGACTGCTTTGGACCATTCCACATCAAAGAAGGAAGGAAAGAGCTAAAGCGTTACGGGCTATTACTTACCTGCATGTGTTCTAGAGCAGTACACATAGAGATGCTTGATAGCATGACCACCGATGCCTTCATTAACGCTCTGCGCTCCTTCATCGCTATTCGGGGAATGGTACGGCAGATAAGATGTGATAGAGGGACAAACTTCGCTGGTGCAAGGCGTGAGTTTGATGAGGCATTGAGAGAGATGGATCAAGAGGAGCTCAAGGAACTGGGATGTGAGTTCATCATGAACACCCCAGCTTCAAGTCACATGGGTGGTGTCTGGGAAAGACAAATCCGCACCATCAGGAGTGTTTTGACGTCTATTCTAGAACAGTCAGCCAAACAACTTGACTGTTCCTCTCTACGAACATTCTTATACGAAGTCATGGCGATCGTGAATAGTCGACCTCTGACTACTGATAACCTGAATGATTCATCTAGTCCAGAGCCTTTGACACCGAACCACATACTGACCATGAAGTCTACGATTATATCCCCTCCTCCTGGAAAGTTCGTTAAGGAAGATATTTACATCCGCAAGAGATGGCGTCGGGTTCAACTCCTAGCCAACAACTTCTGGTCACGATGGAAGAAGGAGTACCTCTTAAATCTCCAGCACAGACAGAAGTGGGTCAAAGACTGCAGAAACGCGAAGGTTGATGACATCGTTCTACTAAAGGATGAGCTGACGCCGAGAAACCAGTGGAAGTTAGCTAAGATTATCGAAGTCTATCCCGGGAAGGATGAGAGAGTAAGGAAGCTCAAGCTGCTCATCGGCGACTCAACTCTGGATGTAATGGGAAGGCGCACCTCCAAGCCGGTTCACCTCGAGAGACCCATTCATAAAACAGTCACACTGTTGGAAGCAGACTGAAGACCACAGGGTTTTAAGCCTACTCTGTTTATTAGTGACCAAATTTACTTTATTTGATGTTTTATATGCAGTATATGTCCTTAAGATGTTTAAGTAATCACAAGTGATTGGTGGGAGTGTAACTGCCGCACATTGGCAGTTTGTTTAGTTGGTTAACCTCCCGTTTTTGGTTCCTACTGGTTATAATGGCACTGGGGCGGAACTAATTGCCGCCGTCATATGTTTCCTACACCACACCTTTAAGCGACGTACCTAGCCAAACAGCGCGAAAGAAGCAGCACAATCAATAAGCTATAAATTAAAGTTAAAAGTAAAAGCACATAAGAACATAAGCACATAAAACTATAAAGGACAAGCAATAAGATAAGATTCCCTCAAGTAGTAAGCAGTGGACGAGGTATGTTTATCATTTATTTATATCTAAGAAGAATGTGAACGATTTTATTGTGTTGCTTTCAATTGCATGGTTGTGCGTGATAGTGATTTGCATACTATGTAAAGTTGTGAATATGTTTATGTAAGTTAAGTTTGTAAATGTGCAAGTTAATATTGAGCTGCGGGCTGTATGTGAGGTGTGTGTGAAGTGTTTTTTGGTGTAATGTAACACCTGTTGTGCTGCTGTAAAAACGGACATTTGCATATTGTGAATTTGTATTTATTTTCATTTATTTTTCTCTCTAAACCCAGTTCTCACGGGTTGGTTCAACCTGGAAATAAAACCCCGTTTTCTAACAAAGACCTCTGGCCTCGTGTGAACTACTTGGGAGCTACATCATCCATGTTGAAGAATTTCTCCGCTGTTTGCTCCGTTAAATGTCGGGTGTCGAGGGTAAATTACGTGTTCTCCACTCAAGCCTATGTGGAGAATACGTAGCCCCCCCTCTCTCTCTTTTTATCTTTATCACTGCTTGTGTGGCTTTAGTGGATGGGCAGAGGGGGACATTTAATAATGTGGTTGGTAAAAGTGGTAAAATTAAAACTCCTGGACAACAGAAGGTGAATACAAAGTATGGGATGCATATTTGATCATTTATATCATATAAAGTAAAATATGTCATCAATATCGTTTAAAATCAATTTTCAGTGTGTTTCCTGTCGTGATACGCTCGCGTCAAGCGAAAAAAATAGACTCGATGCCGAAAGATCGCTGCCCAGCGCTAGGCAGCCTTGGGGCAGCGCGGTGCTTCAGCGTCCGGTGTGACCAGCACAACAGTTTAACATGGGAGTGGATGGGAGCCAGCTGTTATTTAAGGCTTGGCGCTGCGCTTAAGCCACACTTTGGCGTCGCTTCCGCGTCCGGTGTGAACTGGGCGTAAAGGCCGGCGCATGCTTCTGCAACTGCGTCGGCGGCTTTTCACGCAGCTGTGTCGCAGGACCCTTGTCATTCATGCTTCCCCAAGCTTCCCCAAGCGTTGCGCCTCTTACAAAGCAATTCCCCGCCAGAACATTAAGGAGTAATGTTTTTTATCGAAGACGACCTTAGAGACGCCTTCTTTCTTCTTCGTCAATTGTTTATTTACATAGCCACTGCGGCTCCTCGTAGCCTTTTTCTGGCAGACAAATCCTCCAGTCAGTGACGGGTTATACAAGTGATCATACTATCGGATCTCTTCTGCCAAGTGCTCTTCTATTTGGTCCATATTCGTTCTTCTAAATCTTCCGTGATTTCTGCTGGTATTATGGGGCATGAAACCGGAAACTAGACTCCGAACGGGATGTAGTAGGCAGACCAATCACAATCCTTGCGGGCTGCGTGAGGCTAGCGTCGCTTTGTCGTATAGTTAGAAAAATTGTGCGACGCACGTAAGAAGAGATACATAAGCACGTAAGGGGCCTGGAAGGGCTCTTGCGCTTGCGGGCCCGTGAAAACGCAGAAGCATGCGCCGGACTTTAGCCTCTGTGTTTCCCTTTGTCCTCTGTGGGATCGTTTGTTCTTGTACTCGCTGTCGTTCAAGGTGATGTTGTGTCCTGCTTTCCCGTCCTGATCGCTCGTGTTCCCCGTGCGACTTGCCGCTCAGCTTCTGCTCCTCTGCTTCCCCAGTATACCTCTGTTTTCTTCCTCTTGTTCTTGTCTCTCCAGTTTTCACCCTTTAGTGTTATGTTTTGTTTTTGTCTAGTTAAAGACTTTCTTTATATTAAATATTATTTTTTTTAAAACCTCTGCATCCTGGGTCCATCTACTTCCACTAAAGCTGACAAAAGTGTTCCTCATCCACTATTTCCCATGGCTGCTTTTTCATTAGTTATTAAAATCACTCAGACAAATATGAAAACCTGACCTCCCTTAGCAGCTCCACTGCACTGAGGCCATTACTCCGCAGGTCAGTCGAGTAATAACACAGTCAGGCCTGATGTCCTGACTGTGTCACGTCACGTCTCGTGTTGTGTCGCAGGTTTAAACTTGTGTCTCATGAACTCTAATGCGAAACAAACCAACACAAAGTAAACGTCAGTCCTGGAGGTGTCCTGATAACTTGTGATCAGTGCTGGTGTTTAATGTTAAAGTGTAAAGTGAGCGCAGGTCAGAGGAGGAGTGAGGAGGAAGCAGACTCCAACAGAGACTCTGACACAGACCGGATCTTTAACGAGTGTCTGTCCTGGAGCAGCGCTGTTAGAATTATTCAGAGTCCGAGTCGCGATGCTTCTAAAAACATACAAATGTCCACAGCTCCAGTGCTCAGCTCTGTGCAGGAGACGTGGAGGGAGGGAGGGTTCAGAGACGAGTCTAATCTCCCAACCTGATAATTCGATTATTTATTATATTTCCATTATTTGTTTGACTTGGAAGCTGTGAGCAAACAGGAATATAAAATCCATTTATTTAAAAAAGGGCACTTTCTCTCGAGGAAGGAAAAGGGCAGTGGCTCCAGCCCCCTTTGGTTTCTATTTGTGCACATGCCAGCCTCCATCAATTCAATCTCCCTCAATTCAATCGAGCTGCACCAGAATTCAATCACTCATAGAAACCAGTCCTCTAAATAATCCTGACTGTTTTCATCAGTCTCACAATTATAAGAAAGTGACACAAACAGGCCCCTGGCTCTGCCCCTTTATCAGGATTCCTGCCTAAATTTATTGAGTTTGTGGAAAAATCTGTTTTCTGTTGTACTTCTGCTGAGAAACAAACAAACAAATAGATAAGGAGTGAAAACAAAAAAAAATTTTAATTAACAAGAAAACCTCTCCAAAGCGCACAGAGGTGTGCGTGATGGAGCTTTGGTATCCGTCCGTCTCCGTCTTGCTGGTAACTTACCACGCAATAATTAATTTGACGCCGCATATTAAAAATTCCTTAATTTCGTAGAAAAAAAAAATCTACCGATGTCACCAGAGGACTTGCCAGAGAGCCTCTGTAGTGAGGCTCAGTAGCCACACCTTATAGGCCGGTCCATGGAAATATTGTTTGACATGCAACAGGTCTGTAGCGCAGAAAAGGTTGGGGACCGCTGCTCTGAATAATCCTGACTGTTTTCATCAGTCTCACAATTATAAAGAAGGTGATACAAACAGGCTCCTGGCTCCGCCCCTGAATTTAATGAGTTTGTGGAAAAATCTTTTTTTAGTTTTCTGTTGTAATTCTGCTGAGAAACAAACAACCAAATGGATAAGGAGTGAAAACAAAAGACCAAAAACATTTATTTAAGAAAGAATCATAAAATCACGATACATAATAATTCATTATCCATGTAATAACCACATTAATATCATGTATAAGACACAAGCTGAGTCACGTGGTGTTACCACAGCCTCAAAGGCTCATCACCAAGACGTCCAACATAGTTCAGAGGGTAACAGCAAAAAAAAAGGTAAATGTATTGTAGAAAAGACATCAATTTCAACAACAGGCCGGCAAAATGGACAAAAGAAAGCCCCACAAAGGGTCGTAGGAACTGAGAATCTTCCTTCAAAATAAAGCTGTGAAAACTGGATGTTTGGACCCATCAGAGAAGAAAAAGAAAAGACACAACACAACAATGCTCTTGCTCTAAAGGTCATGCTGTACAAACTGCTGCTGCAACCGGGGATAGAAAGAGATAGATACTTCCTGTTCCCTCCTAAATACTTTCATCAACCAATCACAGTGCACCTGAGGAGAAAAGTAAACAGGAAACCATGAGTAGAAAGGAACTGTATGGGTGTTATCCTCTTCCTTAAAAAGCGTGGTCTTTTAGTTTGAGAGCTGGACTTGCACGTTCAGATTTCGTGGTGTTTTTACTCAAAACCCTGAGCTTGCACTCACACAGCTCCTGCTGGTGCTTAGATTTGCTCTGCTTGTGCTCAAACTCTGCGCTTGCACTCAGATATTTTGTTGCTTGGACAGATTTCTTGTATTTAATAATTACACACTATGGTTTCTGTAAAACTCGCTTGTACGGAAGTTCTTTGAAGTCGTCCATCTTGGTTCTGTTTATCTCCACACCAGGTTTTCATAATCCTCTGTGTCTTCTGTCTGTGCTGCAGCAGTGAAGTTCTCATACACAGGACAGTTGTGTGACTGATGGGAGAGAGGAGAAAATATTAAGCCTCACTGGACTTTATTCATGAAACCTGCAAATAATCACAGTTGATTATTAGCGCCCCCTGTCCATTAATTTGTTTGTTCATTAGCAGGATTACAAAAAAACTGCTAAACTGAGTTCAACAAAACTTGGTGGAAGGATTGGTCACCCATTGGTTTGTGAAATGTCATTTTGAATCCTCCATTTGTTGTTCAGCGCCACCTTGTTTTTTTAAAACCAGATGTAACCATATTTGGAGGAGAGGGGGTTGGAGCCTGACTCAGGGCCCAAGGACACTGCCCACCCACTTAAACCTGTGACCTGCACCCACTACTAGCTATCCATGCCCCAATGCCTGCGGTGCTTTATGGTCTATTTGACTCTAAATGGATCATTCACTTCACTTTCTAGAAAGTGATATGGAGTCATTCTTTTGGCCTCACTGTCTCTCACCTCTTTCATCTCCACAGCTTCATTCACTTCTGATTTCAAGCTCAGAGTTTTCTTCATCCTGGATCGAAAACAACAACAAACACAACATTTGACAAAATTAACTTCATAACACTGAAACTAGTGTTTGAAGACATTTGAAGAAGACAGTCAAAGAGCAGAGGGTGAACTGATGGATTTATATTGTTTTACCTCGTCCACAGAGTCCAGACCAGCACTAGAACCAGCACGACCACCACCAGAGTCACCCAGATGATATGCATGATCATCACTAACTTCCCTAGACAACAGACAGGACACATTAGCAGTGTGGTTAGACTGATGACTCAGTTTGCCAGGTGATGCTGTTGGTCAGTCAGTATTGTTCATGTGCAATATGATGGGCTTGATATACAGCTGGGACACATCTGGAAATCCTGAGTATTGATGGTTCAAGGTTCTGGTGTAATGAAAAGGAGAGAGGTGGGGGGGGTTGTAGGCTGTAAAAGTCAGAGTGCTAAAATCACCTGCTCCAACAGTCAGATGTAAGGTGGTGTTACTACGTCCGTGTGTGTTCTGGGCCTCACACTGATACTTTCCACCATGTTCAGCTGTGATATTAGTGATGGTGAAGTTTTGTCCTGATGCTGTTGGTGAGTCCTCGTCCTCCTTGTACCAGGTGTAGTGAGCTGCTGGGTTAGCATCACTGCTGCAGGTCAGAGTCACTGAGCTGCCCTCCATGATCTCACCAGAGGGACTCACTGACACAGAGGGAGGCTTTGGAGCGTCTGGTGTAAAACATGCAAGATCATGAAATCAACTCAGAAATATTCATCAATCAAAGTGAAGAACTTTTCAATCTCTGGTTTTGATAAGTGCTTCTTAAATATAGATGATCATTATTAACGCGGAGCGCCAGCACAGACAGAAGCAGGTACTGAGGGTTTTGTTTTCTGCCTCTTTGTGTGAATGTACAAAATAACTCAACACTTGAACCAAACTTACTGAATATTATAGTGAATATTAAATTTTGCAGTTTATCGATCAAAGGTCAGAGGTCAAGATGAGCAAAGATTTGACCCAAAAGACACATTTTCAAAGATATTTCCACAAATAGCAGAGAGACTAAATCATATATTGATCAGAACATTATTCCCCATCATATAATGATAGATGACTTATAAGTAATGTCACAAAGAAGTTAGAGATTTACATCATGCATCCTTAAAACTGTCTATCTACTCTATCCCTTCCTCTAATAGGACTATAGAGACGACCTGAAGCTTATATACATTGAAAAATAATCTATGATCATATGATGGGAATGTCGTCACTATGAGTTTAGAAAATGACGTCATATAGTGTAGCTATGCAACAACAGATGTTTTCACCTCAGTCTGTTTGTTTGTTGGTTGTTGATTTTAAGCAAGATTACACAAAAACTACTGAGTCGATTATCATGAAACTTGGAGGTAGGATGAGGAACGGGTCAGAGAAGAACTCAGTAAAGTTTGGTGTGAATCCAGATAAGGGGGCAGACCCAGGAACCTTCTGTAAGGTTGTGAGACAGTGCTGGGTTTCATGGACATGTGGATGTTTTCTACTCACACTGGACGTCTAAGTGTAGAGACGTGGAGTTGATCCGTCCGTACTGATTCTCAGACTTGCAGGAGTAGACCCCGCTGTCCCCAGAGCTGATGGAGGAGAGACGATAAACACCCTCTGGTCCTTGAAGCAGAGCTCGGTTCTCCTTGTACCAGGTGTAGTTAGCTGCTGGGTTAGCATCACTGCTGCAGGTCAGATTCACCGAGCTGCCCTCCATGATCTCACCAGAGGGACTCACTGACACAGAGGAGGACTGTGGAGCATCTAGATTTACAGGGATTTTAACGGATTTGAAGAATGTTGCAGCATCTGGAATTTTGAAGATGTGCAAAACCTCTCGGCTATTGAAAAATATTTACTCACATTTCACATTTATTAAGACACGTTTAGACGTTGTCTTCCCCAGCGCATTCTCAGCTGTGCAGTAATATTCTCCAGAGTCAGACGACCTGATGGATCTGAAAACCAGCTGAGCTGCTCTGTTGAGCAAAGTCTGGTTCTCCTTGTACCAGGTGTATGCAGGGGGTGGGTTAGCATCACTGCTGCAGGTCAGAGACACCGAGCTGTCCTTCAGAATGTCTCCAGGTTGACTCAGCTGCACTAAAGGAGCCTTCGGAGCATCTGCAGGATATAATCACATCTTTACATGAGAATGTTGCTTCATAGAATATAGTCTTTTAATAGTTTGAAGCCGTCCCTGGTTCTCAGCATCTTTAGAAGAGTGTTTGATTTACTTTTGAACACAGAACGGCCCCTTTAGTGTTTAGTAGTTTTAACCAAGTAATTATTGTTTGTATTAAATACCGACTTCACAAAACTGAACATGTCACGTCTGTCCTGTTCACATAAATGCCAAATATGAAGGGCGGGGACATTTTTTATTATTTGATATATTGCTCTTAGTCTATATTCTGTTGGATATGAAAAGTGTTTCAATAGCAAGGAAATGATTTGTTCTTTTCTAGGGATTTTTCTTTTTACTATTATTAAAACATAGAAAAACACCAGGCTCAACCTGTCAAGTTTCCACTCTGGACATTTTGGAGTCAACTCACACACAGGGGACGAGTGGTGATGCTCATAAGCACAGGAATAGTTGTTTTCAGGGTGAAGGAGTCCCCTGAAAGTTGGAGACGTTTCCCCGTGAACTTCTCTTCCATTCTTGAACCAGACAAAGGAGGGACGAGCAGAGAGAAGACAGCTGCTGTGACAAGTCAGTGTTGGACCAATCGGAGAACAGATCACCTGAACATCTGGATCTGTCAACAGGAAACACACATAGAAGCAGCTGTGGGACCCCAAGTTGAGAACCAGTGAACAACACAGTGACTTAGTGTTCCTCAGTACCTGTGACAGTCAGAGTTGTGCCAGGGAAACTTCTCTCCCATTCAAACTTCTGTGATTTGAATGTGAAGCGATACTGGGCTGAATCGCTCAGTCTCAGGTTCATTATCCTCAGAGTGGAGCGCCCTGGCTCTGGATCAAGGACCTGAACACGAGCTGTGAACTCTGGGTCGTTGAGTAAGTCCACAGCTTGAGGACGATACAGCTGCACATCCTTACGCTCAGCAACCAACCAGGACTTAGATGTGATAGAATAATAGTGACTGTTGTAACTGCAAGAGATGTCCACTGAGGAGCCTTTAAAGGCACAGATGTTCCTGTTGATGTAATTCACTCTGTCACATGAATTTCCATGGACACCTGAAAAACAAAAACCTTTTGACTATCACCATGAGAACTAAAATCTTTACTGCTGTATTTAACAAAAATTAACAGATGGCTGTTTCCCATGTCAGGAAATAAACAATGCAGAAGAGATGCTACATTTTGCTTTACAGTAAAAACGATGATGTTTTGAATTGCAGATCTACATCTGTGGTTGTATTTGTGATTTGCTTTCATCACCTCCACCAGGAGGTTATGTTTTCACCCCAGTCTGTTGGCTGGTTGGTGTGCGTGCACAAAAACGCAACAATTACTCGAAAGATGTTGGTGCAGATCCAGGATGCTTTCTTTAACATTGTAAGATCTGTTTTTTTTGGCAGTTGTGCTCTACTACAACTGCCACTCTAGTTTGGAGTCATTGAAATTCATTATTTAACTGCACAATATTTATCATAAAGGTTTGATAACAAACATCTTATGAATCAATGACAATGTTCTTTTAATAAATGATATGTCAGCTGATGTGCCTTTTTTTTTACTCTGCATCAGCCCTCAAGTCTATTTCGGACTCTTGTCAGTGTTTTAGCTCAGAAGTACGGTGGCCATGAAAGCTCAACGAACAGCAACTTAAGAAAATACATGCAAGTTGACAAAACACAAACAAAGTAAGAAAACATCTTCATCAAGTTCACAACACAACACAACACATTACAGAAACGCACAGCAAATAGAGAAGAGTGTGTGTGTGTGTCCCGGCGCTCCGACCCCGCCCACTCGCTCGGAGAGACCTGCAGTGAGCTCTGAGCAGGAAGATGATCCGATCTAGAGACATGTCGTCTTCTCCTGTTAAACGGAATAAACAGCGCTAACAAGCAAGCCCCTGTTTGTGAGGCCATGTGTTGTCCATAGTGTGATGGGGGAGGAAACCTTTACTATCAAAAGAGACATTTTGCCCCCTCTTCTGAGCGAGTGGGCGGGGTCGGAGCCTAGGGGCCGGCTCGCTCGCAAGCACGCGCACGCGCACGCGCGCGCACACACACACACACACACACACACACACACACACACACACACACACACACACACACACACACACACACACACACACAAAGAGATGGCGCTGAAGAGCCGCGTTCGACTCTAGAGCCGCGGCTGGCCGATCCCTGTGTGGAACCGAATTTCTATGGTGTATTGGACGTTTTTGTGGCAGCAGTGTCCATCACTTTTAGCTGTCCTCTGGAAACACTTCCGTTGTCGTTTCTTCTCTATTTGCAGCGCGTTTCTCTATTTGCAGCGCGTTTCTGTAATGTGTTGTGTTGTGTTGTGAACTTGATGAAGATGTTTTCTTACTTTGCTTGTGTTTTGTCAACTTCAATGTGTTTTCTTAACTTGCATGTGTTTTCTTAAGTTGCTGTTCGTTGAGCTCTCAGGGCCACCGTACAGAAGGTTAAAGAGCAGAACATCATTGGTCTTTGGAAGAAGTAAACTCACACACTGGAGCAGAGGGGAAATCCTCGTGGCCTCTCACAGCACAGGAAATACTGTCTGCTGAATAAAAGTAGTCGTTATAAGATTTTTCTCCCGATGTCTTTTGTCCGTTCTTGAACCAGATGTAGGACGGACTGGGAGTTGGAGAACAACTGGTTTGACACTCCACACGTGACCATGAACAGTCATACGTCTTGCAAGCTGATAATTTTGTGGTGAGCACCTGGACACCTGTGTAAGTAAAGAAACACACACATCATTTTAGACAGAGCTGTCCACATAAACAAACCATAGATTCACTGTTTCCAACTGAAATGTTACCTGTGACAGACAAGGAGACTCCAGGTGAACCAGTAAAACTCCCAGTAGGTTGGTTGGTTGTGAAGCTGAACTGGTACACATCAGAGTCGCTGTCTCTCAGGTCTGTGATGGTCAGAGTGCAGGCCTTGTTTCCACAGTCATACTTCACACGACCTGTGTACTCAGAGGCTGATCTCAGATCCACAGGTTCACTATCCTGCACTTTAGTAAACCAGAATGTTTTCTCCACTGCAACATCATGGTCATCTACTCTGGATGGGTGCCAGTAGGAGCAGCGTATTTGCACCTTCGATCCTTTTACAGCACAGATCTGAGTCGGAGTGCACCTCACCCCCCAGGGATCCTCACCCTGCACCACTGTAACCACAGCACAAAATAGAATGACCACCCTGCTGTAGGATGCCTCCACCAACCAGAGCATTTTCAGTCTGTGTTCCTCTTTCAGAATCATATGAGGTCACTGTGACGTTTGAGCTTTGAAATGTGATTAGTTCATATTTACACTTACATTTTGAGGAAATTCTCCAAAGGCAGACTAGAAATATCATGAGAGGCCAAAAAATATGTTTCATGAGGCCACTGTGACCTTGACCTTCAACCACCAAAACCTCATCAGTTCATCTTTGAGTCCAAGTGATGAGCATTTTTACCAAATTTGAAAAAATTCCCTCAAAGGGATCTTGAGATATTACGTTCACAAGAATCAGACAATGAGACGACCTGAACACAAGATGCCTGAGGTCACTGGGTGTCACCGGCTCTGAAACACATTTCCATGAGCAGCATTTCAACTAATGACTCCACACACTGATCACAATTACTGCATCAAGAGGAGAGGAACTCAGTCACGATGATGATAATAACAATAATAATAATAATAATAATAATAATAACATGTTTCAGCCTCTGTAATATTTTGAGCTCTAGACGATAGAAACTGTGTAAAATAGTGACAACATGAATGTAGAGGTACAGTACCTGTCACAGTGAGAAGAAGGACAACAAATCCACTGGCTGCTGCAGTTACACTCATAGTAGCTGCTGCTCTCGTCTGTGACTTCAAACTATAGAAACGTCCACAGATAAATAATGTGCACAAGATGAAACTCAGTCACGTCACAGACACGTCTACCTACAACACAGAAGAAACTGAGAATAAAGACAGATTCTTAAAGAGAAAGATAAATATAAACTGTTAAACACACCCAACTTCCTTCCTCTTTCCACTGAACTGCTTGCTGAGCCAGAAGCTGTTAGATTAAACATTAAACAAAGAAGTAACTTTTGTTTTGTACAAACTGTGAATTTTGACTTTAGTGTCTGTTCCCACCAAACCTGAATCCTCCTCAACTGAAGCTGTGAGCAGCGTTGAACAGGCGGCGTTTTGCATTCCCTTGGAAAAAAAAAAAAAAAAAAAAGATAAAGATCCTGTTTTCCCAACTAATTTTTTTTTCATGGTTTTATTTGAACGTGACGTATACCGTCCATAGACGTAGCGTCGCTTAAAATGGTCAGACTCTCCTTCTATATAAATAAAAGTGAACTACAAATGACCAATGCAGACGAGCGGTTTGTTCTCTTATGCTGTCAGGAGGCCTCAGCCCAGAGAGGACACGAGAGATGGTTATTGAATCATCACACTCGTTTATTTCCCACTTCAAATCTTCTCCATTGAAAGAACTCTCTTCCGTCAGAACCCTTTCAAAACAAGAGTCCCATCCACCAACCTGCTTATAACAGGAACTACACATCAATCTTCCATAATAAAGCCACTAACGGGACAAAAAAGAAAACTATCCTCTACCTATCTGTAGCATGTCCCCGAAAGACAGTCGAGACTTTCAACTGATGTTTTCAGGTTTATTTGAAACTTCCAAAAACCCCACAGTAAGATCTTGTGCCTCTTGGGAGGGTCGCTAAACATAAAACGTTTCCTTTGTGAAGTTACAGATTCTTAACAGTAAGTCCGCGTCTATTCAGGAACTTCAATTTCAAAATAAAAACAGCTTTTTACATGCTTTTAATTTGGAAGAGGAAAAAAAGTTCGAAAAACTGGATTTTTATCTCGGAAAGAAAGGGGAAAAAAAATTGTTAGAAAAACACGTCACTTTGGGGGAAGCTGTCTTTTTGTCCATCTTTATATTCAGTATCAAACGTGAAGTTCAGTTAAGATTAGACTTTGTAAATTTGAGTTAAAACAAATTCCTGTTTCGTGGTAAACATCAAAGTTTGACAAGTCACCATGGAAACTTGAATATATAACATTAATAATTTTTGTGTTCCTGGATGAGCGGGTGTCACTTCTGCAACAATCTCCTGTTAAATCTTCAAAATGTACAAACTGTACTTTAATCGTCCAGACACATTTTTTTTTTTAATGTCAAGTGCTTCATGATTCATGACGACCTCAATAGTCCTTTAAATATTATTATGTCTCAATTCCTCACTAGATTTATAAATAGGACAAAACCTATATATTTGTTGACTTGTGTACTAACATTATCCAAAATATTGTTGTTGAAACCCCCCTACAGAAAATGATTATTGGTCCCTCCTTTTGATGGATATACAATCTTTTATCTGTTCTTATATCAGTTACAACTAATTATAATTTATAATATACAGAGGCAAACTTATTGTTATTTGTAACATTTTGACAGTAACATACATTATGGTTAGCGTTAGCCTAACCTGAGGCTAACTCTGCACGTGGTTGAGTCTGGGAAATATTTTTAGTTATGGGAGAAGAAGAACAACTTTCTTACCTTTAACTTTCGTGGCTTCTAAAGTGAGAAGTGAGAGAATTTGTAATCTGGGTTAACCAACCCATCAAGAAAAAAAAACAACCTTTACAAACACTGCACATGTCTACATGTTTTATTTCTTCTGGTTCTGTGATAATGTAAAATCCACATATAAACAACAGATTCACGTTGTGTCTCTTCAGTGTTTGGTGACTGTGCTGTACACTGCAGATGAATCGTCCCCCTCTTCTTCACGTCTTGTTCTGTGAAGGCAGAATAAACCACTCACACCCACAGTTTTTAACCTCAATAAGTGTAGAGATGAAAATGTTCCCGTGTGGAGCTGCTCACCCTGTTGCACTGACAAATCGAACAGTGCTGTATTCAGCCTCCTCCTCCTCTTCCTCAGTTTCTCTCTGGGGTTGAACTCGACCTATGTTGGAGTAGAGGTCATCTGCCCGGTTCTGGGTGAAGCAGACGCTGGCGTAGTGGACCTCATGGTGCTGCTCTGCTGGTCGTGTGTGTGCCGCAGCTGAAATCTGGTCGTACAGTAAAATACGAGCTGGGATCAGGAATCTGTGTCTTACTCTTTAACTCTGTTGGGAACTGAGAGTTTCTCTTTGTTGTGGGCCTGATCCTACTCTGCTGATCAAACTGTGATGGCAGCACTGATCTGGGAGCTTTCTGTTTTTCCCTGCTGGTCACCAGCTCATCTTCTTAACAGATGAACCCAGTGTCACCACCATGAAACATTCACTCCACATTTTACTCCCTAACTAGAATTACTGACCTTCAGTTGTGCACCTCCTCCAACCAGTTTAATCTTTTTGTTAGAGTAAAGGAATATGACCTCCCAAGACCTTCATGGTCTGATCCTTCTCATCAAATCACAATGATGCAGAACGCCACCAGTTAATGAGGCAGCCTTGAAGAGTGGAGATCAAGTGCTTTGAGATGAAACTACTTATTTACCTGCGCTCTGTCTTCTGGTCTCTCACTGCACTCACGCTGTTGTGTGAAGGACTTGTTTCTTCTAGATGGGAGGAAAGAAATAAACAGAAAAGAGAGAGAGAGAGCGAGAGAGAGCGAGAGAGAGAGAGCGAGAGCGAGAGCGAGAGCGAGAGCGAGAGAGAGAGAGAGAGAGATGAGAGAGAGAGAGAGAGAGAGAGAATCCAGCCTCTCTTCAGACTTGCTGATGGGGTTTATCATGAACTGTATGTCTCTATTCAGTAGTGTCACTGTGTGACTGTGTCACCTGATCCACAGGAAGACAGCGAGGAGGATGACCACCAGGAGAAGAGTTGTGGTTGTTCCAGTCACTGCTGATTTCCAAGCACCTGGAGAAATCACACAATGGATGAACAGGGAATGTTGCAGGATGTTTGACTCGGAGCTGAAGTCAATCCACAGCTCCAAGGGTCTCATTAATAAAAGAGTGAGTAGGATTCATAACTTTTACTTTATTATTTCACGAATTCACAATACTTAAAGGTGCAGGACGAAACATTTACAAAAACAACTTTTGTTATGTTTACTAAACCTGTCTCGATGTTCTGACTGAATATAAAGACAGTTTCTATTTTAATAAAACGTTTTGAAGAGTTCTAAGTTCTCAGAGAAGCCTGTTTGTGGGTGTGTCTCTCAAACTGTTATTGAGCCACTGCTCCCCCTGCTGGGAGGTGTATGTGTGACATGTGCACAGCAGCAGGGTTTTGTTTTCACCACAGTCTGTCTGCTGAGAGCTGTTTGCTCGTCACGTGAATGTGTACAGTGAAGGAAATATCTTTTGAATTTACTGATAGTGAAAACTTTATGGATGTTTTTACTGATGCTGGGTGGATTCCTCTTTGTGCTGCTGATGATCTGACTGTGAATATTTATGGGGCATAAGTCAAACGACCCATATCTGCACATTTAAAATGTAAAGGACAAATGACTCACCTGCTCCAACAGTCAGATGTAAGGTGGTGTTACTACGTCCGTGTGTGTTCTGGGCCTCACACTGATAATTTCCACCATGTTCAGCTCTGATATCAGTGATGGTGAAGATTTGTCCTGATGCTTTTGGTTGAACTTTCTTATCGCCACTTCTCTTGTACCAGGTGTAGTTAGCTGCTGGGTTAGCATCACTGCTGCAGGTCAGACTCACTGAGCTGCCCTCCATGATCTCACCAGAGGGACTCACTGACACAGAGGGAGGCTTTGGAGCATCTGAAAAATAATCTATGATCATATGATGGGAATGTCGTCGCTATGAGTTTAGAAAATGACGTCATATAGTGTAGCTATGCAACAACAGATGTTTTAAAGGGGACATATTATGCCCATTTCACCACAGTTGATATGGTTCCTTAAACATTATGGGTCTTAAAGAAATATCTGTAACATTTTTTGGTCAAAAAACCACAAGGATCATTTAAAACAGCACCTTTTTACCCTGTTTTAAACAGCCTTCCTCAGATTGACCTGTTTTGAGTGCCCCGCCCCCCCCCCCCCCCTCTCACCGCCCCGCCCCCCCTCTCACCAACAACCCATCCCCTTTCTGACTGCCCCGCCCCCGACACACACACACACACAGACAGACAGACAGACACAGACACACACACACACACATCTTAAATCTCTCCTTAGCATATTTAATGTTGAAAAAATCTTTTTAAGTCACTGTCCTACACATATATTTCTGTATCTGTTTGTTGTGTTTCTTCATCGAAGCTACAATTTTCAAACTAATACATCTGCTGATAAAGATGTACATTATTTAAATACATGCATTAGATGTGTGTGTATACACACATATCTACACTTAAAATATGCGCTGCTGTACTCTCAAGCCCCAATGAGAGACCAGCTAGCCGCTGAGAGCTAGTTCGATTTGAAGGTTCTCGACGTCTCAGTCCGGTTGTTGTCACGCCCTCACTCCCGGAACCCCTCACCCAGACCCGGGTCTGTCCGGGTTCCCCTCCGCGTGGACTGAAGGTCTGTGAGCGGACATGAAGCCGAGCAAATAACGGAGGCTCAGCTCTGGCCTGCTAACAACATCGCTGTGCTGCGTTCAGGGTAACTCGGATATCCCGACCTCCTGCAACATAGCGAAAATGAAATAGTTTTCATCGATAAACATACACACAGACACACACACACACAACACACACACACACACACACACACACACACACACACACACACACACACACACACACACACACACACACACACACACAGGGATCGTGGAGGGGCTACAGCTTTGGAGGCTAACACTGCTGCAACTTTTGCGGAGAAATTGTCCTGGAACACGTTCCAGTGCTATTTTCAACCGGGCGACACACACAGAAGCATCGACTCGGGTTAGCCTCCCGGCCGGGGTTCCACATACAATACTGCTGTAAATACGTTCACAAGCAGCCATTTGAAGCAACTTTAAACACAAACTAATAGCAAGCTAGCGTTAGCTCCCTGCTGCTAACCGTAAACAAACAGCGATATGTCCACCAGAAAGGAGCCGCAGACATGGGTCCAGCAACCCGACATCCCCTAGCGAGCCCGAGCTGAGGAGGGTGCTGTGGCTCGTAACGTAACCCGGTCTCCTCCTCCACCAGATCTCCGCCTCCGGGGGGGGGGGGGGGGGGGGGGGGGGGCTGCTATGTCATGTAGACCGACTGTGACGTAAATTCCTAAATGGTTATATTCCCATTCTACGCACTCTATGGAATAGTTTCTTACATAGAGGAACCACAACAAATCGTGGGAGTTGTTTTTTTCCAGAGTTTTTGGGACGGTAGACATGCCACACTAACGTGTAGAAGCACTATAAATGTGGATTTTTCATATGTCCCCTTTAACCCCAGTCTGTTTGTTGGTTTGTTGTTGATTTTAAGCGAGATTACACAAAAACTACTGAGTCGATTAGCATGAAACTTGGAGGTAGGATGAGGAACGGGTCAGAGAAGAACCATAGACTGTAAATATAGATGGACGGAGGGTCCGTGACGTCACCCATTGGTTTCTGCATAGTGAGAATGAGGCTAGTAGGAGGCGTTCCCCCGGCGCCATCTTGCTGGTGCTTACTCCTCCTCGGTCCTTGTTAACGAATCAATGGGCAAGAGGAGGAGCGCGAGTGAAGACTGACAGCCGAGCGATGCTCGCGCAGCTCAGCGTGTCCAGGTTAGCTCAGTGCTAAGGAGCTAGGCTACATGCTACCCGACGCTGCTAACCGGTTAGCGCTGTGCTGTAGCTGGTCCGGCTGGTCGCGATCTTTACGAACTCACTAGAGGTAAGTAACCTTGAAACTACAACAACAAAACCTATGCTTTATCTATCATCATAATCATATGCTTACATGCCTCAAGTGGTTTTTAATGTTATTGTTATAAAATTACCGTTTATTTAACACATCTAATGAAAATATTGAAGCAAGTTAACTAGAGAGTTGTTTGTTTAGTTGTGACTTGATTTTAATAAGTTAATATCAGGACACTACATGTGTAAGCTGCATGTGATAGTAACTATGTTTCACAAATGTGCTGATACAGGCTGGTATATCCTCCATTCCCACCTCGTTTATTTAGCCTTTTATGGGATTTTAGGGTGAATTGGACAGATTAGATATGATTATAATCTCCACACCAGTGTTATAAACAGTTCTCATTAATTATATAATTATTTTTCCACAGAGGGAAGTGGAGAGACTTTATGTGGACTGTTTTCAACAACTCTGTGGGAGATTATCACCTTGAATATTACAGATGCGGTAGAAATACATTTTATCTACTTGTACTATGTTTTATTTCTGTCAGTACATTACATTTCATTTGGCTGACACTTTGATCCAAACTTACTTACAATATGTGGTTCAACTATGAGGGTACAAACCCAGAGCCCAGTACATCGGTTCTGTCTGAAATCTGTGGTGCTGAACACAGAATAAACTGTAAGAACCAGTCTTTGCTGGAACATACACAACATAAGACATTATTTTATAATGAGTTTCTTCTTTTCATTAGATGAAGCACTGCAGCACCGGATCTGTCCTCAGCAGCAACATGATGGAGATCGGCAGCTTCATGCTGGTCATCACGAGGACGACCTGCACAAGCTTCATCGGCCCAACACTTCACGTTTTCTCCCTCAACTAAAGATGGCCTGCAACTGTCTAGAGTTGGCAATCATTGCTATGTATCATGGATAATAGATTTAATTTCTATATTCATTATGGTTGGTTAAAAAAATTATTATCTTTTACAATCTGATTTGATACACTTTAGATAAAAACCCAGTGCTTTATTTTTCTAATTCCCCATAAGAGACAGAACACCGTCAGCACAGCTGAGTCCTTCAGGCTCGTCCGTCCCTAATAAAATGACAGGAGACATAAAAGAATGGCATTATTGTATAGGAAGTGTTACTTATGAACAAAGTTTCTGTCCAAAAAATTCTGTGGATATTCAACTCTGTATTTGAATTAAACAGTGCACTACCAAGACAATGCAGTATGGAGTTCTTCCACATTATCTTTGCTTCGATTGTTTGTAAGGTATGAAAACAGGTCTGTACCTGGAGTCAGTGCTTAGGTGATGAAACTTAGTGTTCAGTCTTGTTGGAGTCCTGTTCTGTCTCCTCATGTTGGACATCCACTGGTGCAGGCTGTCTGAGTCACCTGGAGGAAAACGCGAAAACACACCGATATGTGATACGCTGATTTTACAAAATTCATTGTAAATAGAGTAGAAATGTACAGTACACAGTTCATGGTAAAATTGTAGTTGCTATGTAACAATCAAGTTGCTTGATTTCTCAGAAGTTATTAAAACATTTCTGTGTACCCTTTTGTCATTGCTCAAGTGTTGTCTCTCAAGTGTTGACTGCAGAGGCTCGGAATCCAGTTCGGTCTCTTCATGTTGATCACCCACAGGTCTAGCCTCTCAGGATCACCTAGAGGAAAACTAAACGAATAAAAAATACGTAAAAAACAATATCTGTCAGGTTACCATCTTCATACTTATGTATATGCAAACAATAAAATGTCAATAACTTCAGTCTTTTTAGATATCCCAGTTCACATAATCCATCTGTTGCATTGCCTCTTTGTGTTATTATGGGCCTATTTGTTACACTTATACTTTAAGTTATTTCATATTCATATAGTAACTATTTCATGCCATATTCACGTTTCTAACACAAGTGAGATAGGTTTAATAGAGTTTGAAAGTGAACAATTATGGAACACAAACTTAGTATTCACTGTAACCATAGATGACATCATCTAGTGAAACAAATATATATAAATATAATAACTATTATTATTATCAACTACCCTTGCCAGATGTATATAGCCTTAACATTAACAAATAGGGTTAGTCTCGATAATAAAACTAATGCTAAAGAGATAATATAACATCATTTAAGCTTTCATTCCTGTGACCAGGCTTACATATGTGCGCAGTAGTTTTATATGACGCACCAACATTGATCGCTGTAACTAATAATCCCCATGTCTACATTGAAACACTTCTCCACTCTGTGTAGAATGCGCACCGGTTTACTGTGTCTAGCATTCACGCTCCATAATGTAGCATGAGGACCGCATCGGGCTGTGCTGCTCAGAGAGGAACCTACAGTCTATGCGGTGAACACAAGCTTAAACAACATTAGCTTAATCTCGACATAAGCTAACAAGCCATGCATCGTGAGCAACATTACCTGCTAATCATTGCTACGCTTCTAATATATGAATTAAATAAAAATCGATTTTCACTCACCGGAAGAACTTGACAACAGAGCTGTGAGACGGTCTGTTAGTTCAATGAACTGCACAGCCAGCCATGGTTTGTGTCGAGTGAATCGACGGGGATCCGCCGACATGAACCTACGAGTGGACCGAGCAGCTTGCAGGTGGCTTGAGGGGAGCTAACGAGCGGCTAGTGACAAGGCTGTGGCCGCATCGGAGCCTGTGCCCAGGTGTCAATCAATAGACCACGCCCCTAATTATGCGTAATTTTAAACCTCAATATCGCTTAAACGGGGGAGTTAGAAAAAAATTCACCCCCCTCAGAGTTGTCATGAATAAAGAACCTCGCGATTGAGACTAAAACCAAAGGTTGAACCATGCTGTAAACAGGTTTAATTCTGCTGTAAAGTTGGGCATTTTAACATTGGAGTCAATGGGACTTTCTGTTTCTTGGAGCCAGTCTCTAGTGGTCACCCAGTGAACTGCAGCTTTTTACACTTCCGTATCGGCCTCATCGCTCAGCCCAGGATGTTGCCCCTTGAGAAGAACTCAGTAAAGTTTGGTGTGAATCCAGATAAGGGGGCGGACCCAGGAACCTTCTGTAAGATTGCGAGACAGTGCTGGGTTTCATGGACATGTGGATGTTTTCTACTCACACTGGACGTCTAAGTGTAGAGACGTGGAGTTGATCCGTCCGTACTGATTGTCAGACTTGCAGGAGTAGACCCCGCTGTCCCCAGATCTGATGGAGGAGAGACGATAAACACCCTCTGGTCCTTGAAGCAGAGTTCGGTTCTCCTTGTACCAGGTGTAGTTAGCTGCTGGGTTAGCATCACTGCTGCAGGTCAGAGTCACTAAGCTGCCCTCCATGATCTCGCCAGAGGGACTCACTAACACAGAGGAGGACTGTGGAGCATCTGGATTTACATGGATTTTAATGGATTTCAAGAATGTTGCAGCATCTGGAATTTGAAGATCTACAAAACCTCTCGGCTTTTGAATATTTCCAAATATTTACTCACATTTCACATTTATTAAGACACGTTCAGACGTTGTCTTCCCCAGCGCATTCTCAGCTGTGCAGTAATACTCTCCAGAGTCAGATAACGGGATGGATCTGAAAACCAGCTGAGCTGCTGTGTTGAACAAAGTCTGGTTCTCCTTGTACCAGGTGTATGCAGGGGGTGGGTTAGCATCACTGCTGCAGGTCAGAGACACCGAGCTGTCCTTCAGAATGTCTCCAGGTTGACTCAGCTGCACTAAAGGAACCTTCGGAGCATCTGCAGGATATAAACAGATCTTTACATGAGAATGTGGCTGTATAGAATATAGTCTTTTAATGGTTTGCAGCCGTCCCTGGTTCTCAGCATCTTAAGAAGAGTGTTTGATTTACTTTGGACACAGGACGGCCCCTTTAGTTTTTAGTAGTTTTAACCAAGTAATTACTGTTTGTATTAAATACAGACTTCACAAAACTGAACATGTCACCTCTGTCTTAGGAATCACTGAGTGGGATTTGCATGTGTCCTGTTCACATCATGCAAAATCTGAAGGGAAAAGTGGAAGTGAAAATGGAAGATGAGCCACTGTGATTAAAGCCTTTTCTCACTTCCTGTTATCTTGTCTTTCTCTGTGTGTGAATGGGTGATGAGAATAGTTTCTATTTGCTTTATTGCTCTTAGTCTATATTCTGTTGGATATGAAAAGTGTTTTAATAACAAAGTTTAATTTGGTCTTATCACAGGATTTCTTTTACTATTATTAAAATATCGAAAATCACCAGGCTCAACCTGTCAAGTTTCCACTCTGGACATTTTGGAGTCAACTCACACACAGGGGACGAGTGGTGATGCTCATAAGCACAGGAATAGTTGTTTTCAGGGTGAAGGAATCCCCTGAAAGTTGGAGACGTTTCCCCGTGAACTTCTGTTCCATTCTTGAACCAGACAAAGGAGGGACGACCAGAGAGAAGACAGCTGCTGTGACAAGTCAGTGTTGGACCAATCGGAGACCAGATCACCTGAACATCTGGATCTGTCAACAGGAAACACATATAGAAGCAGCTGTGGGACCCCAGGTTGAGAACCAGTGAACAACACAGTGACTTAGTGTTCCTCAGTACCTGTGACAGTCAGAGTTGTGCCAGGGAAACTTCTCTCCCATTCAGACCACTTCCATTTGAATGTGAAGCGATACTGGGCTGAATCGCTCAGTCTCAGGTTCATTATCCTCAGAGTGGAGCGCCCTCGCCATGGATCAAGGACCTGAACACGATCTGTGAACTCTGGGTCTTTGAGTAAGTCCACAGCTTGAGGACGATGCAGCTGCACATCCTCACGCTCAGCAACGAACCAGGACTTAGTCATAGAATAAAAGTGACTGTTGTAACTGCAAGAGATGTCCACTGAGGAGCCTTTAAAGGCACAGATGTTCCTGTTGATGTAATTCACTCTGTCACATGAATTACCTTGAACACCTGAAAAACAAAAAATCCTTCTGACCATCACCATGTCAATAATAATATTTACTGCTGTATTTAACAATAATTCACAGATGACTGTTTCTGATGTCAGGATATAAACAATGCCGAAAAGTTGCTTTACTGCAGGATAAAAAAACTTGTGGATCTTCATGGAAAATATCCGACATATTTAGAGGCCTGATATCGAGGAGTGTGTGAAATATGGAGCAGCTTGATTGAATTGAATGGACTGTTGGGCCTTGGTGGAGGAATGTGCTCTACTGCTTCTGACATTCCAGTTTGGAGTCATTCAAATTCATTGTTCAACTGCAGAATATTTATCATAAAGGTTTGATAACAAACATCTTATGAATCAATGACAATGTTCTTGTAATATATGATATGTCAGCTGATGTGTCAGATTTGTTTTACTCTGCATCAGCCCTCAAGTCCATTTCTGACTCTCGTCAGTGTTTGAGCTCAGAAAGTTAAAGAGCAGAACATCATTGGTCATTGGAAGAAGTAAACTCACACACTGGAGCAGAGGGGAAATCCTCGTGGCCTCTCACAGCACAGGAAATACTGTCTCTTGATTCAAAGTAGGCTGTAAACGATTTTTCTCCCGATGTCTTTTGTCCGTTTTTGTTCCAGATGTAGGACAGACTGGGAGTTGGAGAACAACTGGTTTGACACTCCACACGTGACTTTGAACAGTCATCCCTCCAGCAAGCTGATAATTTTGTGGTGAGCACCTGGACTCCTGTGTAAGTAAAGAAACACACACATCATTTTAGACAGAGCTGTCAACATAAACAAACCATAGATTCACTGTTTCCAACTGAAATGTTACCTGTGACAGACAAGGAGACTCCAGGTGAACCAGTAAATCTCCCAGTCGGGTGGTTTGTTGTGAACCTGAACTGGTACACATCAGAGTCGCTGTCTCTCAGGTCTGTGATGGTCAGAGTGCAGGCCTTGTTTCCACAGTCATACTTCACACGACCTGTGTACTCAGAGGCTGATCTCAGATCCACAGGTTCACTATCCTGCACTTTAGTAAACCAGAACGTTTTCTCCACTGCAACATCATGGTCATCTATTCTGGATGGGTGCCAGTAGGAGCAGCGTATTTGCACCTTCGATCCTTTTACAGCACAGATCTGAGTAGGAGTGCACCTCACTCTCCAGGGATCCTCACCCTGCACCACTGTAACCACAGAACAAACTAGAATTACCACCCTGCTGTAGGATGCCTCCACCCACCAGAGCATTTTCAGTGTGTGTTCCTCTTTCCAGAATCATATGAGGTCACTGTGACGTTTGAGCTTTGAAATGTGATAAGTTCATCTTTTCACTTGAGTTTGATGAAATTCTCCAAAGGCAGACTAGAAACATCATGATCGAGAGGCCAGCAACAGGTTTCATGAGGCCACTGTGACCTTGACCTTCAACCACCAAAACCTCATCAGTTCATCTTTGAGTCCAAGTGATGAACATTTGCACCAAATTTGAAGAAATTCCCTCAAAGGGATCTTGAGATATTGTGTTCACAAGAATCAGACAACGAGACGACCTGGAAACAAGATGCCTGAGGTCACTGGGTGTCACCGGCTCTGAGGCATAACAATATCTAGAAATTCAGAATAACATCATCTCTACGCAGAGCAGAGACTAAAGTGACATCTTCACAATAACTCAAAGTAATTTAAGAGAAATGAAGGAAAAGCCCAAACATGAAGAAGCTGGAACCATGAGAAAGATTGGAAAAATTATTCAAACACTTTTCATACAAACACGATATAACACAAAGTGCTTTCCTGTAAATGTAGACGTACCTGACACAGAAAGAAGGAAGATGACAAAGCAACTCGCTGCTTCTCTCAAACCCATCGTTGTTTCTCACGTCTCTGTGGTGAAGCCTCATCAGCAGCTAGATTCCACTCTTGAGAAATTATGTTTGTCAGCCAGTCACGATGAGAGATAGAAATAGATCATTTGAGACCTTGGCTTCCTTCCTCTTTACATCATTAACATGCATGAACGGACAAACAACAGTAAATCCCCTCGTTATTCAGAAATGATGCCTGAACTTATTCAAATATATTTCATGCAAAAAACAGTGAGAGTAGTTTTGCAGCCTGACAGTGAATCAAACACTTTCTTTAATTTATTGAGACTGGACTTAAAAAAACATGTTGAATTATTATTTTATTCAACTTCATGTTAGAAGTCAGTTCCTGTTATTTACAGCTCCAGTCCATATGAAGACTGGGTCATAAAGATACATTGTAAAAGAACATAATTATGCAAACTTACATTACTGTAGTGTTCTTTACTCATTTCTCACGAGGATTCAACTCATGTGAGTCAAACTTGTTTTGTCTGATACTCGTGTAAAACTCTTCACTTGTGTAGACTGGACTTCATGAGCTCATGCTGTAGCGTAGGTTTTCTAAATTGTGTGTGTGTGTTTGAGTGTGTAGGCCTACTTCCTCTCTTCCTCTGCTAGTATTTTCTGCATGTGGCCTAAGCTACTCCTCTCCCCGACTTCTCTCATTCCATCTGTGATTCCGCTCTCCCTTTCTTTTCGATAGGGCCTATATTCGTACTCGATGTCTCCTGCCCCCACTCTGTCAGTTTGCTATGTGTCTGTGCTCTCCCTCTGACAGTCTTTTTCTTTGAGTGAGGCCTATATTCTACTCTGCTAGTATTTCCTTTTTTATCTGTTCCCCCGTCCTGTGTGTGTGTGCATGTGTGTGGGAGTGATTGTTTTAAGGCCCTTATTAAAACATGCCTGCACCTTTTATTGCAGACATGTGACTGAGCTACTGGGAGGAGAGCAGTATGTTTCCTGGTCAGTGGTCTTACCATCCTTGTGCCACCTGTCCAGGGTGATGGAGTCATCTGATGATGATCCCATCTATGTGGTGAAATTCAAAGACACCTTTACTGCAGACCTTGCCAATCACAAAGAGAATACCAATCTGAAGATGCTGAAGATTGCGACACTGTGTGACCCCAGGTTTAAGGACTTGAAGTGCCTCCCGAAAGAGGAAAGAGGAAAGAGGTGAGGTGTGGGCTGTACTGCGCAACCTGATGCTAGAGGACAAAGGTGGGATGCGTTCTGCACCTGTGAGAAGAGAGACAGAGGATCCAAAAAAGCAGAGGATGTCTTCCTTCTTGTTGGCCTCCTCTGATACAGATTCAGAGGAAGAAGAGGAGGAGTCCATTGACAAAGCTCTGGACCATTACAGAGTGGAGACAACATTGCAGATGGGGGACTGTCCACTACATTGTTGGTCAGGAAGGCAGCACACACATGAGAAGATGCAGGAATAGCAAAGAAACACCGGTCCACCCCAGCTACCACAGTGCCCTGTGAGCGGCTGTTCTCACTCTCAGGTCATATTGTCCAGAAGAGGAGAGCAGCATTGGCTCCAGAAAATGTGAACATGCTCATCTGTCTCAGCAATTGGCTGAAAGTCAAAGATGATTAGGCACAATTCAGTTAAAGTAGCAGAGATCCTCCTGTTTACATTTTCATGTTTGTTTGCACTTTAAGATTTTGCACTTTAACATGACAGATTTGAAAGTCAGTTCAGTTTACCATGGCCACTTGTTATGCTGTTGTGTGTGTTGTTCGATATTAAAGATGAAAGTACCAATGGTGTCTCAAATACATTTTTTTTTCTAATCTGGATGTTTCACTGAAGAAAGAAGCAGTGTTTTTGTTTCATAGAACATTGGGCATATTCTCAGCTAGATTTAATTTTTTTTACACAATTTATCATACATGATATTCAAATACCTGGCTGCCACTTTATAGGTAGGAGTTATAGGCCTCAGCCTCTTTGAAAACACAGGTCTGTGTGTAGTTTTGTGTTAAAAAAATATACAATTAAACAACAGTGTCTAAAATACACGCTGTCTTAAGTGATAACGCGTTAATTTATACGATTTAGTCTTTAGCCTTTAGAAAAAAAAAACTTTCAATCGCGATTAATCTAGATTAATGAATTTCAAAATGTGAGATTAATTAGTTGTTTGTTTTTTATCCACTTCAGGCTCCAGGGATCAGCTTCTTTGCCTCATGGTCCAGGACGATTGTGAAATAAACTCAGCCGGTTCTTGGATCGACTTTCAAGAAACTAGTTTATCTCTTTTGTGATCTCCTTCCTACATGTGACGGGCCCATGACTCACCGACTTGGACCAATAGGAGGAGACAACACAGAGGGAGAGCGTGAGGGGGCGGGACTTCCGAGAGAGCCAGGTAGCAGAGGAGAGACGGCGGAGCTGTGGGGCGCGAGGAACCGGAGGACGGCTGGCGAGTCTGGATGAGAGGACGGCGTCGGAGTCACGGTGAACGTTGTTCGCGCAGCAGGTTCGAGTGTGGGGCGCTCTCCACGCTCTTTTCCCCTCTCCCCTCGTGTCTCCTCCTGTGTGAACTCTGCCGCTGACGTTCTCCACGGCAGCACTGGCTGTGAGCTAGCTCCTGCTAAGAGCTACGGACCCTACGAAGCATCTCCCCACTCAACTATTACGATAAGTGAAACGGACACTTCTGACTGACTGACTGTTACGATAAGCGAAAGAGACACTGTCAACTGACTGCAGAGTAAAGTGCGCGGCACACACTCTAAGAACAATTCCGTAGAGACATTTGGACTGCATGCACACGGTGGTGCAGTGAACGGGATTGATGTGTTGTACTGCTATTTGTTTGATCTCTGTTTAACTAATACTAGCTCTAATAAATACTGTATAAGTTGTATATTGCTCCTGAATTTAACTGTGTTAAAGGGGTTCACATAGAAAATATATGTTCAATTATGTGAAGGGTGATTATCATTATTATTATACTACTGGGGATTTAGCACTCGCTACATACAGTTACTCTCACTTCACATGCTTCCACTCCATGCTGCCTTTGGTTGAGTTTCCCTCTCCTCTCTGGCTCACTGGTGTGTCCCACTTATCATCTCCCTCGCCCCTCCTTTTCCTGTTGAGGAGTAAAGAGCCATTCTGTCCTTTTAGTTTTCTCCTTTCTGCTGCAATGCACGTGAGCAGTAGAGCGACATAAGAACCATCGACTGTTGGGTCAGATGGGCGGAGCCTCCCACTGTACTCTGGTTGTGCATTAACGATGAGTCGGAATAATCAGAAGAATTAGTTCCAGACTGTGAAATTCACCTGAACTCCTCCTCAACTCTGGAGCTGATTGTTCTGATGAGTCTGATTCTACATTAAAGCACAAGCAGAGCATGAAGAGAGATCGTTTTTGTTTAGAAACAGTTATATGGATGTAACCTGAGTAAACACAACTATTCAGTTAAATCAGACTAGCTAGTTTTACTTTGAGTTAACTTCACCTGCCGTTTTTTAAAGTTGGATCAATGTGACAAAATTAAGTAAATACAGTTTTTAAATTAATTTAATAAGTAGATATGAAGTAAATTAATTTACTTATCTTTTTCAAGTTGGATCAACTTTGTGTAATGTGGAAACTAAAAGTCAAAGTGTTCCACATCCACAATGTCCAATGGCTGCTTTCTCATCAGTTAATAAAATCAGTCAGACAAATATGAAATCAGTTTCATTTTAGAAAGTGCTTTAAAAAGTATTATAGACTGTTACTGTTCTAACAGTTGTGCTGTAACTTACAAAATAAGGTTTTCAATAACATCAGTGAGTCTATGACAGTGGTCAGTGCTCTCCACATTCATTCAGTTCAGACTTGTGTCCTGCACCTAAAGCTTAAAAGGACAAACTCTGATTATTGCCTTTACTGTATCAAGGTGGCCCCACCTGGCCCCCCTTAGCAGCTCCACTGCACTGAGGCTATTACTCTGCAGGTCACAAGTGAATTTGTTCCTCTGATGTTTTCTAATCATCACATTTAGAACTGAACTTTATAAAAACCTTCTGAATTCATATTTATGTTCCTGGATGAACGGGGCGTCGCTTCTTCTGCAACAAAGAAGTTAAAACACGGTGTTACGTCGTAATCTGATGGAGGAACTCTTCTGTCTGTAGGAGTGTGTGTGTGACTGTGTGTGTGGGGGTGTGTTTGTCTCTGTCCCTCTGCACACAAACTGATAACCACATGTATTTAGTTATTCTACAGATGTCCCTAATTAACAAATTAATTTTTTATTTTAAATAAGAAGAAAACCTCTCCAAAGCGCACAGAGGTGTGCGTGATGGAGCTTTGGTATCCGTCCGTCTCCGTCTTGCTGGTAACTTACCACGCAATGATTAATTTGACGCCGCATATTAACAATTCGTTAATTTCGTAGAAAAAAAAAATCTACCGATGTCACCATAGGACTTGCCAGAGGGCCTCTGTAGTGAGGCTCAGTAGCCACACCTTAAAGGCCGGTCCATGGAAATATTGTTTGACATGCAACAGGTCTGTAGCGCAGAAAAGGTTGGGGACCGCTGCTCTGAATAATCCTGACTGTTTTCATCAGTCTCACAATTATAAAGAAGGTGATACAAACTGGCTCCTGGCTCCGCCCCTGAATTTAATGAGTTTGTGGAAAAATCTTTTTTTAGTTTTCTGTTGTAATTCTGCTGAAAAACAAACAAACGCATGGAGTGAAAACAAAAGACCAAAAACATTTATTTAAGAAAGAATCATAAAATCACGAAACATAATAATTCATTATCCATGTAATAACCACATTAATATCATGTATAAGACACAAGATGAGTCACTTGATGTTACCACAGCCTCAAAGGCTCATCACCAAGACGTCCAACATAGTTCAGAGGGTAACAGCAAAAGAAAAAATCTATTTATTGTAGAAAAGTCAACAACAGGCCAGCAAAATGGACAAAAGAAAGAGAACCCAACACACCAACCCACAAAGGGTCATAGGATCTGAAAATATTCCTTCAACCTAAACCAACATCAGAACTAAAGCTCACAGAAATAAAGCTGCGAAAACTGGATGACTGGATCCATCAGAAAATAAAAAGAAAAGAAACAGCACAACAATACTCTTGATCTAAAGCTCAAGCTGTACAAACTGCTGCTGCTGCAACCGGGGATGGAAAGAGAGATACTTCCTGTTCCCTCCTAAATACTTTCAACTAATCACAGTGCACCTGAGGAGAAAAGAAAACAGGAAACCATGAGTAGAAAGGAAATGTACGGGTGTTTAACTCTCCATTCTAAAGTGTGGGCTTTTATTTTGAGAGCTGGACTTGCACGTTCAGATTTCGTGGTGTTTTTACTCAAAACCCTGAGCTTGCACTCACACAGCTCCTGCTGGTGCTTACAGTTGCTCTGCTTGTGCTCAAACTCTGCGCTTGCACTCAGATATTTTGTTGCTTGAACAGATTTCCAGTATTTTATAACTACACACTATGGTTTCAGTAAAACTAGCTTGTACGGATGTTCTCTGAAGTCGTCCATCTTGGTTCTGTTTGTCCCAGTGGCTCTGACCTGAGGCTTCACACCAGGTCTTCCTGCTCCTCTGTGTCTTCTGTCATCTGTCAGCAGTGAAGTTCTCATACACAGGACAGTTGTCTGACTGATGGAGGAGAGATGAGAAAATATTAATCCTCACTGGACTTTATTCATAAAACCTGCAAATAATCACAGTTCATTCAAAACAGTTTGTACGTGGTTGAGCCTCCTGTCCATTCGTTTGTTTGTTCATCAGCAGGATTATACAAAAACTGATAAACTGATTTCAACAAAACTTGGTGGAAGGACGGGACATGGACCAAGAAAGAAGTGTCAACAAACTGTGACGTCACCCATTGGTTTGTGAGCTGCCATTTTGAAGCCTCCATTTTTTAACATGTTGTCCAGCGCCAACTTATTTCTTTGAAACCAGGTGTAACCATATTTGGAAGAGAGGGGTTGGAGCCTTACTCAGGGCCCAAGGACACTGCCCGCCCACTTAAACCAGTGACCTGCACCCAGTACTAGCTGTCAATCACACGGTATCCATTATCCAATGCCTGTGGTGCTTTATGGTCTATTTGACTCTAAATGGATCATTCACTTAACTTTCTAGACCCAGAGTCTACGTCCATTTTAATATACGGTCAATGGAAAGAACCTTTTACATTTTGGAGCAGATTCAGACAAAGTAGCTGATCCAAGAAATGTTTTCTCTCTTTCTCTAACATGGTGAGATGAAAACAGTGATATGGAGTCATTCTTTTGGCCTCACTGTCTCTCACCTCTATCATCTCCACAGCTTCATTCACTTCTGATTTCAAGCTCAGAGTTTTCTTCCTCCTGGATCGAAACAAACACAACATTTGACTAAATTAACTTCATAACACTGAAACTAGTACTTGGAGACATTTTAAGAAGACAGTAAACGAGCAGAGGGTGAACTGATGGATTTGTATCGTTTTACCTCGTCCACAGAGTCCAGACCAGCACTGGAACCAGCACGACCACCACCAGAGTCACCCAGATGATATGCATGATTATCACTGACTTCCCTGGACAACAGACAGGAGACATTAGCAATGTGGTTAGACTGATGACTCAGTTTGCCAGGTGATGCTGTTAGTCAGTCAGTATTGTTCTTGTGCAATATGATGGGCTTGATATACAACTGGGACACATCTGGAAATCCTGAGTATTGATGGTTTAAGGTTCTGGTGTAATGAAAAGGGAGGGGGGGGGGGGGTGTAGGCTGTAAAAGTCAGAGTCTTAAAATCACCTGCTCCAACATTCAGATGTAAGGTGGTGTAACTACGTCCGTGTGTGTTCTGGACCTCACACTGATACTTTCCACCATGTTCAGCTGTGATATTAGTGATGGTGAAGATTTGTCCTGATGCTGTTGGTGAGTCCTCGTCCTCCTTGTACCAGGTGTAGTTAGCTGCTGGGTTAGCATCACTGCTGCAGGTCAGAGTCACTGAGCTGCCCTCCATGATCTCACCAGAGGGACTCACTGACACAGAGGGAGGCTTTGGAGCGTCTGGTGTAAAACATGCAAGATCATGAAATCAACTCAGAAATATTCATTAACCAATGTGAAGGACTTTGCAATCTATGGTTTGCAGTAATATTCTCCAGAGTCAGACAACGGGATGGAGCTGAAAACCAGCTGAGCTGCTCTGTTGAGCAAAGCCTGGTTCTCCTTGTACCAGGTGTATGCAGGGGGTGGGTTAGCATCACTGCTGCAGGTCAGAGACACCGAGCTGTCCTTCAGAATGTCTCCAGGTTGACTCAGCTGCACTAAAGGAACCTTCGGAGCATCTGCAGGATATAAACAGATCTTTACATGAGAATGTGGCTTTATAGAATATAGTCTTTTAATGGTTTGCAGTTGTCCCTGGTTCTCAGCATCTTTAGAAGAGTGTTTGATTTACTTTGAACACAGGACGGCCCCTTTAGTGTTTAGTAGTTTTAACCAAGTAATTATTGTTTCTATTAAATACAGACTTCACAAAACTGAACATGTCACGTCTGTCCTGTTCACATACATGCCAAATATGAAGGGCGGGGACATTTTTTCTGATTTGATATATTGCTCTTAGTCTATATTCTGTGATGTGAAAAATATATCAAATATTCTCTGATATGAAAAGTGTTTTAATAACAAGGAATGATTTGTTCTTTTCTAGGGATTATTTTTTACGATTATTAAAACATAGAAAATCACCAGGCTCAACCTGTCAAGTTTCCACTTGGGACATTTTGGAGTCAACTCACACACAGGGGACGAGTGGTGATCCTCATAAGCACAGGAGTAGTTGTTTTCAGGGTGAAGGAATCCCCTGAAAGTTGGAGACGTTTCCCCTTGAACTTCTCTTCCATTCTTGTACCAGACAAAGGAGGGACGACCAGAGAGAAGACAGCTGCTGTGACAAGTCAGTGTTGGACCAATCGGAGAACAGATCACCTGAACATCTGGATCTGTCAACAGGAGACACACATAGAAGCAGCTGTGGGACCCCAAGTTTAGAACCAGTGAACAACACAGTGACTTAGTGTTCCTCAGTACCTGTGACAGTCAGAGTTGTGCCAGGGAAACTTCTGTTCCATTCAAACGTCTGTGATTTGAATGTGAAGCGATACTGGGCTGAATCACTCAGGTTCATTATCCTCAGAGTGGAGCACCCTGGCTCTGGATCAAGGACCTGAACACGAGCTGTGAACTCTTGGTCGTTGAGTAAGTCCACAGCTTGAGGACGATGCAGCTGCACATCCTCACGCTCAGCAACCAACCAGGACTTAGATGTGATAGGATTAGATTGACTGTTGTAACTGCAAGAGATGTCCACTGAGGAGCCTTTAAAGGCACAGATGTTCCTGTTGATGTAATTCACTCTGTTGCATGAATTTCCATGGACACCTGAAAAACAAAAACCTTTTGACTATCACCATGAAAAGTAAAATCTTTACTGCTGTATTTAACAATAATTCACAGATGACTGTTAACCATGTTAGGGAATAAACAATGCAGAAAAGTTGCTACATTTTCCTTTACAGTAAAAAACGACGTTTTGAATTCCAGATCTACATCTGTGGTTGTATTTGTGATTTGCTTTCATCACCTCCACCAGGAGGTTATGTTTTCACCCCAGTCTGTTGTCTGGTTGGTGTGCGTGCACAATAACGCAACAATTACTGGAAAGATGTTGATGCAGATCCAGGATTTTATTTTTACTTTCTTTAGCATTGTAAGAAGTGTTTTTCAAAATGTCCATGTTTTTTTCCAGATTCAAATTCATGGATCTTGATGGAAAAGATCCGACATATTTAGAGGCCTGATATCGAGGAGTGTGTGAAATATAGAGCAGCTTGATTGAATTGAATGGACTGTTGGGCCTTGGTGGAGGAATGTGCTCTACTTCAACTCCCACTCTAGTTTGGAGTCATTCAAATTCATTGTTTGACTGCAGAATATTTATCATAAAGGTTTGATAACAAACATCTTATGAATACATTACAATGATCTTTTAATATATGATATGTCAGCTGATGTGTCAGATTTGTTTTACTCTGCATCAGCCCTCAAGTCCATTTCTGACTCTAGTCAGTGTTTGAGCTCAGAAGGTTAAAGAGCAGAACATCATTGGTCATTGGAAGAAGTAAACTCACACACTGGAGCAGAGGGGAAATCCTCGTGGCCTCTCACAGCACAGGAAATACTGTCTGCTGAATAAAAGTAGGCTGTATAAGATTTTTCTCCCGATGTCTTTTGTCCGTTCTTGAACCAGATGTAGGACGGACTGGGAGTTGGAGGACAACTGGTTTGACACTCCACACGTGACCATGAACAGTCATACGTCTTGCAAGCTGATAATTTTGTGGTGAGCACCTTGACACCTGTGTAAGTAAAGAAACACACATCATTTTAGACAGAGCTGTCCACATAAACAAACCATAGATTCACTGTTTCCAACTGAAATGTTACCTGTGACAGACAGAGTGACTCCAGGTGAACCAGTTAAACTCCCAGTAGGTTGGTTTGTTGTGAAGCTGAACTGGTACACATCCAAGTCGCTGTCTCTCAGGTCTGTGATGGTCAGAGTGCAGGCCTTGTTTCCACAGTCATACTTCACACGACCTGTGTACTCAGAGGCTGATCTCAGATCCACTGGTGCACTATCCTGCACTTTAGTAAACCAGAACTCTTTCTCCACTTCAACATCATGGTCATCTATTCTGGATGGGTGCCAGTAGAAGCAGCGTATTTGCACCTTCGATCCTTTTACAGCACAGATCTGAGTAGGAGTGCACCTCACTCCCCAGTCATCCACACCCTGCACCACTGTAACCACAGCACAAAATAGAATGACCACCCTGCTGTAGGATGCCTCCACCAACCAGAGCATTTTCAGTGTGTGTTCCTTTTTCCAGAATCATATGAGGTCACTGTGACGTTTGAGCTTTGAAATGTGATTAGTTCATATTTACACTTAAATTTGATGAAATTCTCCAAAGGCCGACTAGAAATATCATGATCGAGAGGCCAGGAACAGGTTTCATGAGGCCACTGTGACCTTGACCATCAACCACCAAAACCTCATCAGTTCATCTTTGAATCCAAGTGATGAACATTTAAACCAAATTTGAAGAAATTCCCTCAAAGGGATCTTGAGATATTACGTTCACAAGAATCAGACAACGAGACGACCTGAAAACAAGATGCCTGAGGTCACTGGGTGTCACCGGCTGTGAAACACATTTCCATGAGCAGCATTTCAACTAATGACTCCACACAATGATGACAATTCCTGCATCAAGAGGAGAGGAACTCAGTCACAATAATAATAATAATATTAATAATAATAATATTAACTAATAATTGTTGTTATAATAACAGGTTTCAGACTGTAGTATTTTGAGCTCTAGACAATACAAACCTTGATTTGCCTGAAATATAATTTTAACAAAGTTCCAAAATAATACTGATGATAATTCATTCATATATTTTCTTCTGCATCACATTACAGGTGGTGATCTGAAAATAAATGTTTCATTTATATTTTACTTTCTTTCTCAAACTCACTTCAGGTGAATCAGAAGTCTGAGTGTAAAATAGAGTGACAACATGAATGTAGAGGTACAGTACCTGTCACAGTGAGAAGAAGGACAACAAATCCACTGGCTGCTGCAGTTACACTCATAGTAGCTGCTGCTCTCGTCTGTGACTTCAAACAAGAAAAACGTCCACAGATAAATAATGTGCACAAGATGAAACTCAGTCACATCACAGACACGTCTACCTACAACACAGAAGAGTCTGAGAATAAAGACAGATTCTGTAAGAGAAAGATACATTTAAACTGTTAAACACACCCACCTTCCTTCCTCTTAACACTTACCTGCATGCTGAGCCTGATGGTGTTAGATTAAACTGTGGTTTGTACGAGTGTGAAAAACATCTTCAGTGGCTATTTATACAAAACCTGTATCATCCACAGCACAACATCTCACTGACACAAGAAAGACAAATTTAGGGAGACTTGAGTAAAACTTTGGTGTTTATAATCTGATCTGTTCAGTGTCTCATTAAGATGCAATAAAGATTGACATGAAAAGGACAAATTAAAGAAAGATTTAAAATTGAACCAGAAAATAAACTGCCATTAATTCTGTTGGAGCCATTTTATTTTAGAACAAGTTTGACTATAGTTGACCAGCTGAGACTAAAACCAGCCAGTGACGTCACATTCAGCAGAACGAGGTCAATGGAACCAGGTGTTGACGAGAGACAAAGACGCTGCAGAGAAACAGATTTTCAACCGGCTGTGGGTGACCTGCTGTGACCTTGTCTAGCCAGTAGGGGGAGGCACCCAGTCGTCCTCCCTGGTGAATCTACTCTGTGGAGAGTTTTTTTTACCTGGCTGCATCCTGTCGGCCATTTTGCTTCTCAAGCCACAGACACACTTCCTGCTTTGCTCAGATTCTGTTATATCGTGTGGAAGTGTGAGGTCACCCTGCTGACCTGCTGGAAGGTGCAGGGACTCTTACTATTCAACACTCAGGTTTTTGGTGAGAGACGAATTCTCCGGTGCCAGAGAGGACATCCACCGAAGAATCAAGACTCCAGTTCACTGGATGGTGAGCCAACATACAGATGTTTGAGAGAGATTCAGACTTCCATGTTCCTCTTCACTCCACGGTGTGGTAGGACAGACACTGTACAAAGACAGATTGGGCCCAACGATCAATCCACCAGTTTGACATTTAAGACTGGACTCACAGATGTTGAAGGGACTTTTATGTGGACACTTATTTTCATTTTATTTATTAGGGCCCGAGCACCGAATGGTGAGAGGCCCTATTGAATCTGTAAGGATTTTTATTAGGGCCCGAGCACCGAATGGTGAGAGGCCCTATTGAATCTGTAAGGATTTTTATTAGGGCCCGAGCACCGAATGGTGAGAGGCCCTATTGAATCTGTAAGGATTTTTATTATTATTATTATTATTATTTCCCTTTGGGGGGCTTTTTCAGGGTCTAGACATGCTCAAAAAGTTATGAAACTTTGCAGGAAATTCAAGGTCTGCGGATATTTTAGTATTCTGGAGTAATTGGAATTGGGCGTGGCAAAATGGCTCTACAGCGCCCCCTGGAACCAGCCCCTAGGTTTCCACATAACGGATTTTCATCAAAATCTGGATATAGGTGTATCGTGACCAATCATGAAAAAAAGTCTCATGGAGCATTATGAAAAACGCAACAGGAAGTCCGCCATTTTGCTTTTAGTGGCCATTTTGGCAATATCCCACATTTTTACTTTTACGTACTTGTCCCAGGGCTTTCATCAGATCAACTTCAAATTCAGATGAGTGTCATCACAACAAGATGGAGATAAAAAATGATTGAGGGATATTTTTTTTATCACACCGTGTGACCGTGGCATGGCGTTAAAAATTGGTTACACGCCATCAAAACACGGGCATCTGTATCTCGGACATACATGTTCCAATCAAGTCCAAACTAGACATGTAAGACAATAGTCCCCGCCTGATGACATCTATGCATAAATGATGACTTAAAACCGCAGCGCCCCCTGGTGGCAACAGGAAATGTCTTGTTTTTTGCTTGTCTTACACTTGGATGAATTTCTCCTCATCCACTGACCTCAACCATGTCAAACTGTATCAAATGGGTCCCAAGACATTGACAATGAAGACATAAGATTACCGTGACTTTTCGTCAAACGCCATATGAATGGCGTGGCATTAAAGTTCATCAACTCGCCGTGAAACACGAAATTGCTGTAACTTCAGTGTTCATGATTCTATCTCTCTCAAACTACATGTGTGTAACAACAGCCCCCCCCTGAAGATATTCATATGGTTTTAAGAAATGGGCGAGGCAAAAAAACTGACCAGCGCCCCCTATAGGGCAACCCCGGCACTACGATGGCTGACATTTATACAAATCTATCGGGACATGTGTCGTTTCATAACAAACAAAAAAATATCTTGGATAGGTATGCTTGACCAAACAGGGAGGCCGCCATTTTGGATTAAGTGGCCATTTTTTTTCCATATTCCACATTTTTACTTGATGCACTTGTCCCAGGGCTTTCATCAGATTAACTTCAAATTAAGATCAGTGCCATCACAACAAGATGGAGATAAAAAGTGATTAAGAGATTGACCTTTCGTCACACCGTGTGACCGTGGCGTGGCGTCTTGAGTTTGATTAAACGCCATCAAAACACGAGGTTCTGTATCTCGGACATACATTGTCCAATCGAGTCCAAACTAGACATGTAAGACAAGGGTGCCATCCTGATGACATCTACACAGAAATTATGACTTGAAATTACAGCGCCCCCTGGTGGCTACAGGAAGTGACATGTTTTATACTTTGATGAACTGCTCCTGGCTGCTTTAAGATATACAGCTCAAATGAGCTCAGTCAAGTCATTGAATCAAGGTCAGAATTGTGACATTTCCTCAAACCATTTAAACGTTGAGGTGCGGCGAAGGATCATCCTTCGCCAAAGGACACGATGTTTTCATAAGTCCACTGTGCATTGTCCTATCACTTACAAACTTCTGTCACATGATAAGAGTACAAGCCTGAACAGCTCTATGTGTCAATATTTCCTCAGTGTCATAGCGCCACCTACTGATTCGCCAGGAAACAGGAAGTACTTTGTTAATCCACTCTGCATTATCCAACCGGCTCCAAACTACTGACCTATGATCACAATACTGATCTGAACAGCTCCACATATAAATATTAGATCAGGGTCATAGCGCCACCTACTGATCAGTGTGAAAATTAAGTTGTGTTAACATTGTCCAATTGACACAAAATTGCTCACGCTACATCAGAGCGCCTACATGAACAGATATATATGTCTGTGCGTAATAATAGTGATGGCGCCACCTACTGGCAAACCTACTGCCGCAGAGCGCAAAACGCATTTAACGTGGAGAAGTGCATGCTCGATCGATGATGTGCGCTTGGTCATCGATCGCTCTCTCCACCGACCGCAACAGGCTTCAACGTGCGGGTGCTCGGGCCCGCAAGTGCTACAACGTAGCCCTAGTTATTATTAGGGCCCGAGCACCGAATGGTGAGAGGCCCTATTGAAATTGTAGGCATTATTCTTATTATTTAGGGCCCGAGCACCGAAATCGGTGGGAGGCCCTATTGAAATTGAAATGATTATTATTATTATTATTATTATTATTTTTCTTAGCTTAAATGAATTGGCTTTTTGAGGGCTTTAATGTGCTCAAAAAGTTGTAGGAGTTTGCAGTAAATTCGAAGGCGGCGAAAATTTACGTATTCTGGAGTATTTTGAAAAGGGCGTGGCAAAATGGCTCAAGAGCGCCACCTACGGAAAAGCCCCTCATTTAGCATTCACCGATCTTCAAAAAAAACAAAGACTATTGTGTATCATGACTAGATGCACAAAAAAGTCCATCAGTGCATTATGAATAACGCAACAGGAAGCCCGCCAGTTTGACTTTAGTGGCCATTTTGGTCATATTCGATATTTTTTCTTTTAAGTACTCCTCCTACAGCTTTCATCAAATCAACTTACAATTTAGACGATCGTCATCACAACAAAATGGAGATCTAAAGTTATTGAAGGATTAAGTTTTAGCAAAACCGTCTGACCGTGGTGTGGCCTCAAAGTTTGATTAAACGCCATCAAAACACGGGCTCCTGCATCTTGGACATATTTTGTCCAATCGAGTCCAAACTATACACATAAGACAAGAGTCGCGACCTGAAGACATCGGTACAGAAATCGTGACTTAAAATCACAGCGTCCCCTGGTGGCAACAGCAAATGTCTTGTTTTTCTATGTGTTACAGTTTGATTCACTACTCGTAGGGCCTTCATTAAATCAACGTAAAAATTTGATGCATGTGTTCAAAACAAGATGAAGATCTAAAGTTAACGAAATTGCAACTTTTCATAATACTGTGTGACCGTGGTGTGGCTTCCAGTTTGAGGAATGAAAACATCTATATCTGGCAGATGTGCTGCAATATTTAGTCACTAGATGGCAGTGTCAGACCATGCTTTGTGTTATCTATGCATTAACAGACTGTGTTTACAGGGTGGCCAACTTTAGAGGAGAATTAAACCTTTTACAGCATTGCTCGAACTTTGGTTTTAGTCTCAATCGCTAAGTTCTTCCTTCATGACAACTCTGAGGGGGGTGTATTTTATTTTAACTCCCTCGTTTAAGCGATATAGATGTTTGAAATTCACGTGACGTCACAGTGTAAGCTGTGCTGTGTGTTGTGAGTTCGGCTTTCACCAGTTACACGTGAACGCCTCATGAAATGGCTTACACCCACATACCCGGTAAATTACACACTTTGATGTTCTGCTCCTTCTCCTGACGGTCACGGTAACGATGTCTGCGCCTCCGTTTCTGTGGTAAGTCACGTTAAGTATTTTATTTCGATGTGATTCGCAGGGTGCCTTTGAATCAGCCGTGATAGCTACGGGACGCTAATCCGGGAGCTACATACCAGCTCAGTGTATATCAACGGGTTCGATGCGAATGCCAGCTGTTACCGAAACAACCGCCATGAACCCAGGTCCACCAAGCAGAGATAAGCGTTCGTTTATAAGGATGACTCTGAGACAGGAGACTGTGTGTCGGCTTCATTTTCGCTAGCGCCGGAGGCTAACTAGCTCGCTAACAAGCAAGCTAACAATATCTTCGAATGGGTGCAGTAACTGTTCTTCGATTCGATTGGGGTTATTACCGACAAACACCGACATGAAACGACATGAGCGGGTCCACCCGGCAGATATAAGCGTTACTTTATGCGGATGACTCTGAGACAGGAGACTGTGTGTCGGCTTGTAAGTTAGTTTCGCTAGCGGGCTAGCGATGCTAACTGAAACCTGAGAAACCTGAGTGTTTAAAGTCACATCTGCATTGCAAGAGCAGCTGTTCAAAGGAGCATTACGTGTCCTAAAGCTCTTTCTTCAGAGTAGTGTTGTAACGTGTTACAGTGAAAAGTAACCGTGTCTCCCACCTTCAGTATTTAAATCGTTAATCTCAGACAGACTTCACTGAATTCTTTTGTTAAATATGAGTAAATCATAGCCTTGTAACTTTACTAGAACAGACAGTGTCATACAGAATTGTAGGCTAATATGCACTACCTATTTCCTAAGCTGAAATGATTATGATCTGATTAACTTTGAATTAATATTTTATTATTACCATGTAAAAGTCTGTTAAGCAGATAACATGGCACATGTATGACTTAACATATCTGTGTATTTGTGTTCAATGTTCCTCTAGGATGTCCAGCGTGAGACACAACTTGAATCCAACCAGACTGAACACTGACTCCAGGTACAGACCTGTTTTCATTACTTACAAAGTATTGCACATAATACATAATGTGTTAAATTATAATGCAATACTTTTAATGTGAAATAGCTCCATACTAAACATTCATTGTCATGGTAGTGCACGTTTTAATCCAAAAGAATATTCAAATACATAGTTGAATATCCACCGAAAATAAGAATACACACTTTGTTCATATGTAACTCTAATAAATACTGTATAAGTTACATTTTGCTCCGGAATTGAACTGTGTTAAAGCGGTTCACATGGAAAATATATGTTCAATTATGTGAAGGGTGATTTTCATTACTATTATACTAATGGAGATTTAGCACTTGCTACACATTGTAAGAGCAGCTGTGCAAAGGAGCACTACGTATCCTAAGGCTCTTTATTCAGAGTCACAGTGTTGATGTCCTGTCACGTGTTACAGTGAAAAATAACCGTGTCTACTAGTGTTTACATCGTTAATCTCAGGCAGACTTCCCTGAATTATTTTGTTAAATATAAATACATTATAGCCTTGTAACTTTACTAGAACAGACAGTGTTCATAGAGAATTTGAAAATGATGTACACTACCTATTTCCTAAGATGAAATGATTATGATCTGATTATTTTTATGTTTCCTCTCATTTTATTAGGGACGGACGAGCCTGAAGGACACAGCTGTGATGACCAATTGACCATGTTTTGTCTCTTATGGCAAAGCAGAAATATTAAACACTGGGTTCTTATCTAAAGTGTATCAAATCAGAAAGCAAAAGATACACATTGTTGTTATAAGTTTTTATTATTTTAACCAACCATAATGAAGATAGAAATGAATTCTTATCCATGCCACTTAGCAATGACTGCCACCACCAACAGTTGCAGGCCATCTTTATTTAAGGGAGGAATTTAGAAGTGTTGTGTAGCTTCTGATGATGATGCAGTCGTCCACGTGTTGACCACCATGTTGCTGCTGACGACGTAAGGTGCTGCAGTTCCTCATCTATGAAGAGAAGAAACGCACTGTTAAAGAATGTTTTGAGTTGTGTATGAAGCACAACAGATTTCAGATAGAACCGTTGTACTGTGGTCTGGGTTTGTATCCTAATGGTTAAATGCACATATTTTAAGTCGCTTTTGATAAAAGTACTGAAAGAAATACAACATTGTAAAAATAGATAAAATGTCTTTCTACCTCATCTGTAATATTCAAGGTGATAATCTCCCACAGAGCTATTGATAACAGTCCACATCAAGTCTCTCCACTTCCCTCAGTGTGAAAACATAATTATATAATTAATTTGAGAACTGTTTACAACACTGATGTGTGGAGATTAAAATCATCTCTAAACTGTCTAATTCACTGTAAAACTCCATGACATTCGCAGGCCATCTGTAGTTAAGGGAGCAACGTATGGAGTGATGTGTAGAGGGCAGAAACTTGGACTATGGGCAGAGAAGGTCTCTGGTTCGTCTCCGGTTCGACTCCACGGAGAGACAACAAAAGACAAACCTGGATTGATCTGTCCAAAAATCCAAGAGTCTCCCTACCCTCTCTAGTGCCCCTGAGCAAGGCACCTCACTCCCCCAACATCTGCTCCGTGAGCGCCGTACATGGTCGCTCACTGCTCTGTGTGTCCTGCACCAGATGGGTAAAAAGCAGAGATTAAATTTCCCTACCTGCATGAGTGTGCCTTTGCATGTCTGTGCATGTGTTTGGGACGAATAAATGGGTCTTAATCTTAATCTTTTAATCTTAATCAGTTGTCTTCCAGTTGACCAGCATGAAGCTGCAAATCTCCACCATGTTGCTGCTGAGGACATCAGGAGCTGCATTAATGAGGAGCAGAAGCGCACTGTTATGAATGTTTTGTGTTGTGTATGAAG
Source organism: Pleuronectes platessa (assembly GCF_947347685.1). NCBI lineage: Eukaryota > Metazoa > Chordata > Actinopteri > Pleuronectiformes > Pleuronectidae > Pleuronectes > Pleuronectes platessa. Next base: position 2,647,713 of record NC_070628.1, on the reverse strand, counting down.
CACCACATATTTCAGATAGAACCGATGTACTGGGGTCTGGGTTTGTATACTAATGGTTAAATGCACATACTTTAAATCGCTTTTGATAAAACGTGAGAAAGAAATACAACATTGTACACAGATAAAATGTCTTTCTACCTCATCTGTAATATTCAAGGTGATGATCTCCCACAGAGCTGTTGATAACAGTCCACATCAAGTCTCTCCACTTCCCTCAGTGTGAAAACATAATTATATAATTAACTGGAGAAGTGTTTACAACACTGATGTGTGGACATTATAATCTTATCTATACTGTCTAATTGACTCTACAACTCCATGACAGACTAAATTAACAATGTGAAAATAGTAATGGTGGATATATCAGCCTGTATCAGAATAATGGTGAAACATAGTTATTATCACATGCAACTTACACATGTAGCGTATTGATATTAACTTATTAAAATAAAACAAAGTCACAGCCAAACATACGACTCTGCAGTTAACTTGCTTCAATGTGTTCATTAGACGTGTTAAATAAACTAACTTTTATAACAATTTTATATTAAAAAAGCCTTGAGGCATGTAAGTATATGGTGATAGTTAAAGCAATAGGTTTGGTTGTATGGTTTCAAGGTTACTTACCTCTAGTTAATAGAGCCTCCTGCTGGCTACAGGAAGTGAAGCAATAATCCTTGCCGCAGTGCACAAACGCATGCAACGCAGAGACGAGCGCTTGGTCATTGAACGTTCTCTCTTCACCGACCGCAACAGAATAGAAATTGCCTGTGCTCCGGCCCGTTAGTGCTACAACGTAGCCCTAGTTAGGGCCCGAGCACCGAAATCGGTGAGAGGACCTATTGAAATTGAAAAGATTATTATTATTATTATTTTTCTTCGCTCAGTGAATTGGCTTTTTGAGGGCTTTAACGTGCTCAAAAAGTTACTAAAGTGTACAGTAAATTAGAAATGTGCGCAAGTTTACGTATTCTGAAGTATTTGGGAACGGGTGTGTCAAAACCGCTCAATAGCGCCACCTACGGAAAAGCCCCTCATTTAGCATTCACCGATCATCAAAAAAAACAAAGACTATTGTGTATCATGACTAGATGCACAAAAAAGTCCATCAGTGCATTATGAATAACGCAACAGGAAGCCCGCCAGTTTGACTTTAGTGGCCATTTTGGTCATATTCGATATTTTTTCTTTTAAGTACTCCTCCTACAGCTTTCATCAAATCAACTTACAATTTAGACGATCGTCATCACAACAAAATGGAGATCTAAAGTTATTGAAGGATTAAGTTTTAGCAAAACCGTCTGACCGTGGTGTGGCCTCAAAGTTTGATTAAATGCCATCAAAACACAGGCTCCTGTATCTTGGACATATTTTGTCCAATCGAGTCCAAACTATACACATAAGACAAGAGTCGCGACCTGAAGACATCGGTACAAAAATGGTGACTTAAAATCACAGCGTCCCCTGGTGGCAACAGCAAATGTCTTGTTTTTCTATGTCTTACAGTTTGACTCACTTCTCGTAGGGCCTTCATCAAATCAACGTAAAAATTTGATGCATGTGTACAAAACAAGATGAAGATCTAAAGTTATCAAAATTTAAACTTTTCATCAATCTGTGTGACCGTGGTGAGGCTTAGAAATTTGATAAACAAAATGAAAACACCATGTCTGTAGTTAATGGTCCAACACTGCTCTCTAGTGACTTAATATTGAATTACACCTGTAGTGCCAATATTAAGGCACCAGAGGTCAGTGTAACACCATGGTTTGATCAAGACACAAAATGTAACTATTGAAAAAGCCATTTTGTCCCCTCTTCCCCCAATTTAAATCTGTCTGGAGCCGCACAACATATTTGATAACACAGGTTATAAAGTTATATATATACATATATATATATATAGTTATACAATATATATAAAAACTATAGTTTGTTGCATTTATTAAATAACAGAACGACAATAAAGACAACTGTTGACATTTAACTGGTATTTTTACCTGCTACAAAATAGGAAAACACCATACTCTGACCATGGCGTGGAGTCAAAGTCTGATCACATGCCATCAAAACACGAGCGTCTGTATCTTGGACATATTTGGTCCAATCAACTCCAAACTAGACATGTAAGACAAGAGTCGCGATCTGATGACATCTACAAGGACACCATGACTTAAAATCCTAGCGCCACCTGCTGGCTACAGGAAGTGAAGCGTTTATTCTTGCTGCAGAGCTTAAAACGCACGCAAGGCAGAGACGTGCGCTTGGTCATCGATCGCTCTCTCTTCCCCGACCGCAACAGACTTGAAATTGCCTGTGCTCGGGCCCGTTAGTGCTACAACGTAGCCCTAGTTATTATTATTTCGCGGAGCGCAATGAATTGGCTTTTTGAGGCCTTTAACATGCTCAAAAAGTTGTAAAAGTTTGCAGTTGGTTAGAAAGTCGTGAAAATTTACGTATTCTGGGGTATTTGGAAATGGGCGTGGCAAAATGGCTCAACAGCGCCACCAATGGAGCTTCCCCTCATTTACCGAGAAGCACCTCATTTAGCATTCACTGATCCTCACGATTTTGAAGACAGGTGTGTATCATGACCAGACGCACAAAAAAGCCACTCGGAGCATTATGAAAAACGCAACAGGAAGCCAGCAATTTAGGATTTAGTGGCCATTTTGGGAATATTCCATGTTTTTTTCTATGATACACTTGTAGCAGAGCTTTCATCAGATCAACTTACAATTTAGACGAGTGTCCTCACAACAAAATGGAGATCTAAAGTTATCAAAGAAACAACTTTTTGACACACCGTCTGACTGTGGCGTGGCATCAAAGTGTGACGAAACGCCATCAAAACACGAGCTTCTATATCTCAGACATATTTGGTAAAATGGACTCCAAACTACACATGTAAGACAAGAGTCGCGACCTGAAGACAACAACACAAAAATCTTGACTTAAAATGACAGCGCCCCCTGGTGGCAGCAGGAAATGTCTTGTTTTTGGTACATGTTCTATTTTTATGTACTTCTCGGAGAGCTTTCATCAGATCAACAAAAAATGTAGATGAGTGTCATCACAACAATATGGAGATAAAAAGTTATCAAAGAAACAACTTTCTGACACACCGTCTGACCGTGGCGCGGCGGCAAAGTGTGATGAACGCCATGAAAACACAAGCTTCTGTATCTTAGACATATTTGGTCCCATCGACTCCAAACTAGACATGTAAGACAAGAGTTGCGACCTGATGACATCTACAAAGACACCATGACTTAAAATCATAGCGCCACCTGCTGGCTACAGGAAGTGAAGCGTTTATTCTTGCTGCAGAGCTTAAAACGCACGCAAGGCAGAGACGTGCGCTTGGTCATCGATCGCTCTCTCTTCCCCGACCGCAACAGACTTGAAATTGCCTGTGCTCGGGCCCGTTAGTGCTACAACGTAGCCCTAGTTATTATTATTATTATTATTATTTCCCTTTGGGGGGCTTTTTCAGGGTCTAGACATGCTCAAAAAGTTATGAAACTTTGCAGGAAATTCAAGGTCTGCGGATATTTTAGTATTCTGGAGTAATTGGAATTGGGCGTGGCAAAATGGCTCTACAGCGCCCCCTGGAACCAGCCCCTAGGTTTCCACATAACGGATTTTCATCAAAATCTGGATATAGGTGTATCGTGACCAGTCATGAAAAAAAGTCTCATGGAGCATTATGAAAAACGCAACAGGAAGTCCGCCATTTTGCTTTTAGTGGCCATTTTGGCAATATCCCACATTTTTACTTTTACGTACTTGTCCCAGAGCTTTCATCAGATCAACTTCAAATTCAGATGAGTGTCATCACAACAAGATGGAGATAAAAAATGATTGAGGGATTTTTTTTTTATCACACCGTGTGACCGTGGCATGGCGTTAAAAATTGGTTACACGCCATCAAAACACGGGCATCTGTATCTCGGACATACATGTTCCAATCAAGTCCAAACTAGACATGTAAGACAATAGTCCCCGCCTGATGACATCTATGCATAAATAATGACTTAAAACCGCAGCGCCCCCTGGTGGCACCAGGAAATGTCTTGTTTTTTGCTTGTCTTACACTTGGATTTATTCCTCCTCATCCACTGATCTCAACCATGTCAAACTGTACCAAATGGGTCTCAAGACATTGATAATGAAGGCATAAGATAACTGTGACTTTTCGTCAAACGCCATATTAATGGCGTTGCATCAAAGTTCATCACCTCGCCGTGAAGCACGAAATTGCTTTAACTTCAGTGTTCATGGTTTTATCTCACTCAAACTACATGTGTGCAACAACATCCCCCCCCTGAAGATTTTCATATGGTTTTAAGGAATGGGCGTGGCAAAATAACTGACTAGCGCCCCCTAACGGGCAGCCCCGGCACTACGATTGGCCGACATGTACAAAATTCGATTTGGGCATGTGTCTTTTCATAACAAACAAATAAGTCTCTTGGATAGATATGCTAGACTAAACAGGAAGCCCGCCATTTTGGATTTAGTGGCCATTTTAGCCCTATTCCACATTTTTACTTTGATTTACTTGTCGTAGAGCTTTCATCAGATCAACTTCAAATTCAGATGAGTGTCATCACAACAAGATTGAGATAAAGACTGATTAAGGGATTTTTTTCCCTTCACACCATGTGACCGTGGCGTGGCATTAAAGTTTGGTTACACGCCATCAAAACACGAGCATCTGTATCTCGAACATACATGGTCCAATCAAGTCCAAACTAGACATGTAAGACAAGAGTTTCGGCCTGATGACTTCTACACAGAAATTATGACTTGAAATCACAGCGCCCTCTGGTGGCAACATGAATTGACATGTTTTATTCTTTGATGAACTGCTCCTGGCTGCTTTAAGATATACAGCTCAAATGAGCTCAGTCAAGTCATTGAATCAAGGTCAGAATTGTGACATTTCCTCAAACCATTTAAACATTGAGGTGCGGCGAAGGATCATCCTTCGCCAAAGGACACGATGTTTTCATAAGTCCACTGTGCATTGTCCTATCACTACCAAACTTCTGTCACATGATAAGAGTACAAGCCTGAACAGCTCTATGTGTCAATATTTCCTCAGTGTCATAGCGCCACCTACTGATTATCCATGAAACAGGAAGTACTTTGTTAATCCACACTGCCTTATCCAACCGGCTCCAAACTTCTGACCTATGATCACAATCCTGATCTGAACAGCTCCATATATAAACATTAGTTCAGGGTCATAGCGCCACCTACTGATCAGTGTGAAAATTACATTGTGGTAAAATTTTCCAATTGACACGAAACTGCTCACGCTACATCAGAGCGGCTACTTGAACAGATCTATAAGTCTGTGTGTAATAATAGTGATGGCGCCACCTACTGGCAAACCTACTGCCGCAGAACGCAAAACGCATGCAACGTGGAGAAGTGCATGCTCGATCGATGATGTGCGCTTGGTCATCGATCGCTCTCTCCACCGACCGCAACAGGCTTCAACGTGCGGGTGCTCGGGCCCGCAAGTGCTACAACGTAGCCCTAGTTATTATTAGGGCCCGAGCACCGAATGGTGAGAGGCCCTATTGAAATTGTAGGCATTATTCTTATTATTATTATTCTTATTATTCTCCGAACAATGAATTGGCTTTTTGAGGGCTTCAACGTGCTCAAAAAGTTTTTAAACTTTCCAGTAAATTAGAGAGTGGTGAAAATTTACGTAATCTGGAGTATTTGGAAATGGGCGTGGCAAAACGGCTCAACAGCGCCCCCTGGAACCAGCCCTTAGGTTTCCACATAAGCGATTTTCACCAAAATCTAGACACTGGTGTAACGTGAATAATCATAGAAAAAAGTCTCTTGGAGCATTATGAAAAACGCAACAGGAAGCCCGCCATTTTGGATTTAGTGGCCATTTTGGCCAAATTCCACATTTTTAGTTTAATGTACTTGTCGTAGAGCTTTCATCAGATCAACTTAAAAATTAGACGCGTGTCATCACAACAAGATTGAGAAAAAAAATGATCAACGGAATTTTTTTCCGTCACTTCGTGTGACCGTGGCGTGTCGTCAAAGTTTGGTTCCACGCCATCAAAACACGGGCATCTGTATCTCGAACATACATGGTCCAATCAAGTCCAAACTAGACATGTAAGAGAAGTTTCCCGGCCTGATGACATCTACACAGAAATAATGACTTAAAATCACAGCGCCCCCTGGTGGCACCAGGAAATGTCTTGTTTTTTGCTTGTCTTACACTTGGATGTATTCCTCCTCATCCATTGACCTCAACCATGTCAAACTGTATCAAATGGGTCTCAAGACATTGATAATGAAGGCATAAGATAACTGTGCCTTTTCGTCCAACGCCATATTAATGGCGTGGCATCAAAGTTCATCAACTCGCCGCGAAACACGAAATTGCTCTAACTTCAGTGTTCATGGCTCTATCTCACTCAAACTAAATGTGTGCAACAACATCCCCCCCCTGAAGATTTTCATATGGTTTTAAGGAATGGGCGTGGCAAAATAACTGACTAGCGCCCCCTAACGGGCAGCCCCGGCACTACGATTGGCCGACATGTACAAAAATCGATTTGGGCATGTGTCTTTTCATAACAAACAAATAAGTCTCTTGGATAGATATGCTAGACTAAACAGGAAGCCCGCCATTTTGGATTTAGTGGCCATTTTAGCCCTATTCCACATTTTTACTTTGATTTACTTGTCGTAGAGCTTTCATCAGATCAACTTCAAATTCAGATGAGTGTCATCACAACAAGATTGAGATAAAAATGATTAAGGGATTTCTTTCCCTTCACACCGTGTGACCGTGGCGTGGGGTTAAAGTTTGGTTACACGCCATCAAAACACGAGCATCTGTATCTCGAACATACATGGTCCAATCAAGTCCAAACTAGACATGTAAGACAAGAGTTTCGGCCTGATGACATCTACACAGAAATTATGACTTGAAATCACAGCGCCCCCTGGTGGCAACATGAATTGACATGTTTTATTCTTTGATGAACTGCTCCTGGCTGCTTTAAGATATACAGCTCAAATGAGCTCAGTCAAGTCATTGAATCAAGGTCAGAATTGTGACATTTCCTCAAACCATTTAAACATTGAGGTGCGGCGAAGGATCATCCTTCGCCAAAGGACACGATGTTTTCATAAGTCCACTGTGCATTGTCCTATCACTACCAAACTTCTGTCACTTTATATGAGTACAAGCCTGAACAGCTCTATGTGTCAATATTTCCTCAGTGTCATAGCGCCACCTACTGATTATCCATGAAACAGGAAGTACTTTGTTAATCCACACTGCCTTATCCAACCGGCTCCAAACTTCTGACCTATGATCACAATCCTGATCTGAACAGCTCCATATATAAACATTAGTTCAGGGTCATAGCGCCACCTACTGATCAGTGTGAAAATGACATTGTGGTAAAATTTTCCAATTGACACGAAACTGCTCACGCTACATCAGAGCGGCTACTTGAACAGATCTATAAGTCTGTGTGTAATAATAGTGATGGCGCCACCTACTGGCAAACCTACTGCCGCAGAGCGCAAAACGCATGCAACGTGGAGAAGTGCATGCTCGATCGATGATGTGCGCTTGGTCATCGATCGCTCTCTCCACCGACCGCAACAGGCTTCAACGTGCGGGTTCTCGGGCCCGCAAGTGCTACAACGTAGCCCTAGTTATTATTATTATTATTATTATTTCCCTTTGGGGGGCTTTTTCAGGGTCTAGACATGCTCAAAAAGTTATGAAACTTTGCAGGAAATTCAAGGTCTGCGGATATTTTAGTATTCTGGAGTAATTGGAATTGGGCGTGGCAAAATGGCTCTACAGCGCCCCCTGGAACCAGCCCCTAGGTTTCCACATAACGGATTTTCATCAAAATCTGGATATAGGTGTATCGTGACCAGTCATGAAAAAAAGTCTCATGGAGCATTATGAAAAACGCAACAGGAAGTCCGCCATTTTGCTTTTAGTGGCCATTTTGGCAATATCCCACATTTTTACTTTTACGTACTTGTCCCAGGGCTTTCATCAGATCAACTTCAAATTCAGATGAGTGTCATCACAACAAGATGGAGATAAAAAATGATTGAGGGATTTTTTTTTTATCACACCGTGTGACCGTGGCATGGCGTTAAAAATTGGTTACACGCCATCAAAACACGGGCATCTGTATCTCGGACATACATGTTCCAATCAAGTCCAAACTAGACATGTAAGACAATAGTCCCCGCCTGATGACATCTATGCATAAATGATGACTTAAAACCGCAGCGCCCCCTGGTGGCAACAGGAAATGTCTTGTTTTTTGCTTGTCTTACACTTGGATGAATTTCTCCTCATCCACTGACCTCAACCATGTCAAACTGTATCAAATGGGTCCCAAGACATTGACAATGAAGACATAAGATTACCGTGACTTTTCGTCAAACGCCATATGAATGGCGTGGCATTAAAGTTCATCAACTCGCCGTGAAACACGAAATTGCTGTAACTTCAGTGTTCATGATTCTATCTCTCTCAAACTACATGTGTGTAACAACAGCCCCCCCCTGAAGATATTCATATGGTTTTAAGAAATGGGCGTGGCAAAAAAACTGACCAGCGCCCCCTATAGGGCAACCCCGGCACTACGATGGCCGACATTTATACAAATCTATCGGGACATGTGTCGTTTCATAACAAACAAAAAAATATCTTGGATAGGTATGCTTGACCAAACAGGGAGGCCGCCATTTTGGATTAAGTGGCCATTTTTTTTCCATATTCCACATTTTTACTTGATGCACTTGTCCCAGGGCTTTCATCAGATTAACTTCAAATTAAGATCAGTGCCATCACAACAAGATGGAGATAAAAAGTGATTAAGAGATTGACCTTTCGTCACACCGTGTGACCGTGGCGTGGCGTCTTGAGTTTGATTAAACGCCATCAAAACACGAGGTTCTGTATCTCGGACATACATTGTCCAATCGAGTCCAAACTAGACATGTAAGACAAGGGTGCCATCCTGATGACATCTACACAGAAATTATGACTTGAAATTACAGCGCCCCCTGGTGGCTACAGGAAGTGACATGTTTTATACTTTGATGAACTGCTCCTGGCTGATTTACAATATACAGCTCAAATCAGATCAGTCAAGTCATTGAATCAAGGTCAGAATTGTGACATTTCCTCAAACCATTTAAACGTTGAGGTGCGGCGAAGGATCATCCTTCGCCAAAGGACACGATGTTTTCATAAGTCCACTGTGCATTGTCCTATCACTACCAAACTTCTGTCACATGATAAGAGTACAAGCCTGAACAGCTCTATGTGTCAATATTTCCTCAGTGTCATAGCGCCACCTACTGATTCGCCAGGAAACAGGAAGTACTTTGTTAATCCACTCTGCATTATCCAACCGGCTCCAAACTACTGACCTATGATCACAATACTGATCTGAACAGCTCCACATATAAATATTAGATCAGGGTCATAGCGCCACCTACTGATCAGTGTGAAAATTAAGTTGTGTTAACATTGTCCAATTGACACAAAATTGCTCACGCTACATCAGAGCGCCTACATGAAGAGATCTATATGTCTGTGCGTAATAATAGTGAAGGCGCCACCTACTGGCAAACCTACTGCCGCAGAGCGCAAAACGCATGCAACGTGGAGAAGTGCATGCTCGATCGATGATGTGCGCTTGGTCATCGATCGCTCTCTCCACCGACCGCAACAGGCTTCAACGTGCGGGTGCTCGGGCCCGCAAGTGCTACAACGTAGCCCTAGTTAGGGCCCGAGCACCGAATGGTGAGAGGCCCTATTGAAATTGTAGGCATTATTAGGGCCCGAGCACCGAATGGTGAGAGGCCCTATTGAATCTGTAAGGATTTTTATTATTAGGGCCCGAGCACCGAATGGTGAGAGGCCCTATTGAATCTGTAAGGATTTTTATTATTATTATTATTATTATTATTATTATTATTATTTCCCTTTGGGGGGCTTTTTCAGGGTCTAGACATGCTCAAAAAGTTATGAAACTTTGCAGGAAATTCAAGGTCTGCGGATATTTTAGTATTCTGGAGTAATTGGAATTGGGCGTGGCAAAATGGCTCTACAGCGCCCCCTGGAACCAGCCCCTAGGTTTCCACATAACGGATTTTCATCAAAATCTGGATATAGGTGTATCGTGACCAATCATGAAAAAAAGTCTCATGGAGCATTATGAAAAACGCAACAGGAAGTCCGCCATTTTGCTTTTAGTGGCCATTTTGGCAATATCCCACATTTTTACTTTTACGTACTTGTCCCAGGGCTTTCATCAGATCAACTTCAAATTCAGATGAGTGTCATCACAACAAGATGGAGATAAAAAATGATTGAGGGATATTTTTTTTATCACACCGTGTGACCGTGGCATGGCGTTAAAAATTGGTTACACGCCATCAAAACACGGGCATCTGTATCTCGGACATACATGTTCCAATCAAGTCCAAACTAGACATGTAAGACAATAGTCCCCGCCTGATGACATCTATGCATAAATGATGACTTAAAACCGCAGCGCCCCCTGGTGGCAACAGGAAATGTCTTGTTTTTTGCTTGTCTTACACTTGGATGAATTTCTCCTCATCCACTGACCTCAACCATGTCAAACTGTATCAAATGGGTCCCAAGACATTGACAATGAAGACATAAGATTACCGTGACTTTTCGTCAAACGCCATATGAATGGCGTGGCATTAAAGTTCATCAACTCGCCGTGAAACACGAAATTGCTGTAACTTCAGTGTTGATGATTCTATCTCTCTCAAACTACATGTGTGTAACAACAGCCCCCCCCTGAAGATATTCATATGATTTTAAGAAATGGGCGTGGCAAAAAAACTGACCAGCGCCCCCTATAGGGCAACCCCGGCACTACGATGGCCGACATTTATACAAATCTATCGGGACATGTGTCGTTTCATAACAAACAAAAAAATATCTTGGATAGGTATGCTTGACCAAACAGGGAGGCCGCCATTTTGGATTAAGTGGCCATTTTTTTTCCATATTCCACATTTTTACTTGATGCACTTGTCCCAGGGCTTTCATCAGATTAACTTCAAATTAAGATCAGTGCCATCACAACAAGATGGAGATAAAAAATGATTAAGAGATTGACCTTTCGTCACACCGTGTGACCGTGGCGTGGCGTCTTGAGTTTGATTAAACGCCATCAAAACACGAGGTTCTGTATCTCGGACATACATTGTCCAATCGAGTCCAAACTAGACATGTAAGACAAGGGTGCCATCCTGATGACATCTACACAGAAATTATGACTTGAAATTACAGCGCCCCCTGGTGGCTACAGGAAGTGACATGTTTTATACTTTGATGAACTGCTCCTGGCTGATTTACAATATACAGCTCAAATCAGATCAGTCAAGTCATTAGATCATGGTCAGAATTGTGACGTTTCCTCAAACCGTGTAAACATTGATGTGCGGCGAAGGATTTTCCTTCGCCAAAGGACACGATGTTATCATAACTCCACTGTGCATTGTCCTATCACTACAAAACTTCTGTCACATGGTCAGAGTCCAAGCCTGAACAGCTCTATATGTCAATATTTCCTCAGTGTCATAGCGCCACCTACTGATTCGCCAGGAAACAGGAAGTACTTTGTTAATCCACTCTGCATTATCCAACCGGCTCCAAACTACTGACCTATGATCACAATCCTGAATAGAACAGCTCCATATATGAATATTAGTTCAGGATCATAGCGCCACCTATTGATCAGTGTGAAAATTAAGTTGCGGAAACATTGTCCAATTGACACAAAATTTCTCACGCTACATCAGAGCGCCTACTTGAACAGATCTATATGTCTGTGCGTAATAATAGTGATGGCGCCACCTACTGGCAAACCTACTGCCGCAGAGCGCAAAACGCATTTAACGTGGAGAAGTGCATGCTCGATCGATGATGTGCGCTTGGTCATCGATCGCTCTCTCCACCGACCGCAACAGGCTTCAACGTGCGGGTGCTCGGGCCCGCAAGTGCTACAACGTAGCCCTAGTTATTATTATTATTATTATTATTATTATTATTATTATTATTATTTCCCTTTGGGGGGCTTTTTCAGGGTCTAGACATGCTCAAAAAGTTATGAAACTTTGCAGGAAAATCAAGGTCTGCGGATATTTTAGTATTCTGGAGTAATTGGAATTGGGCGTGGCAAAATGGCTCTACAGCGCCCCCTGGAACCAGCCCCTAGGTTTCCACATAACGGATTTTCATCAAAATCTGGATATAGGTGTATCGTGACCAGTCATGAAAAAAAGTCTCATGGAGCATTATGAAAAACGCAACAGGAAGTCCGCCATTTTGCTTTTAGTGGCCATTTTGGCAATATCCCACATTTTTACTTTTACGTACTTGTCCCAGGGCTTTCATCAGATCAACTTCAAATTCAGATGAGTGTCATCACAACAAGATGGAGATAAAAAATGATTGAGGGATTTTTTTTTTATCACACCGTGTGACCGTGGCATGGCGTTAAAAATTGGTTACACGCCATCAAAACACGGGCATCTGTATCTCGGACATACATGTTCCAATCAAGTCCAAACTAGACATGTAAGACAACAGTCCCCGCCTGATGACATCTATGCATAAATGATGACTTAAAACCGCAGCGCCCCCTGGTGGCAACAGGAAATGTCTTGTTTTTTGCTTGTCTTACACTTGGATGAATTTCTCCTCATCCACTGACCTCAACCATGTCAAACTGTATCAAATGGGTCCCAAGACATTGACAATGAAGACATAAGATTACCGTGACTTTTCGTCAAACGCCATATGAATGGCGTGGCATTAAAGTTCATCAACTCGCCGTGAAACACGAAATTGCTGTAACTTCAGTGTTCATGATTCTATCTCTCTCAAACTACATGTGTGTAACAACAGCCCCCCCCTGAAGATATTCATATGGTTTTAAGAAATGGGCGTGGCAAAAAAACTGACCAGCGCCCCCTATAGGGCAACCCCGGCACTACGATGGCCGACATTTATACAAATCTATCGGGACATGTGTCGTTTCATAACAAACAAAAAAATATCTTGGATAGGTATGCTTGACCAAACAGGGAGGCCGCCATTTTGGATTAAGTGGCCATTTTTTTTCCATATTCCACATTTTTACTTGATGCACTTGTCCCAGGGCTTTCATCAGATTAACTTCAAATTAAGATCAGTGCCATCACAACAAGATGGAGATAAAAAGTGATTAAGAGATTGACCTTTCGTCACACCGTGTGACCGTGGCGTGGCGTCTTGAGTTTGATTAAACGCCATCAAAACACGAGGTTCTGTATCTCGGACATACATTGTCCAATCGAGTCCAAACTAGACATGTAAGACAAGGGTGCCATCCTGATGACATCTACACAGAAATTATGACTTGAAATCACAGCGCCCCCTGGTGGCAACATGAAGTGACATGTTTTATACTTTGATGAACTGCTCCTGGCTGCTTTAAGATATACAGCTCAAATGAACTCAGTCAAGTCATTGAATCAAGGTCAGAATTGTGACATTTCCTCAAACCATGTAAACATTGATGTTTGGCAAAGGATCATCCTTCGCCAAAGGACACGATGTTTTCATAATTCCACTGTGCATTGTCCTATCACTACCAAACTTCTGTCACATGATAAGAGTACAAGCCTGAACAGCTCTATTTCTTATTATTATTCTTATTATTCTCCGAACAATGAATTGGCTTTTTGAGGGCTTCAACGTGCTCAAAAAGTTTTTAAACTTTCCAGTAAATTAGAGAGTGGTGAAAATTTACGTATTCTGGAGTATTTGGAAATGGGCGTGGCAAAATGGCTCAACAGCGCCCCCTGGAACCAGCCCCTAGGTTTCCACATAAGCGATTTTCACCAAAATCTAGACACTGGTGTAACGTGACTAATCATAGAAAAAAGTCTATTGGAGCATTATGAAAAATGCAACAGGAAGCCCGCCATTTTGGATTTAGTGGCCATTTTGGCCAAATTCCACATTTTTACTTTAATGTACTTGTCGTAGAGCTTTCATCAGATCAACTTAAAAATTAGATGGGTGTCATCACAACAAGATTGAGAAAAAAAATGATCAACGGAATTTTTTTCCGTCACTTCGTGTGACCGTGGCGTGAAGTCAAAATTTGGTTCCACGCCATCAAAACACGAGCATCTGTATCTCGAACATACATGGTCCAATCAAGTCCAAACTAGACATGTAGGACAAGAGTCCCGGCCTGAGGACATCTACACAGAAATAATGACTCAAAATCACAGCGCCCCCTGGTGGAACCAGGAAATGTCTTGTTTTTTGCTTGTCTTACACTTGGATGTATTCCTCCTCATCCACTGACCTCAACCATGTCAAACTGTACCAAATGGGTCTCAAGACATTGATAATGAAGGCATAAGATAACTGTGACTTTTCGTCAAATGCCATATTAATGGCGTGGCATCAAAGTTCATCACCTCGCCGTGAAACACGAAATTGCTGTAACTTCAGTGTTCATGGTTCTATCTCTCTCAAACTACATGTGTGTAACAACAGCCCCCCCCTGAAGATATTCATATGGTTTTAAGAAATGGGCGTGGCAAAAAAACTGACCAGCGCCCCCTATAGGGCAACCCCGGCACTACGATGGCCGACATTTATACAAATCTATCGGGACATGTGTCGTTTCATAACAAACAAAAAAATATCTTGGATAGGTATGCTTGACCAAACAGGGAGGCCGCCATTTTGGATTAAGTGGCCATTTTTTTTCCATATTCCACATTTTTACTTGATGCACTTGTCCAAGGGCTTTCTTCAGATTAACTTCAAATTAAGATCAGTGCCATCACAACAAGATGGAGATAAAAAGTGATTAAGAGATTGACCTTTCGTCACACCGTGTGACCGTGGCGTGGCGTCTTGAGTTTGATTAAACGCCATCAAAACACGAGGTTCTGTATCTCGGACATACATTGTCCAATCGAGTCCAAACTAGACACGTAAGACAAGGGTGCCAGCCTGATGACATCTACACAGAAATTATGACTTGAAATTACAGCGCCCCCTGGTGGCTACAGGAAGTGACATGTTTTATACTTTGATGAACTGCTCCTGGCTGATTTACAATATACAGCTCAAATCAGCTCAGTCAAGTCATTAGATCATGGTCAGAATTGTGACGTTTCCTCAAACCGTGTAAACATTGATGTGCGGCGAAGGATTTTCCTTCGCCAAAGGACACGATGTTATCATAACTCCACTGTGCATTGTCCTATCACTACAAAACTTCTGTCACATGGTCAGAGTCCAAGCCTGAACAGCTCTATGTGTCAATATTTCCTCAGTGTCATAGCGCCACCTACTGATTCGCCAGGAAACAGGAAGTACTTTGTTAATCCACTCTGCATTATCCAACCGGCTCCAAACTACTGACCTATGATCACAATCCTGAATAGAACAGCTCCATATATGAATATTAGTTCAGGATCATAGCGCCACCTATTGATCAGTGTGAAAATTAAGTTGCGGAAACATTGTCCAATTGAGACAAAATTTCTCACGCTACAGCAGAGCGCCTACTTGAACAGATCTATATGTCTGTGCGTAATAATAGTGATGGCGCCACCTACTGGCAAACCTACTGCCGCAGAGCGCAAAACGCATGCAACGTGGAGAAGTGCATGCTCGATCGATGATGTGCGCTTGGTCATCGATCGCTCTCTCCACCGACCGCAACAGGCTTCAACGTGCGGGTGCTCGGGCCCGCAAGTGCTACAACGTAGCCCTAGTTTTTGTTTGTTATTTGGGGTAAATTTATGCTGTACTGTAACTGTCCATCAAACTTAAATAGCAGGTTATGTGTTCTAATACAAGTTCATTCAAGGTAATCCCGGTGTTAATTCTTGTTATTGATATTCAAGTCCAGGGCTCCTGTTTACCTAGTATCTCTCATCCTGCTCCACATTTACACTCTTTCTAGTGTAACCAAGGGTCACACAAGCATTCATCCACCTCGTCTCTGCAGTGGGACCCGTAAGCAGCTCAACTCACGGGAAGAAGACAATAAATACATATGTGTGTGATGGAAGTCCCTTATGGATTCTGAATGGCTTTATTATGAAAAGGACGAACGAAAGACAGAACAAATATTGGAAGTGAGATTAAAATATAGTAAGAGCTTCAAAACAATAGGAAAAAATTAGCTTTCACATTTAATGTAAAAATAAAAATATATGAACAGAATAAAAAACACACTTTTAATGATCCCTGAAAGAAAAATCGGCTTTGTGGCAAAACTGTACATCACAAAGTTAGAAAAAAGGCTGTTGTCAGTGAACAACAAATGAAATAAAAAAGACTATAAATATGAATAATGTGAAGAAAAGTATAATTCACATCAGTCTCCTAAAGGTGCAGCAAACCAAATTATAATATTACTAAAATTTCCAAAACAAATATATTAAATCAATAATCTTAATGAAGAATAAGTAATAATAATATATTATCTTTCTGTATGACTTATGAACCTGGATCACAGCAGTACAACATTATTCTGTTCGTTAACAACATTCAAGCTTAACACCCTAAAGGCCAATGTATGCTTCTCCGTTTTGACGGACACGGACAGATAGGACCGCCCTCTCCAACGTGGAACGCCCTCTCCGGGCCTCTCCGAGGCTCCTCGGAGAGCTTTTCGTGCAGCTCTCATTTTTCTAACTACACGTCAAAATGGCGGAGAGCCCACGGATAGCCCTTGGCTGTGATTGGTCCGCTAACGCCAGCATTTCGGAACCTCAGACTTCCTGTTCCATTCCCTACATCACAATAAACCAAAATCACAACTACAACTCTATGATTAATGTGACAAGTGTGTTAAGCCAGCGGCGTTGTCCGGCTGACGGTGGCTGGTTAGAGCACTTACAGCATGTGTGTACGGTCACATACGGTTATAACGAACTTTCATAACGGGGCTAGCGGGCTAGCCACCATGCTAACTGCGGTGGGAGCAGCGCAAAAACCCGCTGACTTTAATCCCACGGCTCTCATGACACTGTTTCTCAAACACCGTCAGGTTAGAAGCAAACACTTGGTAGTAGCTAGTATCGGGTGTCCGTGCTGACTGTGTGTGGAAGCTGGGGGGAAGCTAGCTGCCTCCGTGTAGCTTCAAGCTGTTGCAGCTGTTGAATTAGCAACGCAGTTTGGAAACAAGACCGGGGAACCGCTGCGTTAAGACACGATAGCATAAGCATTATGACCCGCTGGGTGTCACTTTATTCAGCAAAAATCATCAACATCCTTTTTCTGTTAGTTGCCATCGTTCACTGTGTGTGAGGAGCCGGGAGGACGTAAATAAACCAGCGTGGACTTCTTCTTACCTTAAGAGAGTGTGTGAACATGGTGGATTAAAACACACCTAACTCCTTCTTCTTCACGTGTTTAACACGTGATGTGAGAAATACCACAAAACACTAAAGTGAAATCAATGGGCCTGATGCAAACTTTGAACAGTCACCAGAGGCAACACAGCTCATCTGGTGTCAGCAGTTCACTTTGTGTTAACGTCACATTCAAGGCGTTCATCACGTGAGTAGCAGCTCACATCCACATGAGACGTGCTCCCTCCAGTCCTCAGAGGAAATGAGTACAACTCCTGATCGGCTGATGATGGAAACAATGGAAACAATAGTGTAGAAACAGAAAGAAGAGAAAAGGACAGAATCCTCTCTGTGGTTTTATCAGTAACACTACCATCTAGTGGCAGCAGTGTCACACTACAACTAACTAATAATGCTTGTTTTGATAATTTTATGATCAGAAAAAAATTCATTGCAAGTTTACGGTTTGTCGACCGTCTGACACACACTGCAGATATTTTCATGTTTAAAGCTGCAAGTTATAAAATGTTTGATATTTCTAATTCAGGCTAAATGTTGTGTTTTTAACAACTTTTACAAGTTGCTGATATATTTCAGATAAAAGTCGAGTCAGTGAAGTCGCTTGGATTCATCCTCGGGGCAATTTATCCATTAGCTGTCAAGACAAGTCACTTAAAAATGAACATTCACATCAACAATGATGCTGGAGTCTGTCACCAAAGAAGGATTCATCCTGTGGGGACCATGAACAGTTGAATGAAATTCTATTCAAATTCATCCAGCAGCTGTTGAGATATTTCCATCGGGACTCAGGTGATTTCCAGACGTTGGTCTAAACAGCAGGTTTTTTGACTGTGCTGTACAATGCAGCTGGATCCTCTCCAGTGTCCTGACCTCTGGTTCTGAAAGGAGTTAAACCAAATGAATGATCAGGAGGTCATGGAGACGTAGCATGAAAGGAGACATATTGAGTTTCAAAGTTCTGCAAAGTTAAAAAGCCCAAAGTCTGAGCTCCTCTCCTGGTAAAACGAGCTCCTCTGCCCCAGAGAAAACATGAAGCTCCTGAAACACCTCACCAGTAGTCCCGCCCATACCTCTGCATCACCGGCAGAAGCGAGGGCTGTAGCAAACGTAGCATTAGCAGTATTAAAACGTAAACAGATGTGTTACGAAGTGGTTCATCAATGTTTGCTTTAGAATCCATTGTGTCACTGCCTTTTTAAAACAGTGGCTGCTGATTGGAGAACACCTCTGACACACCCACCAGACGAGAGCCCGCTGCACACGGGTTCAAACAAACATGTTGTTCACCATAGAAACGCTAGTTAAACTGTAAGAAATTATTTGAGATTGAATGTGTCCCTCGTAAAGTGAGAGTGGAGGATTTCCTACATGCACAGGAAGTGGTTAACCAATCACAACAGAGTGGGCCGGGTGACCAATCAGAGCAGACTGGGCATTATCAGGAAAAAGGGGGGGCTTAAAGAGACAGGAGCTATAACCAAGTGTTTGAGACAGAGGCTGAAAAGAGGAGCTGCAGCAATAGACAGTCTGAGGAAAGTGATGTTTTCTGAACATTAAACATTTTAAAGTCACAACATTAATTAAAATGATCAAACTGAATATGAGCAGAATATGGCTCCTTTAACAAATACACATGTTTAAACAAAGAAGAAAATGAAAGTGTAAAAACAAATGACTTCTATAGGATACATCTCTGTTTATTGTGTTTTGTGGTGTTAGTGAGGATAATGGTCCTGAATGAAGAGCTGCTCACCTCGGGGCAGATCTGTTAAACTTGACAGAAGCGTACGCAACCTCCTCCGCCTCCTTGTGTTCGCTGGGTTCAGCTGATCTGACGTTGGAGTAGACGGGATCCGTCTCACTCTTCATGAAGTGGACACTGGCATAGTGAAGGTCACAGTTTTCCTCAGACTGATTGGGTAGACGCTGTAAACACAAATTTGCTTTTTAATCGTGAACATGTGGCAGAATGCACAACGTTAGAGTCCAACTATAGCAGCTATTGATTTATTTCAAGCTCCTCCTTCTACACCAGAAGTGTTTCAAGGACAGGAAACATGTGGTTCTACTAAAAAACAATTGGAGGGAAGGTCTTCAGTATGAATTCCAAACACTAAAACTACACAGTTCTCACTTAGTGTGTCTATGAGCCACTTGTGTGTGCGCTTTCACATCGGTTGTGTCCAGATAAGAATACATCAGGGAGCTGGATGTTCATGTACTGAAGCCAAGTTTGGTAGAAATGAGTTGTGTAACATCATTTAGTAAGAGGTCGAGCTACACAATATAATCCCTATACCCCAAAACTATCTGTTAGCAAATCGTTGATAAAATCTCTTTGAGCACTATATTTTGTGTGTATAGTGTGTATCATTTAACTGTAACACTTTAACACAATTGCACATCGAAAGACTCAGAGGCACTTAAAAAAATAAAAGTCAGGCTCACAGAAACTTGAAGGAGCAAGAAGGATGGGGGATAGGCCACACCCCCTAACTCCCTTGTTTCTCTCAGTCTTGTTCCGACCAGCAACGAGTACACAACTCTCAGTCTCGCCGATGCACCGTGCCCTACTCACCGACACACAATGCCACACAACACTATCTCTCCAAACTTCACGTCAAAGGGCAACATACTCACTAAATACAGATATGAAAGAACACAACTGCTGCATCCACACGCAGCCAACACTGACTTTATTTGTTCCAACGACACACTCTACAAACAGCAGTCTCACACACACTTAGTCTCTGACAGAACGATGCACAATCAACGTGTTACACAACCACACCCAATGGTGATCTGCTCCACATCACAGTGCTCCACACTAAAGATATCTGAACCAATCAATACAATCTTTCACTAACTTCCATAATATTTAAAGCAGCACAAGTTACAAATCAACAAACTGAGAATTACAACACTCAGCAATTTGCTTCAATGGATAGATTACCAGAAGGAAATTCAAACACCAGATGATTGTTTTTACAATTTTGACTGTGATTTTAATAACGAGTTTTTAATCTTCACATGACAGAGAAAAGGGTTTGACGTGAGAAATAGTGTCGTTTGAAAGGATTGAAGCTGAACTGTGTGTCTCACCTGCTCACTGTGGTCAAGTCTGTCCCCAGGATCAGCAGATTGATGAGAGTTTCTCTTTTTTCTGATCAATTGATAACAAACAATATACATAATAATTGAGTTGATTCAATTTAACAGGACAGATTTTCAGGAATTCATCGTACAAAGATTTAGTGGAACAGATTTTCTCACCTGATCAGTAGGAACACGGAGAGGAGAGTCACAGTGAGGAAAACTGCAGCAGCTGATCCAATGAGTGCTGATCTCCATGCTGCAGATAAAACTATGATGAAATAACTTTCACTTTATTAGTTCACGAATCACAATACTTAAAGGTGCATGATGAAACATTTACAAAAACAACTTTTGTTATGTTTACTAAACCTGTCTCGATGTTCTGACTGAATATAAAGACAGTTTCTATTTTAATAAAACAAGTGAAGAATTCTCAGAGAGGCCTGTTTGTGGGTGTGTCTCTTAAACTCTTTATGATCCACTGCTCCCCCTGCTGGGAGGTGTATGTGTGACGTGTGCACAGGAGCAGGGTTTTGTTTTCACCACAGTCTGTCCGCTGAGAGCTGTTTGCTCGTCATGTGAATGTGCACAGTGAAGGAAATATCTTTCAAGTTTACTGAGGATGGAGAAAGCTTTGTGGATGTTTTTACTGACGCTGGGTGGATTCCTCTTTGTGCTGCTGATGGTCTGACTGTGAATATTTATGGGGCAGAAGTCAAACGACCCATATCTGCACATTTAAAATGTAAAGGACAAAGAATGGCACAATCCACAGCTCCAGAACCTTTAAGGTGTTAGGACTTCACATGACTCACCTGCTCCAACAGTCAGATGTAAGGTGGCCTTACTACGTCCGTGTGTGTTCTGGGCCTCACACTGATACTTTCCACCATGTTCAGCTGTGATATCAGTGATGGTGAAGATTTGTCCTGATGCTGTTGGTGAGTCCTCGTCCTCCTTGTACCAGGTGTAGTGAGCTGCTGGGTTAGCATCACTGCTGCAGGTCAGAGTCACTGAGCTGCCCTCCATGATCTCACCAAAGGGACTCACTGACACAGAGGGAGGCTTTGGAGCGTCTGATGTCAAACATGCAAGATCATGAATTCAACTCAGAAATATTCATTAACCAAAGTGAAGAACTTTTCAATCTCTGGTTTTGATAAGTGCTTCTTAAATATAGATGATCATTATTAACCCGGGGCGCCAGCACAGACAGAAGCAGGTACTGAGGGTTTTATTTTCAGCCCGTTTGTGTGAATGTACAAAATAACTCAACACATGAACCAAACTTACTGAATTTTACAGTGAATATTGACTTTTCAGCTGATTGGTCAAAGGTCAGAGGTCAAGATGAGCAAAGATTTGATTCAAAAGACAAATTTTCCAAGATATTTAGTCAAACAGCAGAGAGAATGAATAATATACTGATCAGAACATTATTCCCCATCATATAACGATAGATGACTTATAAGTAATGTCACAAAGAAGTTAGAGATTTACATCATGCATCCTTAAAACTGCCTTCTGCTGTATTCCTGCCTCTAATAGGACTATAGAGACGACCTGAAGCTTATATACACTGAAAAATAATCTATGATCATATGATGGGAATGTCGTCACTATGAGTTTAGAAAATGACGTCATACAGTGTTGCTATGCATCAACAGATGTTTTCACCTCAGTCTGTTTGTTTGTTGGTTGTTGATTTTAAGCAAGATTACACAAAAACTACTGAGTCAATTATCATGAAACTTGGAGGTAGGATGAGGAACGGGTCAGAGAAGAACTCAGTAAAGTTTGGTGTGAATCCAGATAAGGGGGCGGACCCAGGAACCTTCTGTAAGGTTGTGAGACAGTGCTGGGTTTCATGGACATGTGGATGTTTTCTACTCACACTGGACGTCTAAGTGTAGAGACGTGGAGTTGATCCGTCCGTACTGATTCTCAGACTTGCAGGAGTAGACCCCGCTGTCCCCAGAGCTGATGGAGGAGAGACGATAAACACCCTCTGGTCCATGAAGCAGAGTTCGGTTCTTCTTGTACCAGGTGTAGTTAGCTGCTGGGTTAGCATCACTGCTGCAGGTCAGAGTCACTGAGCTGCCCTCCATGATCTCACCAGAGGGACTCACTGACACAGAGGGAAGCTTCGGAGCGTCTGTGTGAAAACAGAATGATGATAACAGATGACAGACATTGTGTTTAACATTTGGGGACATATATGATACGATGTGTTACAGTCAAAGGTGTTCAGGTGAGTGGAGTCACTGAGTTACAACAGCAAAGTTATTAAACTGCAACAGGTAAATGTTCTTGTTGTTAAGTGAGAGTTTTTGTTTTTTTCAATGATTTCCTGTTGCACTACTGTTTCCAGACTCCCCTGAATGTCCACAGATTTCCAAACCATTGTCAAGTTTTTAAAATTGACTTAAACGTGACATATTAGGACCCTTTACAACAATTAGACAGAGTTTCTTTCTCTTAAAACAAGTGAAGAGTTCTGTTCAGAGTGGCCTGTTTGTGGTTGTGTCTCTTAAAATGTTAATGATCCACTGCTCCCCCTGCTGGGAGGTGTATGTGTGACGTGTGCATAGGAGCAGGGTTTTGTTTTCACCACAGTCTGTCTGCTGAGAGCTGTTTGCTCATCATGTGAATGTGCACAGTGAAGGAAATATCTTTCACGTTTACTGAGGATGGTGAAAACTTTATGGATGTTTTTACTGACGCTGGGTGGATTCCTGTTTGTGCTGCTGATGATCTGACTGTGAATATTTATGGGGCAGAAGTCAAACGACCAATATCTGCACATTTAAAAGGTAAAGGACAAAGAATGGTACAGATTCAATATCTCTTCTCTTAATAACCTGTGTTTCACTCACATGTCACAGTAATAGAGATGTTTGCTGAACTCCTTCCCAGCTCATTCTCAGCTGTGCAGTAATACTCTCCAGAGTCTGACGACCGGATGGAGCTGAGGACAAATTGTGTCTCTTCACTGAGACGTTGAACTTGTTTATCTCCTCTTCTCCTGTACCAGGTGTATTTAGCTGCTGGGTTAGCATCACTGCTGCAGGTCAGAGTCACTGAGCTGCCCTCCATGATCTCACCAGAGGGACTCACTGACACAGAGGGAGGCTTTGGAGCGTCTGAAGGATAGTTTATATTAACACACAGGATGAGAATACATCAAAACACTGTCTGTATTATTTGTTAAAGTTTAAATTTAAATTATTTCCCCATTATTGTAGCTTCATGAGGAGGAGTAAACTCACACACTGTAGGAGAAGGGAAACGCTCCTGTCCTTCTATAGCACAGTGATAGCTGTCTTCAGCATTAAAGTGTCGGAGGTGAAAGTATTTTTTTCGTCCAACAGGTTTATTGTTATTGTACCAAACGTAGGAAAGATGATCAGGGAGCTGACACCTGCTGTGACAGGTCAGCTCTGTCCAGGTAGAAGATGGATTGGCTGTTGATCTCCTCACATGTACCTGGAGCTGAGGGTCTGTGAACAAACATGTGATTTTATTTCAACATACACACTAACATTTCAAACTGACTCTAATGTAAATGTTACCTGTGAGATTCAGTGTGACTCCAGGAAAACCAGTAAAACTCCCAGAAAGTTGGTTTGTTGTGAACCTGAACTTGTACACAGCTGAGTCGCTCACTCTCAGGTTAGAGATTCTCAGAGTGCACTTGTTGTTTCCACAGAGATTCTCCACACGACCTGAATACTCCGGATCAGTCCTTAGATCAGCGTGAATCCCATTACTCTCTTTAATGAACCAGAACTTTTCCTGAACTGTAGTATCATGGTTATTCAACCTGGATGGGTATGTGTAGGTACAGTTAATGTCCACTGTTGATCCTCTGAAGGCACAGATCTCAGTAGAAGTGTAACTCACACCCCAGCCATTCTGACTCCTCACCACTGTAACACAGAGCACATCAGAGAATCAGAAGATAAACTTATACATTTATAAAACTAACTCCATGTATTTTTTCTGGTGAATCACCAGTTGGCAGGTTTTCATTTTAAGATGATGACGATGCCAAGATGAGGAAACTTTCAGTTCACATAAAACACAGTGAAGTTTCCTTTAGACTTCAGTGTGAGGGAGAAACACACTGTTGGAGGTGAGGAACATGAGGGACCTTGTATAAGTTGCTCTTATAATGGAGCAAACTGGCCAATATGGAGGAAATGATCTGTGTCTTTTATGCAGAGTCGACCAAAGATGGACGACACGTCTCCACTTCCTCCCACTCTCCAGAAATGAAGCCAAATATCCTGGATACCAACGCTGCCATCTTTCACATTTGGAACCACAGTCTGCACAGTAGTGATCCGGAGATGGAGCCACAGTATCAAGGTCCCGCCCATACATGAGCTCGACCAATCCTGAGTCAGCGTCAGCTGTCAATCATGAAGTTTAATCTAATTTAAATTTGATCAAATAACTAATTAAAACCAACTGATGAGAAACATGAACAATAGAGTGTGATAAGAACGACCTAAAATGACAGAAACCATCTTTGAGAAAGATGTCTTTGACTTTTTAGATTGGTCCATGTCCTTCCCACTAACATGGAGGAGACAGGATGTATGTTCTATACTGCAGCCAGCCACCAGGGGGAGATCAAGATGCTTTGGCTTCACTTCTGGGGAGCAGTAATGTCTTCAGTCTTTATTTACACTAGTTGAATACTTGTACTAGTACTACACTAGTTTGTCAGTACTGACAGTAGTAGCCCAAGAGTTCAATGTGCCCATGCAGAAAAAAGTATTAAAAGTCACATGAAGTTATGGTACAATGCATTATCTCAAATACTCCAGCAGATGGTGCTGCTAGTGAAATACTGTAGATTAAACTCACACATTGACGGAGAGCGGAAATCCTCGTGTCCTTTAACAGCACAGGAAACTCTGGTTGTAGGATAAAAATGACCTGAATAAGATTCTCCTTCATTCATCTTCTGTTGATTCTTGTACCAGACGTAGTTCAGATGATCAGGAAGACGACAACTGCTCTGACACCTGAGCTCTGCCCAGTTATAAGTGTCATACTTCACTGATCTGCTCACCTGCACATGCAAATCTGTGTGTGAGAATAAGGAATTCATTTTAGTCCAAACTGACAACACACACACACATGCATATAAAAGTGCACAGACACACTCAAGTGAACAAAACAAGATGTAGGAAATAAATGAATGAATGTTCAGATGTAAATGTTACCTGTGACAGACAGAGTGACTCCAGCTGAACCAGTAAAACTCCCAGTAGGTTGGTTTGTTGTGAACCTGAACTTGTACACAGCTGAGTCGCTCTCTCTCAGGTTAGAGATTCTCAGAGTGCACTTGTTGTTTCCACAGAGATTCTCCACACGACCTGAATACTCCGGATCAGTACTTAGATCAACATGAATCCCATTACTCTCTTTAATGAACCAGAAAGTTTCCTGAACTGTAGTATCATGGTTATTAAATGTGGATGGGTATGTGTAGGTACAGGTAATGTCCACTGTTGATCCTCTGACGGCACAGATCTCAGTAGAAGTGTAACTCACATCCCAGCCATTCTCACACTGTACCACTGTAACACAGAGAATCAGATTCATAACACACCAGAGAACACTTAGTTTACTTTTTACTTTCTGTAGAAAAGAAACACATTTCCATGAGCAGCATTCCATAGCATTTCAACTAATGACTCCACACACTGATGACAAGTCATCAAGAGGAGAGGAACTCAGTCATGATGATAATAATCATAGTCATATTCATAATAAGAATAACATGTTTCAGATGAAATACTGATGATAATTCCTTCATATATTTTTTTTCTGCATCACTTTACAGGTGGTGATCTGAAAATGAATGAATGCTTCATTTATATTTTTACTTTCTTTCTCAAACTCACTTCAGGTGAATCAGAAGTCAGAGTGTAAAATAGAGTGACAACATGAATGTAGAGGTACAGTACCTGTCACAGTGAGAAGAAGGACAACAAATCCACTGGCTGCTGCAGTTACACTCATAGTAGCTGCTGCTCTCGTCTGTGACTTCAAACAAGAAAAACGTCCACAGATGAATAATGTGCACAAGATGAAACTCAGTTACATCACAGACACGTCTACCTACAACACAGAAGAGTCTGAGAATAAAGACAGATTCTGTAAGAAAGAGATAAATTTAAACTGTTAAACACACCCACCTTCCTTCCTCTTTCCACTTACATGCTTGCTGAGCCTGATGAAGGTAGATTAAACCTAAAACAAAGAGGGAACTTGTGGTTTGTACTCCTCATTTTACAGTGTTTCAGAAAAAAAATTTAGTGTCTGTTCCCACCAAACCTGAATCATTCTCAACTCAGGTTGTAAGCAGTGTTCATCACCCCCCCCCCCCCCCCCCCCCCCCCCCAAACTTCACAATAACTCAAGGTAATTTAAGAGAAATGCAGGAAAACCTCAAACATTAAGAAGCTGGAACCATGAGAAAGACTGGAACAATTATTCAAACACTTTTCATACAAACACGATATAACACAAAGTGCTTTCCTGTAAATGTAGATGTACCTGACACAGAAAGAAGGAAGATGACAAAGCAACTCGCTGCTTCTCTCAAACTAATCTTTGCCTCTCACGTCTCTGTGATGAAGCCTCATCAGCAGCTAGATTCCACTCTTGAGAAGTGATGTTTGTCAGCCAGACACGATGAGAGATAGAAATAGATCAGTTGAGACCTTGGCTTCCTTCCTCTTTACATCATTAACATGCATGAACGGACCAACACCAGTAAATCCCCTCGTTATTCAGAAATGATGCCTGAACTTATTAAAACATATTTCATGCATCTAACACCTTATTTACTTTCAAAAAACATGTTGAATTATTCTTTCTTTCAACTTCATGTTAGAAGTTAGTTCCTGTTTATTTACAGCTGCCAGTCCAGATGAAGACTGGGTCATAAAAACACATTGTACAAGGTCATAATTGTGCAAACTTACATTACTTTAGTGTTCTTTACTCATTTCTCACAAGATCTTGTTTTGTCTGATACACGTGTAAAACTGTTTACTTGTGTAATCTGGACTTCATGAGCTCATGCACAGGTGCACGTGAGCAGTAGAGCGACACAGGAACCATCGACTGTTGGGTCAGATGGGCGGAGCCTCCCACTGTGCTCTGGTTGTGCGTTAACGTGCAGGCGGAATAATCTGAAGAATTAGTTCCCGACTGTGAAATTCACCTGAACTCCACCTTAACTCTGGAGCTGATTGTTCTTTTTAGTCTGATTCTACATTAAAGCACAAGCAGAACGTGGAGAGAGATTGTTTTTGTTTAGAAACACAGTTATATGGTTGTAGCCAGAGTAAACACAACTATTCAGTTAAATCAGACCAGCTGGTTTTACTTTGAGAGTTAACTTCACCTGCCATTTTTTAAGTTGGAACAATCTGACAAAATAAAGTAAATACAGTTTTTAAATTAATATAACGCAGCTTCATTCACTTCTGATTTCAAGCTCAGAGTTTTCTTCATCCTGGATCGAAAAAAAATTGTCATTTGAGAAAATGAACTTCATAACACTGAAACTAGTGTTTGAAGACATTTTAAGAAGAAAGTAAAAGAGCAGAGGGTGAACTGATGGATTTATATTGTTTTACCTCGTCCACAGAGTCCAGACCAGCACTGGAACCAGCACGACCACCAGAGTCAGCCTGATGATAATCATGATTATCACTGACTTCACTAGACAACAGACAGGAGACATTAGCAGTGTGGTTAGACTGATGACTCAGTTTGCCAGGTGATGCTGTTGGTCAGTCAGTATTGTTCATGTGCAATATGATGGACTTGATATACAACTGGGACACATCTGGAAATCCTGAGTATTGATGGTTCAAGGTTCTGGGGCAATTAAAAGGGGGGGGGGGGGGGGGGGGGGTGAAGGCTGTAAAAGTCAGAGTGCTAAAATCACCTGCTCCAACAGTCAGATGTAAGGTGGTGTTACTACGTCCGTGTGTGTTCTGGGCCTCACACTGATACTTTCCACCATGTTCAGCTGTGATATTAGTGATGGTGAAGATTTGTCCTGATGCTGTTGGTGAGTCCTCGTCCTCCTTGTACCAGGTGTAGTTAGCTGCTGGGTTAGCATCACTGCTGCAGGTCAGAGTCACTGAGCTGCCCTCCATGATCTCACCAGAGGGACTCACTGACACAGAGGAGGACTGTGGAGCATCTGGATTTACATGGATTTGAATGGATTTGAAGAATGTTGCAGCATCTGTAATTTTGAAGATGTGCAAAACCTCTCGGCTATTGGAAAATATTTACTCACATTTCACATTTATTAAGACACGTTTAGACGTTGTCTTCCCCAGCGCATTCTCAGCTGTGCAGTAATATTCTCCAGAGTCAGACAACGTGGTGGAGCTGAAAACTGAGCTGCTCTGTTGAGCAAAGTCTGGTTCTCCTTGTACCAGGTGTATGCAGGGGGTGGGCCAGGGAAATTTTTTATGATTTGATATATTGCTCTTAGTCTATATTCTGTTGGATATGAAAAGTGTTTCAATAACAAGGAAATGATTTGTTCTTTTCTAGGGATTTTTCTTTTTACTATTATTAAAATACAGAAAAACACCAGGCTCAACCTTTCAAGTTTCCACTTTGGACATTTTGGAGTCAACTCACACACAGGGGACGAGTGGTGATGCTCATAAGCACAGGAATAGCTGTTATCAGGGTGAAGGAATCCCCTGAAAGTTGGAGACGTTTCCCCGTGAACTTCTGTTCCATTCTTGAACCAGACAAAGGAGGGACGACCAGAGAGAAGACAGCTGCTGTGACAAGTCAGTGTTGGACCAATCGGAGAACAGATCACCTGAACATCTGGATCTGTCAACAGGAAACACACATAGAAGCAGCTGTGGGACCCCAGGTTGAGAACCAGTGAACAACACAGTGACTTAGTGTTCCTCAGTACCTGTGACAGTCAGAGTTGTGCCAGGGAAACTTCTGTCCCATTCAAACGTCTGTGATTTGAATGTGAAGCGATACTGGGCTGAATCGCTCAGTCTCAGGTTCATTATCCTCAGAGTGGAGCGCCCTCGCCATGGATCAAGGACCTGAACACGAGCTTTGAACTCTGGGTCTTTTACTAAGTCCACAGCTTGAGGACGATGCAGCTGCACATCCTCACGCTCAGCAATAAACCAGGACTTAGATGTGATAGGATCAGAGGGACTGTTGTAACTGCAAGCGATGTCCACTGAGGAGCCTTTAAAGGCACAGATGTTCCTGTCGGTGTACAGTGCCTTGCATAAGTATTCACCCCCTTTGGACTTTTCTACATTTTGTTATGGTATAACCACAGATTAAAAATGATTTCATCGTGAGTTTATGTAATGGACCAACACAAAATAGTGCATCATTTGGAAGTGGGGGGAAATATTACATGGATTTCACAATTATTTACAAATAAAAATCTGAAAAGTGTTGAGTGCATATGTATTCACCCCCTTTACTGTGAAACCCCTAACAAAGATCTGGTGCGACCAATTGCATTCACAAGTCACATTTGCAAGTCACATAATTAGTAAATAGGGTCCACCTGTCTGCAATTTAATCTCAGTATAAATACACCTGTTCTGTGACGGACTCACAGTTTGTTGGAGATCATTACTGAACAAACAGCATCATGAAGACCAAGGAGCTCACCAAACAGGTCAGGGATAAAGTTGTGGAGAAATATGAAGCAGGGTTAGGTTATAAAAAAATATCCAGAGCTTTGAACATCTCTCTGAGCACCATAAAATCCATCATAAGAAAATGGAAAGAATATGGCACAACCGCAAACCTACCAAGAGGAGGCCGTCCACCCAAACTGAAGAGTCGGACAAGGAGAAAATTAATCAGAGAAGCAACCAGGAGGCCCATGGTTACTCTGGAGGAGTTGCAGAGATCCACAGCTGAGGTGGGAGAATCTGTCCACAGGACAACTATTAGTCGTCTACTCCACAAATCTGGCCTTTATGGAAGAGTGGCAAGAAGAAAGCCATTGTTGAAAGGGATCCATAAAAAATCCCATTTGGAGTTTGCCAGAAGCCATGTGGGAGACACAGCAAACATGTGGAAGAAGGTGCTCTGGTCAGATGAGACCAAAATTGAACTTTTTGGCCTCAATGCAAAACGCTATGTGTGGCGAAAACCCAACACTGCCCATCACCCTGAGCACACCATCCCAACAGTGAAACATGGTGGTGGTAGCATCATGCTGTGGGGATGCTTCTCTTCAGCAGGTACAGGGAAACTGGTCAGAATAGAGGGAAAGATGGATGGAGCCAAATACAGGGAAATCCTTGAAGAAAATCTGATGCAGTCTGCAAAAGACTTGAGACTGGGGCGGAGGTTCATCTTCCAGCAGGACAATGACCCTAAACATACAGCCAGAGCTACAAAGGAATGGTTTGGATTAAAGAATGTTAATGTCTTAAAATGGCCCAGTCAAAGCCCAGACCTCAATCCAATAGAGAATCTATGGCAAGACTTGAAGATTGCGGTTCACAGACGGTCTCCATCCAATCTGACTGAGCTTCATCTTTTTTTGCCAAGAAGAATGGACAAACCTTTCCATCTCTAGATGTGCAAAGCTGGTAGAGACATACCCCAAAAGACTTGCAGCTGTAATTGCAGCGAAAGGGGGTTCTACCAAGTATTGACACAGGGGGGTGAATACTTATGCACCTAACAGATGTCAACTTTTTTGTTCTCATTATTGTTTGTGTCACAATAAAATTTATTTTGCACCTCCAAAGTACTATGCATGTTTTGTTGATCAAACGGGAAAAAGTTTATTTAAGTCTATTTGAATTCCAGTTAGTAACAGTACATAATGGGAAAACGTCCAAGGGGGGTGAATACTTATGCATGGCACTGTAATTCACTCTGTTGCATGAATTTCCATGGACACCTGAAAAACAAAAACCTTTTGACTATCACCATGACAAGTATAATATTTACGGCTGTATTTAACAAAAATTAACAGAGGGCTGTTTCCCATGTCAGGAAATAAACAATGCAGAAGAGATGCTACATTTTGCTTTACAGTAAAAACGATGATGTTTTGAATTGCAGCTCTACATCTGTGGTTGTATTTGTGATTTGCTTTCATCACCTCCACCAGGAGGTTATGTTTTCACCCCAGTCTGTTGGCTGGTTGGTGTGCGTGCACAATAACGCAACAATTACTCGAAAGATGTTGGTGCAGATCCAGGATGCTTTCTTTAACATTGTAAGATCTTGTTTTTTTGGCAGTTGTGCTCTACTACAACTGCCACTCTAGTTTGGAGTCATTCAAATTCATTGTTTAACTGCACAATATTTATCATAAAGGTTTGATAACAAACATCTTATGAATCAATGACAATGTTCTTTTAATATATGATATGTCAGCTGATGTGACTTTTTTTTTACTCTGCATCAGCCCTCAAGTCTATTTCGGACTCTTGTCAGTGTTTTAGCTCAGAAGTACGGTGGCCATGAAAGCTCAACGAACAGCAACTTAAGAAAACACATGCAAGTTGACAAAACACAAACAAAGTAAGAAATCATCTTCATCAAGTTCACAACACAACACAACACATTACAGAAACGCGCAGCAAATAGAGAAGAAACGACAACGGAAGTGTTTCCAGAGGACATTTTAAAGTGATGGGCACTGCTGCCACAGCAGACAAAAAAACGTCCAATACACCAGACACACTCGGTTCCACACAGGGTTCGGCCACCCGCGGCTCTGGAGCCGAACGCTCTTACTGAGATTAGGCGTTGTAAATTTGAGTTAAAACAAATTCCTGTTTCAAGTTAAAACATCAAAGTTTGACATGTCACCATGGAAACTTGAATACATAACATTAATCTTTTTTGTGTTCCTGGATGAGCGGGTGTCACTTCTGCAACAATCTCCTGTTAAATCTTCAAAATGTACAAACTGTACTTTAATCGTCCAGACACATTTTTTTAATGTCAAATGCTTCATGATTCATGACGACCTCAATAGTCCTTTAAATATTATTATGTCTCAATTCTTCATTAGATTTATAATTTGGACAAGACCTATATATTTGTTGACTTGTGTATTTACATAATCCAAAATATTGTTGTTGAAACCCCCCTCAAGAAAATGATTATTGGTCCCTCCCATTGATTGTGTTTTGTTACAATGGTTAAATCATAATGTTATACGTTTTATTTTGAAACATACGTTTTATTTTGAAACAGGAAATTTCCTTTAACGTGTCAGGTGACTTATTATCAGGAAGTTAAGGAAGAGCATGGCTCAGAGCCGCTGTTTTCAGTAGTTTTCCAATCCAGTTGAGTCTGTCTGCATCTTATGCCTTTTGACAGCATCGTTGGTATGTATTGATTTGTTTAATTGTTACTTATGATCGCAGATGATTATTTTTGTGACAATGTTTAGTTTGGGAAGTTTTATGCACAAAGTCCATCGAGTCATTATAGTTAATGACTACTCCGCTATGACAGAATAAATAGTCGATGATATGTTAAAATACAGTGGTTTACAGGAACATAAGTAGGTAAATCAGCAGTAAATTCATAAAAAGTAGCGGTTAAACAAAGCAATTCATTTCATTGAAGAATCAGTATATTTACATTGTGTGTATGTGTAAGGTTAAAGAGAAAGCATTTTGTTTGTATTCATTATGCCTTTTGTGTGTTTTAGTTTTACTCTTTCTTACGTCAATAAACCTGTGGACAACGGACAACTGTCTTAAGAGTCATGATGTCAAGAAGGAGTTTGTCTAACTGCCGAGGTGTATCACAGCACATACACTGAGGGCAGCATAGTAAAACAACGGCTTTCTAGCGGGCAAGATAACGCAGCCAGCTGACAGACGCTACCAACAACGTCATCACACGCAGCCAGTGGATGACCATCACAGCGGTGTCTAAACAGAGGTACGTCACCAGACAACGCCATGTCCGAAGAAGCAACTTCATTGAAGACGCGGTCCCGCGCTACGTCTTCTACTGCATACTCAAAGGTATCCTCAATGGGGTCTGCTGCAGCTAAAGCAAGAGTGAGAGCAGATGCAGCAAAGGCACGCATGTCCTACGCCGAAGAGGAAATATCCTAAAGCTAGAAAAAGCTAAGCTAGAAGCCTCAATAGAAATGCTCAATTACAAGAAAGAGACAGCTGCAGCCGTAGCTGAGGCCGAAACCCTTGAAGCAGCGGTAGATGCAAATAGTGAAAGACACAGTTTCATGTTAAATTTGGACTCCAGTCCTTTGGAAGCTGCACAATGCACAGAACAATATGTGATTGACCAAGCCGAATCACAAAACACAGACGTTCAGCTGTTTGATGATGGTGTTGTAACAAATAGAGGGCCAAACTCTAACTACGAAACTCCAGCTTTATCTATCAAATCTGAAACCAACTCAGTCCATCCGGCCCAAGCCAATATAGCTCCCCATCATACACATGGCCACTATGCAGCTTCTCAACCGACTGGCCTCACCTCACAGCAGCCTTACATCTTTGAAGATAAAAAGGTCGATAGGATAAGCAATGTTCGGTTTGACAACCACAATGGCACTCCTGAGCAAGGTCTTGGACCTCAAAACGACAAAGGTCATCCTGCTCTTAAATCCTATCCCACATCGTCAAACACCAATAATGACAACTCCAACATTAGCGACTTCGTGAGATACTTTGCTCGTCGTGAGCTTGTGGCAACAGGTCTACTTCAATTCAACGACACACCTCAGAACTACAGAGCCTGGAAACGTTCTTTTCAGAACGCAACCAGAGGTTTGGACCTGACACCAAGTGAGGAAATGGATCGCCTGTTTAAGTGGCTTGGCAAAGAGTCAGCAGAACACGTCGTGCACATAAGAGCAATACACATCAATCACCCATCAACAGGCTTGGCTATGATATGGGACAGACTTGAACAATCTTATGGCTCCGCAGAAGTAATAGAAGATGCTCTGTTCAAACGTATCGACGCCTTTCCAAAAATAACAAATCGAGATTATTCAAAACTAACAAAGTTGAGTGATCCTTTAATGGAACTAGAGTCAGCCAAAGCTGAAGGAGACCTACCCGGCCTCTCTTTCCTCGATACAGCGAGAGGCGTCAACCCAATTATACAGAAACTCCCCTTCGGTCTGCAGGAAAAGTTGGCGTCAGTTGGATCATCCTACAAGCGGCAATATCACGTTTCATATCCCCCCTTTGCCTACTTCGTAAACTTTGTTAGCCTTGAAGCTAGTGTCAAAAATGACCCAAGTTTCAACTTTGTCTCTTCCTCAGACATGTCTCCCAGGACAGAAAAAACAGCTTGGAAGCCAAACAGACAGCGAGAAGTCTCGGTTCACAAAACGGAGATATTTCCAAAAGCCATCTCTGATCCTAGGGAGCCCTCAACGAAATTCGTCGACTGTAACAAACTGTGTCCAATCCATAAAAAACCTCATCCTCTACGCAAATGCCGTGCATTCAGAGAAAAGTCCATCGAAGACCAAAAGACATTCTTAAAAGAGAATAACGTCTGTTTCAAATGCTATGCTTCATCATCACACATTGCAAGGAACTGCACATTTAATGTTCGATGTTATGAATGTAACAGTGAAAAACACCACACAGCGCTTCACCCTGGACCTGCACCCTGGGTTGAAGGCACATACTCGGCTCCAGAGCATGGCGGGGAGCAGGATAGCTCTCCACAACCCCATGTCACCACCAAATGTACAGATGTCTGTGGCGGAGATGTGACGAACCGATCCTGCTCTAAAGTATCCTTCGTGAAAGTGTATCCAGCTGGCCACGCTGACAAAGCAGTGAAGATGTATGTAATTCTGGACGATCACTAGTTCGTTCACAGTTCTTCAAAGTCTTCAATGACCAAAGTCCAAGTGCTCCTTACTCATTGAAAACATGTGCTGGAGTAAAGAAAGCGACAGGAAGGAGGGCCAGTGGCTACATCGTGGAATCTTTGGATAGGACCGTCAGCATCCCACTACCCAGCCTCATAGAATGTGACGACATTCCAAATAACAGAGATGAGATTCCAACTCCCAATGCAGCTTTTTATCACGCACACCTAAAGACAGTTGCACACCTCATACCAGATATCGACCTACAGGCCCCAATTATGCTTCTCTTAGGTCGGGATATTATCAGGGTCCATAAGGTCCGCAAACAGGTCAATGGCCCACACAACCTACCGTATGCTCAGAAGTTTGATCAGGGATGGGTCATTGTGGGAAATGTATGTTTAGGCCACGTTCACAAACCACCGACAGTGAGCGCCTTCTACACAAACACCACGGAACGGGGACGCCCTACTCTCTTCGAACCGTGTCCTAACGTGTTCCATGTAAAGGAAAAATACAGTGACATCCAGGCCACAAATCACCTCCAAACACATCCTGAGGAGATATCAAACTGTGATGTTGACAGCCTAGGACATAACATATTCAAGCAGACCAAAGACGACAACAACATGGCTCCGTCTATCCAGGACATCTCCTTCATGAAAATAATGAAAGAAGGACTAACAAAAGATGCAAACAACAGTTGTGTAGCTCCATTACCCTTTAAATGTCCACAACAACGGCTCCCCAATAACAGGCCACAGGCATTGAACCGTCTCAAGTCGCTCAGGCGCAACTTTGAAAGGAAGCCTGAAATGAGAGACCACTTTCTCATTTTCATGGACAAGATGTTCAAGAATGGTCATGCTGTGTTAGCCCCTCCTCCCAGTGAGGATGAAGAACAGTGGTTCTTGCCAATATTTGGTGTGTACCATCCAAGAAAACCAAAACAAATAGGAGTGGTCTTCGATTCCAGTGCCCAGTACAACGGTGTGTCGCTCAAAGATGTATTGTTGACTGGGCCTGATCTGAACAACACGCTGCTCGGTGTACTGATTCGCTTTAGAAAGGAAGCAATCGCCTTTACAACGGACACAGAACAGATGTTCTATTGTTTTTCAGTAAGGGAAGACGATAGGAACTTCCTACATTTTCTATGGTTCCAAGATAACGACCCCTCCAAAGACATTACGGAGTATCGAATGATACTCGTCTTTGGAATGGTCCACGTCTTTGGAAATAGTCCTTCACCCGCAGTAGCGATTCATGGACTGCACCAGTCTGTTCAGGTCAGTGAGCTCCACATCGACCTTGACATCAAACGTTTTGTGATGCGTGACTTCTATGTAGACGATGGGTTGAAGTCCCTGCCCACAGTCGTAGCTGCGGTCGATCTGTTGAAAAAAACACAGGATGTTCTCGCCAAATCAAACCTAAGACTACACAAGATCGCAGCAAACAACGAGGAGGTCATGGAGGCCTTTCCGGCCAAAGATCGTGCAAAAGACCTTAAAGACCTGGATCTCAGTGCAGATACGCACATCTGATTGGCAGGGTAGTCTTGGAATCAATTGGGACCTCCAGACCGACTGCTTCCACTTCAGCGTCTCTGATGAGATAAAACCCTACACT
This sequence comes from Pleuronectes platessa, assembly GCF_947347685.1. Taxonomy (NCBI): domain Eukaryota; kingdom Metazoa; phylum Chordata; class Actinopteri; order Pleuronectiformes; family Pleuronectidae; genus Pleuronectes; species Pleuronectes platessa. The sequence goes on along the minus strand of NC_070628.1, from coordinate 2,610,590 downwards.
CGACGGGGTGTCTTGTCCACAATCAACAGCCTCTACGATCCTCTAGGGTTTGTAGCGCCAGTCAGAATACAAGGCAAGGCAATTCTGCCTTGCCTTGTATTGTGACTGAGAAAGGTGACTGGGACTCGTCTTTGCCCCAAGAAATGGAGGAAGCATGGACATCTTGGAGAGCATCTTTGAAAGAACTGTCCCAGCTTTCTATTCCCAGAGCCTACACTACAACTTCACCCACAGCAGCTGTCAGAAGGGAATTGTGCGTCTTTTCTGACGCATCCACGAAAGCTATCTCCACTGTGGCATATCTAAAAGTAACTGACTCTGCTGGAAATAACCATGTGGGATTTGTAATGGGCAAAGCCAAGCTGACCCCCCGTCCTGAGCAAACAATTCCGAGACTGGAACTTGGCGCAGCAGTGCTTGGAGTGGAGTTAGCAGACCTAATCTCGGCAGAACTAGACCTTCAGCTCGATGCCACAACTTTCCACTTGGACAACAAGGTAGTCCTTGGCTACATTTCTAATGAAACCAGGCGCTTTTATGTATATGTGAGTAACCGGTTAATACGTATCCGAAGGTCCTCTCACCCAGATCAATGGCGCTACGTGTCAACAGAACAGAACCCTGCGGACCACGCTACACGTTCTGTCGCTGCAGGCCGTTTGAACGACCCAAACTGGCTGAGTGGACCTAAATCTCTGTACACACCGGAGACAAGTGCCTCAGAGAGCACCTACGAGCTGGTGGACCCAGGTTCAGACCCAGACATTCGCCCTCTGGTGTCCACTTTCAATTCAAAAGAAGGCCAGTCTTCCAGCGGATCGTCTCTCGACAGAACCTCCCTTTACGAATGTCGGGCTTGATGTGTTCGGCCCTTGGAGTGTTTCTTCACGTAGAACAAGAGGGGGCCATTCACACAGCAAACGATGGGCCGAATCTTCACGTGTATGACCATACGAGCGGTTCATATTAAAGTCATAGAATCCCTTGACACATCCAGCTTCATCAACGCGCTAAGGCGCTTTCTTGCTGTGCGCGGTCCTGTCAAACACATCCGCTCAGACCGTGGCACCAACTTGTTGGTGCCTGCAAGGAGTTGAAGATACCCTCAAACATTGACAACACATCTGTGAAGACTTACCTTTCAGGCCAAGGTTGCTCTTGGACCTTTAACCCTCCGCACGCCTCTCATTTTGGCGGTACATGGGAAAGAATGATTGGTCTTGCAAGGAGAATTTTGGACTCCATGTTCCTTCAGCTGAAGGACAAACTTACCCATGAGGTGCTGGTGACTTTTATGGCAGAAGTGACAGCCATTATAAATGGCAGGCCTCTTGTTCCTGTGACAACTGACTCTGAGGACTCATTTATACTCGCTCCAGCTGCTCTTCTCACTCAAAAAGTGAATGTCCTTTCTGCTCCTACTGGAGAGTTTGGAGTTTCAGACCTCTACAAGCGCCAGTGGCGACAGGTCCAGCACCTGTCCAACACCTTTTGGGACAGATGGCGAAAGCAATTCCTCCCAACACTACAGGCACACAAGAAGTGGCAGTCCACTCATCCGAACATCAACCCAGGAAGTGTTGTTCTCCTCAAGGATAGCCAAGTACCAAGAAATGAATGGCCTCTTGGACTGATAACACAGACCTTCCCAGCGAAGACGGGAAGGTGCGGAAGGTCGAGATTAAGGTCACACGAACAGGAGTGACTAAACTCTTTGATACTCGTCTTTGGAATGGTCCACGTCTTTGGAAATAGTCCTTCACCCGCAGTAGCGATTCATGGACTGCACCAGTCTGTTCAGGTCAGTGAGCTCCACATCGACCTTGACATCAAACGTTTTGTGATGCGTGACTTCTATGTAGACGATGGGTTGAAGTCCCTGCCCACAGTCGTAGCTGCGGTCGATCTGTTGAAAAAAACACAGGATGTTCTCGCCAAATCAAACCTAAGACTACACAAGATCGCAGCAAACAACGAGGAGGTCATGGAGGCCTTTCCGGCCAAAGATCGTGCAAAAGACCTTAAAGACCTGGATCTCAGTGCAGATACGCACATCTGATTGGCAGGGTAGTCTTGGAATCAATTGGGACCTCCAGACCGACTGCTTCCACTTCAGCGTCTCTGATGAGATAAAACCCTACACTCGACGGGGTGTCTTGTCCACAATCAACAGCCTCTACGATCCTCTAGGGTTTGTAGCGCCAGTCAGAATACAAGGCAAGGCAATTCTGCCTTGCCTTGTATTGTGACTGAGAAAGGTGACTGGGACTCGTCTTTGCCCCAAGAAATGGAGGAAGCATGGACATCTTGGAGAGCATCTTTGAAAGAACTGTCCCAGCTTTCTATTCCCAGAGCCTACACTACAACTTCACCCACAGCAGCTGTCAGAAGGGAATTGTGCGTCTTTTCTGACGCATCCACGAAAGCTATCTCCACTGTGGCATATCTAAAAGTAACTGACTCTGCTGGAAATAACCATGTGGGATTTGTAATGGGCAAAGCCAAGCTGACCCCCCGTCCTGAGCAAACAATTCCGAGACTGGAACTTGGCGCAGCAGTGCTTGGAGTGGAGTTAGCAGACCTAATCTCGGCAGAACTAGACCTTCAGCTCGATGCCACAACTTTCCACTTGGACAACAAGGTAGTCCTTGGCTACATTTCTAATGAAACCAGGCGCTTTTATGTATATGTGAGTAACCGGTTAATACGTATCCGAAGGTCCTCTCACCCAGATCAATGGCGCTACGTGTCAACAGAACAGAACCCTGCGGACCACGCTACACGTTCTGTCGCTGCAGGCCGTTTGAACGACCCAAACTGGCTGAGTGGACCTAAATCTCTGTACACACCGGAGACAAGTGCCTCAGAGAGCACCTACGAGCTGGTGGACCCAGGTTCAGACCCAGACATTCGCCCTCTGGTGTCCACTTTGAGTACTACAACAACATCCAAGCAGCTTGGTTCTCAACGATTCTCAAAGTTCTCATCCTGGAAGTCTCTAACTCGGGTCAATATTCGCCTCATACACATAGCCCGTCTTTTCAACAAGACCTTGAAGAACAGCCCTTGTAAGGGCTGGCATCACTGCAAAACAGGATACACTGTTGAGGAGTCTGATCAAGCGTCGCACATCACCATTCAAGCAGTACAGGAGGAAGTCTACAGTCAAGAGATCAAATGTATCCAAAAACATGAGCAGATCCCTAAAAGTAGTCCTCTCAAAAACATGGATTCTTTCATTGATGCACACTGCCTTCTCAGAGTCGGAGGCCGCCTCCACAATGCAAACCTTGATCAGAGTGAAAAGACTCCAGTGATTATTCCTGGCAAACATCAGGTTGCAACCTTACTCATCAAGCATCACCACGAACAAATTTATCACCAAGGCCGTCTGTCTACAGAAGGGGCTGTCCGTACAGCTGGCTTTTGGATAGTTGGTGGCAAAAGAAAAGTGAGCAACATCATCCACCAGTGTATAACCTGCAGAAGGCTTAGAGCCCCACTTACAATTCAAAAGAAGGCCAGTCTTCCAGCGGATCGTCTCTCGACAGAACCTCCCTTTACGAATGTCGGGCTTGATGTGTTCGGCCCTTGGAGTGTTTCTTCACGTAGAACAAGAGGGGGCCATTCACACAGCAAACGATGGGCCGAATCTTCACGTGTATGACCATACGAGCGGTTCATATTAAAGTCATAGAATCCCTTGACACATCCAGCTTCATCAACGCGCTAAGGCGCTTTCTTGCTGTGCGCGGTCCTGTCAAACACATCCGCTCAGACCGTGGCACCAACTTGTTGGTGCCTGCAAGGAGTTGAAGATACCCTCAAACATTGACAACACATCTGTGAAGACTTACCTTTCAGGCCAAGGTTGCTCTTGGACCTTTAACCCTCCGCACGCCTCTCATTTTGGCGGTACATGGGAAAGAATGATTGGTCTTGCAAGGAGAATTTTGGACTCCATGTTCCTTCAGCTGAAGGACAAACTTACCCATGAGGTGCTGGTGACTTTTATGGCAGAAGTGACAGCCATTATAAATGGCAGGCCTCTTGTTCCTGTGACAACTGACTCTGAGGACTCATTTATACTCGCTCCAGCTGCTCTTCTCACTCAAAAAGTGAATGTCCTTTCTGCTCCTACTGGAGAGTTTGGAGTTTCAGACCTCTACAAGCGCCAGTGGCGACAGGTCCAGCACCTGTCCAACACCTTTTGGGACAGATGGCGAAAGCAATTCCTCCCAACACTACAGGCACACAAGAAGTGGCAGTCCACTCATCCGAACATCAACCCAGGAAGTGTTGTTCTCCTCAAGGATAGCCAAGTACCAAGAAATGAATGGCCTCTTGGACTGATAACACAGACCTTCCCAGCGAAGACGGGAAGGTGCGGAAGGTCGAGATTAAGGTCACACGAACAGGAGTGACTAAACTCTTTCTTAGGCCTGTTTCTGAGAAACAAGCCTAAGAAAGTGTTTTGTTACAATGGTTAAATCATAATGTTATACGTTTTATTTTGAAACATACGTTTTATTTTGAAACAGGAAATTTCCTTTAACGTGTCAGGTGACATGATCAGGAAGTGAAGGAAGAGCATGGCTCAGAGCCGCTGTTTTCAGTAGTTTTCCAATCCAGTTGAGTCTGTCTGCATCTTTTGACAGCAATGTTTAGTTTGGGAAGTTTTATGCACAAAGTCCATCGAGTCATTATAGTTAATGACTACTCCGCTATGACAGAATAAATAGTCGATGATATGTTAAAATACAGTGGTTTACAGGAACATAAGTAGGTAAATCAGCAGTAAATTCATAAAAAGTAGCGGTTAAACAAAGCAATTAATTTCATTGAAGAATCAGTATATTTACATTGTGTGTATGTGTAAGGTTAAAGAGAAAGCATTTTGTTTGTATTCATTATGCCTTTTGTGTGTTTTAGTTTTACTCTTTCTTACGTCACTAAACCTTTGGACAACGGACAACTGTCTTCAGAGTCATGATGTCAAGAAGGAGTTTGTCTAACTGCCGAGGTGTATCACAGCACATACACTGAGGGCAGCATAGATTGATATACAATCTTTTATCTGTTCTTATATCAGTTACAACTAATTTTTTTTGTGATCAAATATTTTTTTATTGATTAACTGAAATGTGACAGAATTTAACACATTTAGCATAACACAACAGATAATAACAACAAAGACATAACATACAACAAAGTGTTAAGATTCAGCAGCACATATTACCGCAATATCTATCATAAGCACAATATTACACAAAATCTAAGACCTTCAACATTTACTGGTCTCATCAGCCGCTGAATTCAAAACATCAAAAGAAGAACAGACACAAAATAAAATAAAATAAAATAAAACACAAAAGGTGCCACCCCCCACCCCCCCAGTTATATTCATGCAAAATAGTAAACAGAGGAATCCTGCAACCACATGCACATACAGAAAACATTAAGAATTGCACAGGTTCAGGACATGATCATTGTAATAAATCTTTCAATGAGTTGGCCACAGCTCGCCAATCATTCAGTGTAGATTCCTTCGCACCATTTATTCTGGCAGTTGACATCTCCAGATACACAACATCCAAAAAACTCAACATCCAGTGTCTAATGACAAGAGAGTGGGGAGGCTTCCACCGCAGTGCGACCAGCTTCTTAGCGGCTGTAATACCAGCAAGCACAACCCGCCTCACAGCCCTCGATAGACCAAGTCCAGATAAGTCAGTCAGTAGCAGGACAGGTATAGTAGCTGGAACAGCTACAGAGGTCAGATCTGATAGTTTAGAGGCCACCCTAATCCAAAACTGTTCGACCGGTGGACACTCCCACACCATATGAATGAACGTACCAGGGGAATTTAAATTGCAGAGGCTGCAAGACGGATCATTTATCAGTTTCATAGCATGCAGTCTACGTGGTGTGAGATAAGTTCTATGGACATAATTGAAATGAATTTGTTGGTGGTCCGGGTTGCGGGAAGCCTCCCTGATATTCGTCCACACCTGTTCCCAGTCAAAATCTGGATCTAGATCAGGGTGATCACTCCTCCATAGCCTATCCAGCACTAGGTCAGAATAAGAAGATTCCAGGAAAAATGAGTATAATTCTGAAACCAAGCCCCTATTATCTGTCCGTGCAGTAACCAATCCATAAAGAGGATGAACAGGTAAAGCCTGCTGTAGCGAAATGCTGTGTGCACTAAGAGCATGTCGAAGTTGTAAATAAAAGAAAAAAGAAAAGGCCGGTAAGGCAAAATTGACTCGCAGGTCCTGAAAATAACCTAAACCTGAACCACTAAAAATATCACCCAAATAGCGGATATTACTGTTACTCCAAGGAGATGCCACGATTGGTCTACTCCCAATCATAAGCCTCTCGTTGTGGAACACTGGAGAGAATGTGTGCCATTTACAGGATATCTTAGAAAGGGATTCAACTGTGCGCCAGGTTTGTATAAGGAAGGAAACTATCGGGCCAAAACGCCGCTTGCATTGAGAGTTAGACATGTTGGAGAAAAGGACCCCTTGCAATGTCATTGGACGAACAATATCTTCCTCCAATCCCCGCCAAGATACAGATATATCAGCATTAACCCACACAAAAAGAGGTCTAAGCACAAAAGAGTAAAAATATAACCTAAAATTGGGAACTGCCAATCCCCCATCTGCCCTGTGTCTCTGCAAGGTTGCCATTTTTAACCGAGGACGCTTTCTATTCCAAATGAATTTTGAGATACTAGACTGAATTTCCTTCCAATAATTGACAGGGGGCGCAAGGGGAATCATAGAGGACACAAAATTGATTCTAGGTAAAACATTCATCTTCACAATAGAGATACGGGCTCGAAGAGAGTTGGGAAGGCTGGTCCATCTATCTAAATCGGATTTCACTTTATTCCAGATTTCTAAGTAGTTGTGGGAAACAATGCGGTTAAGGGAGGGGAAGATTTGGACTCCAAGATATCTAAACTGTTGTACAACAGGAATATTAGGTGGGAACTGTAGTTTCTTAGCTGCATCATTAAGTGGTAACAAAGAAGACTTATCCCAATTAATTTTGAAGCCGGATATATCACCAAACTCACTACATATGGAGAGCAGACTGGGAAGCGACTGAAGCGGATTTTCCATAAACACCACCAAATCATCTGCGTACAACGCCAGATGGTGAGAGGTACGGCCAACTGAAATGGGCTGCATGTCGGCAGAGTGGCGAATAAATTGGGCCAAGGGTTCTAAGGAGAGTGCGAACAGCGCCGGGCTCAAGGGGCAACCTTGCCGGGAGGACCTAGAGACAGGGAACAAAGCAGATGACAATTGACCAGTAAGAACCTGAGCAGAAGGCTCAGAGTACAGAACCTTGACCATATGTACAAAGTTCTTACCAAACCTCATTTTCTCCAATACAGACCACAAAAAGGACCATTCAAGCCTGTCAAAGGCTTTCATAGCGTCCAACGAAAGAACTGCAGCCGGAGCGTCCTTACCCGCTGCGGCATCCACTATATGCAGAAGGCGTCTAACATTATCGGCAGCTGATCTAGACTTGATAAAACCTGTCTGATCGCAATGAACTAATGTAGGCATGTGATCTTGAATACGTCTGGCAAGCATTTTTGCATATATCTTAAGGTCCGCGTTTAACAAACTCAGAGGCCTATAGCTAGAACACTCAACGGGATCCTTGTCCTTCTTCAGTAAGAGAGAGATTAGTGCAATGTTAACATCTCTGGAAAAACCTCCTTTGTCCAACGACGTCCTTACCATATCCAACATTAGCGGGCCAAGTTTATCCCAAAACGTAACATAAAACTCAGGAGGTATCCCATCAAAGCCCGGAGATTTATTCCTTTGCATGGCCAACGCTGCCCCCTTCAGTTCATCCAATGAGATTGGAGCATCTAGATTTACAGCATCACCTTCCGAAAGCCTTGGTAGGTCCACCTGGTCAAGGAAGTTACTGCATTTAACACTGTCAGGTTGAACCTCTGATCGATACAAGTCAGAATAAAAGGTTCTGAAGGTTTCATTGATTAATTTAGGATCAGTTGTGACGTTACCCACATTAGATCTGATGGATGGGACATCCGCAAAGGATTCACTGGTTCTGATTCTAGACGCCAAAAGATGACTTGGTCTCGAACCATGAAAATAATAACGCTGTCTAGTCCTGTGTATTAAGAACTCCGACTGTTGTTTCAGAATGTTGTTTATTTCCTTCTTAACAATGTCCCGCTGCGTCTCTACCGGTCTGGAGTAATTTGTTTGCAATAACGAATCCAACCTAACGAAGTCTGCCTCTAAATGTTGTAATGTAGCAGCCCTAGCCTTGCGCATGTTTGATGAAAATAGTGTGGTATTATCCCTAATAAACCCTTTAACGGTGTTCCAAAGAACTCTTGGATCTCCTACCGAGCCCACATTAATGTCCAGAAAGTCTCGTAATTGAGCATTAAACTGTAATTTGTAAGCCTCATTCTCCAATAATGTAGAGTTAAAGCGCCATCTAATCGCTTTTTTAGATAGACAACCAATTAACACATGACCCAAAACCCCATTATGATCCGAGAGAGCTATAGGAAGAAGAGTGGCATTATTCACATTCTGAAACAACCGTGCTGAGGAGAAAAGGAAATCTATCCTCGAGGAGGTCTTATGCCTGGCTGAGAAGAAGCTGTAATCTGTCAAAGAAGGATTAAAAGTGCGCCAGACATCCACCAAACCTAAACTCTTCGCCCAGGCCTGTAAGGCTATAGTCGCCAACTCTTGGTCCTTAGTAGCAGTCGCACTAGACCGTTCAGATGCCCTCCAAACTGCATTCATATCAGCACCAACAATAAATGAATATTCATCTAGTTGTAGCATCTCTAGCGTAAGCATGCTGTAAAATTCCCTGTCAAATTTGTTGGGGGCATAGGCTGAGATAATAGCTATCTTTCTCCCATACATTTCTGTTTTGGCAATTATGATCCTCCCACTATCATCTGCCCACACATCTAAAACCTTAATTTTCAAATTACGTTTGCAAACAATGGCCACTCCTTTGCTTTTCGATTCTGCTGAGGAGGAAGCTATGGTGTGATAAAATCTATTGGCCATGCGAACTGAGTCCTTCTTTAACAAATGTGTTTCTTGAAGCAAAGCTATGTCTATCTTCCTTCGTTTCAGCAGAGTCAAAACACTAGTTCGTTTGTGGGGTATATTCAAACCGTCACAATTCCACACCAGGATTGATAATTCACCCATTAGATTGCTTTGTATTCAACGATCTAGGCAAAGTGAAAATTAGTCGGCAAAAAAAAAAATGATGTCATCCTAACCTGTAGCAGTTCATGTGCATGTTCCCCGAAACAGAAAAAAGGCATATTCCTCTCAAAACACCCAAAAGCCCCAAGGCACCTTACCCCCAATAACAAAACAAATACACTCAAAAACATAACCAAACAAGACAGTGAGAAAAAAGACAAACACTTTAGCATTGATCCGCGATTGGTATGAACATAGAGCCGCGAAAATGCAGGACTCAACCCAATACTCAATTAACACCATGAACCGTTGAGTAGGATATATATTCTAATAAACAAAATCATTAACAGCATTTATCTACCAGTCCAGCCTCCAGATGTTGGCGCATCAAAATAAACAGTCCGAGAAAAGTTCCACTCGTGGCAACATCCATAACGGAGAACAAAAAGTGCAATCCAGGCAGTGGGCTGTCAAGCTGTCCGAAAATATTGAACAAATATGAATAAAATAAAAAATAAAAATAAAATAAAGCTGTCCAGTGGGTCGTATTGAGACTACAAATGCAAGAAACCCGTCCGTATAAAATTAACCATGAACCGGGCAGCGTAGTAGGCTAGCCTACGTCAAGCACGTCTATAGTCTACATAGGACAGTCCCATGACCTTCTTTAGTTAAAGAAACAGCCCCGATTAGCCCGTCTACCATGGCTAATAAGAAAAAGAAAAAAGGGAAGCATTGTGGGACGAGGCATCAGTGAAAACGCACATGGTGTGCGTAGCCGTAGGCTGGCCACGGGCAAAGTTACCAGCAAAGTCTATGTCACTCACCACCACCAACCTCCACTCCTTGCGATCCCCTCAGCAGCGACGTGATAAAATCCTCTGCAGCCCTGGGAGACCGGCAAGCCTCCCAAACACCAGATTTCGACTTGATCCTGAGGGTGGCTGGGTAGATCAGGAAAAACTCAATGCCCTTGGCTCTTGCTTGATCCATGACTGTAGAAAAGGCCAGGCGACGCTTCACTGTGTGGGCGCTGTAATCCGGGGAAAAGCGCAGTTTCCGACCCTGGATGACAGGAGGCGTTTTCCTTGCAGCAGCGAGGATCTCTTGTCTGACGGTGTATCGCAGGCAGTTGAATATCAAAGTGCGGCCTGTCCTGTTGTTAGCCCCGGCACCTGCGTTGTAGATACGATGCGCTCGCATTATTTCCCCCTGCAGGTTAACCAGAGAGGGGAACCACTTGGGCAGGTTTTGGATGAGAAACTGGATGGCATTGGAGCCCTCTGCCCCCTCTGGCAGTCCGTTAATCCTTACGTTGCAGCGTCTGCCTCGGTCTTCCATGTCAGCCAATTTAGCGCGCATCGCCTCCAGCTCGGACTCGTACTCAGTTAGCTTGCTAGAGTTAGCTCCCAAGTCAGCTTGCACTGCGCTAACATCCATTCTGACTTTGCTGATCTCCTCCTTTTGCGATGTAAAGTCCGCCCGAATACCAGACACCTCATCTTGAAGCTTAACAAGCCGTGCATCAAAACCAGCAAGACGGCCGTCCATGCTAGCTACACGTGAATCTACTTTCCCCAGCACACTGTCCACGTTAGCCAGCTTCGATAGCATAGCGTCCATTTTAGCTTCCAACTCAGCCATCACACCTGTTCCAGATCTTAAAATTACCATCAGACAGAGCCTTTCTCACATCAAAATGTTGTTTCCCCTTGACCAAAGAATAATATAACTTGCTGTCCCTAAAAAAAATAAAAAAACCCACTCAAACGGTGTTCTCAAACAAAATTGTAAACGATGGGCTGGAGAGCTGAAGTCTACGCAGCCATATTGCGCAACAGCCAAACCGGAACCCCAGTTACAACTAATTATAATTTATAATATGTAGAGGCAAACTTATTGTTATTTGTTACATTTTGACAGTAACATACATTACGGTTAGCGTTAGCCTAACCTGAGGCTAACTCTACATGTGGTTGAGTCTGGGAAATATTTTCACTTGTGGGAGAAGAAGAACAACTTTCTTACCTTTAACTTTCGTGGCTTCTAAAGTGAGAAGTGAGAGAATTTGTAATCTGGGTTAACCAACCCATCAAGAAAGAAAACAAACCTTTACAAACACTGCACATGTCTATATGTTTTATTTCTCCTGGTTCCGTGATAATGTAAAATCCACATATAAACAACAGATTCACGTTGTGTTTCTTCAGTGTTTGGTGACTGTGCTGTACACTGCAGATGAATCGTCCCCCTCTTCTTCACGTCTTGTTCTGTGAAGGCAGAATAAACCACTCACACCCACAGTTTTTAACCTCAATAAGTGTAGTGATGAAAATGTTCCCGTGTGGAGCTGCTCACCCTGTTGCACTGTCAAATCGAACAGCACTGTATTCAGCCTCCTCCTCCTCTTCCTCAGTTTCTCTCTGGGGTTGAACTCTACCTATGTTGGCGTAGAGGTCATCTGCCCGGTTCTGGGTGAAGCAGACGCTGGCGTAGTGGACCTCATGGTGCTGCTCTGCTGGTCGTGTGTGTGCCGCAGCTGGAATCTGGTCGTACAGTAAAATACGAGCTGGGATCAGGAATCTGTGTCTTACTCTTTAACTCTGTTGGGAACTGAGAGTTTCTCTTTGTTGTGGGCCTGATCCTACTCTGCTGAATCAAACTGTGATGGCAGCAGTGATCTGGGAGCTTTCTGTTTTTCCCTGCTGGTCACCAGCACATCTTCTTCACAGATGAACCCAGTGTCACCACCATGAAACATTCACTCCACACTTTACTCCCTAACTAGATTTACTGACCTTCAGTTGTGCACCTCCTCCAACCAGTTTAATCTTTTTGTTAGAGTAAAGGAATATGACCTCCCAAGACCTTCATGGTCTGACCCTTCTCATCAAATCACAATGATGCAGAACTCCACCGGTTACAGTTTTTCACAATTGTTAAGACGTTTTTCAAAACAATAACGGCTTTCTCAAAACTGCACACAGACAACTGAAAACCTCACACACAAAATGCTAAACCTGACACTCCCTTTGCAAGATGACTCTCTGCCATCAAATCTCTTACCTGTTCACAAAATGGAACTCGTGATTTCATTTGGTACACACAGCCATATTTTCAAATGACACACACATACCATTCATTGGGAACACACAACTAAGCATTTGCTTGTACACTACCAGGCATTTACAGCACACTGAAGTGAAAAATTGAAAACACAATCATCAAAATGGAACACACCATATGAATGACAGTGACTCTGGAGAATGAGCCATTTCTCTTTTTGTAAAATGTCTCAATGTAGGCTTACTTTTTTCATAGTCAAACATAAAACAGCACAAATAAGCAGCATAAAAAGGTTTATTTCGGTACACACAGAGAACAGTACAGAACTGTAAACCGGCCTACTCAACCCCCCCCCCCCCCCCCCCTTCACAAAAATTACAGTTTTTCAAAACAATAACGGCTTTCTCAAAACTGCACACAGACAACTAAAAACCTCACACACACAATGCTGACAGGCCTCGACACTCACGTCGCCACAGGCCTCCTCCATGGCCTGGAGCAGTGGGACCCGGTCCTGTGGGTTCCGTTCATACCTTCCACCTCCAAGCTGAAAATAATTCCTCAATGGGATTCAGGAAAGGAGAATAAGGTGGAAGGTATAGAATGGGAAAATGTGGGTGGTCCTGGAACCACTCCCGCACTTGAAAGCTCACATTGTCCCGGATGACAACGTGATTGATCCACTGTGGGTCATCTGTCTGGTCAGGTGGTACCAGCAGGTCATGCAGGCCATCCAGGAAGACGAGGAGACGGGCAGCGTTATAGGCCCCTAGGTGGGCATGACGGTGCAACATCCCATGGTGATTCATTGCAGCACACAGTGTGATGTTCCCACCACGCTGGCCAATGAGGTTTCTGCCCCGTCACCTCCTCTTCACCAGGTTGAATTCCACCTCATCAATAAAGATGTACTGGTACAACACATGAGCTGTGTCATGCTCCTGGATCAGCATGAGAATGCAAGTTACAGTATGGACACAGAGAGGTCAACACAGTGGGCTACAGTGAGACACTGTAGAAAAGGAACAATATTGGATTACAGGTACAATACATGCATGTGTCAGTGCTGAATGTTGGTACTTACAAGCACAAACTCTCACTGTAACTCCTTGATGGCTGTGTTCCGTTCAAATGGGACCCTGAACACTTGTTTCATCACATGGCATTCCTATGAAGAATACAGTCCAATGACGGTCTGGACGTTTCTAAATGTAGCATGGTCAGCCAGGATCCTAGTTTTTATTTGTCTGAGTGTGATAGAGTTGTTCTCACGAACCATATCTACAGTTTCAGTCTCCTGTTCGACTGTGTAAATGCTGTGAAATTGCTCAACAGACCTGAATGTTTAGAGATTTGAGTATTTGTGTGTTGTAGGTTGATGCTTGGAGATTTTACTTGAGAAGTGTGTGCAACAACTGAACATTGTGTGTAGTGTTTTGACAACAAGGTGATGTGTAATTGACATCAGAGTGTAAACAAGGAAAGTCAGAGTCTAATGCAGATAAGGGAATGTGAAGTAGTGCCAAATTGGGTCGAGCGATTGGTACAGATAGTGAAGGTTGTGCAAATTGGCCGCTTTTTGTGTGTTAACAACTGAGAAAAACTGTAATGAGGCAGCCTTGAAGAGTGGAGATCAAGTGCTTTGAAATGAAACTACTCATTTACCTGCGCTCTGTCTTCTGGTCTCTCACCGTACTCACGCTGTTGTGTGAAGGACTTGTTTCTTCAAGATGGGAGGAAAGAAATAAACAGTTGATGAACTAGAAAACTAGAGAGAGAGAGAGAGAGAGAGAGAGAGAGAGAGAGAGAGAGAGAGGGGTGAGGAGTGTGTGTGTGTGTGTGGGGGGGGGGGTTGTGGGGTTGTGTGTGTATTTACCAGAGCTTGGTTTGTGTTTGTGGTAGTTTGTATTCTTGTTCTATGCAATAAGTTTCTGTCCTCTGACCATGTCTGTGCTTTTATTTTGAAAATCCATCCTCTCTTCGATGAGAGATAGAAATAGATCAGTTGAGACCTTGGCTTCCTTCCTCTTGACATCATTAACATGCATGAACGGACCAACACCAGTAAATCCCCTCGTTATTCAGAAATGATGCCTGAACTTATTCAAATATATTTCATGCAAAAAACAGTGAGAGTAGTTTTGCAGCCTGACAGTGAATCAATCACTTTCTTTACTTTCTTGATACTGGACTTAAAAAATCTTGTTGAATTATTATTTCTTTCAACTTCATGTTAGAAGTAAGTTTCTGTTTATTTACAGCTCCAGTCCATATGAAGACTGGGTCATAAAAATAGATCATAATTGTGCAAACTTACATTACTTTACCTGTTCCGATAATACTGATACTTCATTAAAGCACAAGCAGAACGTGGAGAGAGATTGTTTTTGTTTAGAAACTCAGTTATATGGATGTAGCCAGACTAAACACAACAATTCAGTTTAAGCAGACCAGCTGGATTTACTTTGAGTTAACTTCACCTGCTGTTTTTAAGTTGGAACATTGTGACAAAATTAGGTAAAACAGTAATTCAATTTCTAAGTAGATATGACGAACATTTATTTAGTTACCTTTGTCAAGTTGGATCAACTTTGTGGTCTGGGTGTATTGTGAAAACTAAAAGTCAGACAAATGGAAATAAATCTGTCAGGTTTAATATTTACCCCCCACATTGTTAAAAGAGACAAACTGTACCTGACAGGTGAGGGCCGTGTACACACTACCTCCAGCTCTCTGCAGGCTTGAGTTAGTGAGGTTTAATGTTATGATCAGAGTTTATAATGCAGGGAAACATTTTTACGAGTATCAGATGAAGGCTCAGTGCTTCAGTTCGAGCTTCTCTAACATCACACTTCTTTCATCTGTGATTATCTGATAGTGTCAGAAGAAAGAAGACGGAGTCACTCATGTCTGGACACAGAGATAAGACTGATGGTGCAAGTGTCTCTGGCTCCAGAGCTGAGTTAGTAACAAGGATGTGGTCATGATGAAAAAGAGCCTTGTGTTTTCTTCCTGGTTGATGAAGTTCTAAGAAACAGAAGTGAATTTGCTCTGACCTTCCACGGCTTCTTCTCTCTTCACACACAAGCTTTGTGGCCTGACAACCTGGATTACATCAGCCCATCTTAAAAACTGTGAAGCAAACACAGTGAACTCAGAAATGTTTTTAAAGGCATGTCGGATCGCTAGAGAAGAAACATGGAAAACATCAGTGTTTATTCATTTATTGTTTTGTCCAAATACTTAAAAAAAGGAAATAACTTCATTTGGCAGCAAAGCAGCAGTGGTGTTCAGACAACGGTTTGTCACAGAGTCTTTGGTTGTTTCCAACAAGGTTCAACCAGAGTCACTGGTCCCAGTAAAACCTGACGAGAGGGGACATGTCCCACACAGCAGGAACCAGGAGTTCCTCAGGGTTTCTCCTGGGATCCAAATGGAGCTCAGTGACTCCTCAGTGACGTTTCAAATAAATCTAAATCTTTTAGACCTTCTTATATTCAAAGTATTTACAAGGTTGGGTTCTGGACCCAGTGCAGAACCCGTCTCTCTCTTTCTTTTCTCACTCACACATTCAGCTGTCGGTGTCGTCGGGCAGAACATCCTCCTGCTCCCCCTCTTTCTTTGTAAATCTCCCTGTGATGTGTCTCGGTGCAGGGGTTTGGGAGGGGAGGGGAACTAGTCTGTCTGGACGGGTCAGAACCAGAGGAGGTTGTTTGTGTATTTGAACACATTTGTATGAAGTGTGATTCATGTTCGATTCCCTCTTGTGACTTTTGTAGAACAACCTGGATGGTGAGTGATTTCCTCAGAACCCTGTGGAAGCTGAGCAGTGTTCCTTCAGCACTGAAGCCCAGTCTGGTTCTGGTCCTTCATGTGCAGGGCAGAGTCCACTGGATCCAATGGTCCGGGTACCGCATCACCAGTTTGGTGCTCCCTAGCTCCACCCACTGGCCAGGAGGACACATAGAAGTTACATAATGTCTATGAAAGGCACAAGAATGGGACGATGGCCGGGACAGTGACATTCAAGAGTAATGTGAAGGGGCTCCAGCTAATCTCTGGAACAGCTTACCTCTTCATTTCAGAACCGCTCAGACCCTAGAAATGTTTTACTCAATGTTAAAGACCCAAACTTTCTCACTGACTTTCATTTAAAGTTTGAGACGTGGATTGTATCTGTTACTGTGCATTATTTTCAAAGGTTTGGGGTCACTTAGAAATGTCCTTATTTTTCAAAGAAAAGCACTGTTTTGTTTTTTTAATAAAGATAACATTAAATTAATCAGAAATACACTCTATACATTGTTAATGTGGTTAATGACTATTCTAGGTGGAAACCTCTGGTTTTTAAAGAAATATCTACATAGGTGTATAGAGGCCCATTTCCAGCAACTATCCCTCCAGTGTTCCAATGGTACATTGTGTTTGCTCATCGCCTTAGAAGACTAATGGATGATTAGAAAACCCTTGAAAACCTGTGTGCAATTATGTTAGCACAGCTGAAAACTGTTTAGCTGGTGAGAGAAGCTATAAACTGTCCTTCCTTTGAGTTAGTTGAGTATCTGGAGCATCACATGTGTGGGTTCCATTATACTCTCAAAATGGCCAGAAAAAGAGAACTTTCATGTGAAACTCCCCAGTCTATTCTTGTTCTTAGAAATGAAGGCTATTCAATGCGAGAAATTTCGACGAAACTGACAATTTCCTACAACAGTGTGAACTACTCTCTTCAGAGAACAACACAAACCAGCTGTAACCAGAGTAAAAAGAGAAGTGGGAGGCCCCGGTGCACAACTCAGCAAGAAGACAAGTACATTAGAGACTCTAGTTTGAGAAATAGACGCCTCACAGGTCCTCAACTGGCAGCTTCTTTAAATGGTACCCGCAAAACACCAGTGTGAACGTCTGCAGCGAAGAGGTGACTCCGGGATGCTGGCCATCTAGGCAGAGTGGCAAAGAAAAAGCCATATCTGAGACTGGCCAATAAAAAGAAAAGATTGATATGAGCAAAAGAACGCAGACATTGGACAGAGGAAGATTGGAAAAAAGTGTTATGGACAGACGAATCAAAGTTTGAGGTGTTTGGATAAAACAGAAGAACATTTGTGAGACGCAGAAACTCGACTTCGCACTACGTCACCCATCACTCATGGCACACACACGTAGCTCACTGGTTATCTTGTCTCGCTGTCTGGCCGGTAACCTGCCGTCCGGACCGCTCCATGAAGGAGGAGGAGGCGATGTTTCTTTACTTGGAATGCGGCCACTTTTTTTCTCGGATATACAGCAGGAGCAACACTCACCTCTAGTTGGTCCGTCACTTCTCGTTATACACACACTTTTAGCGTCTTTTCCCACAATACCCAGGTGCACTACGTCACATACTACAAACTTTTCTTAAAGGGGCAGGCCACACCTGCAACACAACCGCTCTAGGTCTCATATACAGATGGCAAGAGAAAGCAGAGGCGCAGACTCAGCGACTACATCCGATGCACCTTATTATTATCTGAGGGATTTTTACACACTGTCTGATAAAGACTCCGACAGTAAAGACAAGAAGTAGTGATGGATAAGGTTTTCTTTAACAAGTTAAGTCTTTCATTCTCACTTTCCACCTTAAAACTATGAACTATGAACTAGTTCAGAATTTAAATGGTGAACTATGAACGTGAACTATTCATGTTTCATTTTGTGAACTGAACTTTGAACTAGTTCATGAGAGGTGTGAACTTGCACAACACTGCTGTCGAGCATGGTGGAGGTCATGTGATGGTCTGTGGCTGACTGGTGCTGGTAAAGTGGGCGATTTGTACAAGGTAAAAGGGATTTTAAATAAGGAAGGCTATCACTCCATTTTGTAACGCCATGCCATACCCTGTGGACAGCGCTTGATTGGAGCTAATCTCCTACAACAGGAAAATGACCCAAAGCACACCTCCACATGATGCAAGAACTATTTAGGGAAGAAGCAGGCAGCTGGTAAGCTGTCTGTAATGGAGTGACCAGCGCAGTCACCAGATCTCAACCCCATTGAGCTGTTGTGGGAGGAGCTTGACCGTACGCAAGAAGTGCCCATCAAGCCAATCCAACTTGTGGGCGGGGCTTCAGGAAGCGTGGGCTGACATTTCTACAGATTACCTCAACAAATTAACAGCTAGAAGGCCAAAGGTCTGCAATGCTGTGATTGCTGCAAATGGAGCACTCTTTGACGATAGCAAAGTTTGAAGAACAAAATTAATATTTCAAATAAAAATCATTATTTCTAAACTTGTCAATGTCTTGACTATATTTTCTATTCATTTTGCAACTCATTTGATAAATAAAAGTGTGAGTTTTCATGGAAAACACGAAAGTGTCTGGGTGACCCCTAACTCTTGAACGGTAGTGTAGCTTTTTCATATTCCCTGTTTCATATATATGACACTTTTTAATCTTTGTTTTTTACGCATTTTCAGAACTTTGTTCAGCTGTGGTTGTTCTTGTTACGTGAATAAACTCTGATCTCCTGAAACCGAGCCGGTCCACCGCTCACCTGCAGCTTCTCCAGGGCTCTGGCAGCAGTGTTGGCGTTCTTGAAGTTGACGAAGGCACAGAAGCGTTGGTGAAGAACTCTGACGCTCTCTATCTCACCAAACCTTTAACCGTGGAAACACAAAACCTCAAAGTGAGAGAAGTGTGGTTCAGACAACACTGACCAACTCGTTCACTGCTGCTGTCAGTGATACACCTGCTGCTTTGGCTTCTACTACAAGTACTTTAACTATTAAAACACAGCAAAATTACCTCTTACCTACAGAAGAACATCTGTTCTAAATATTTCTACTACTGCTTTTGAGTGTGAGTAAGTAAGACACACAGACTCTAAATAAAGATGGTCGACACGTCTGCACTTCCTCCCACTGTTCAGAAAACGAGTCATAACATCCCAGTAACGAACGTTGTCATCTTTGGAGTCACAACCTGCACAGTTTAGTGATCAGGGGATTGAGCCAAGGTGTGTATGACCTATACTCACGCCAGCCACCAGGGGGGCAATGGAGACAATTTGGCTCAACCAATCAACAGGCTTCTGTTGAGACATTACATTCACTTACACTATATGGACAAAAATATTTGGACACACCCCTTAACCATCGAATTCACTGTAAGTGCAGGTGTCCCAATACCTTTGTCCATTTAGTGTACTCTAACCAGAATAGTAACTACCTTAATCTAAACCTAACATTATAACATCACCTTACAGTGTGTTGTGGGGACGTACTTTATGTCCCCACAACATCAGTACAACCTGGATCACACACACATGCACACATATTGATTTTACGTTTTGAAGAGATCCCAGAGGTCTTTCTCTGTAACTTCTACTGTAATGTTCCCAACCCACAGAGAGCGACAGCTCCTGGAAAACAGAGGAGGAAAGAAGGAGGTGGAGATGGGGAGGGGGGAGGGTGAATGAGAGGAGAGTCATGGATCATAGGAGATGAAAATGTGGGAGAGAGTGATACATAAAAACTTCACTACTCATCTTCACTACCCACAGAGGAGACTGTGCTTATTCTACATGGTACAAGACTTTTATAATAGAAATACAGTTAGTATCTTCTTCACGTTCAAGCTCCACAAGATATCCTGTATATACTTTCTTCTTCACATCTAAATGACAATGGTGTGATTATGAGTATTGTTCATAACCATAAAACTTACTCACTCTGCTCCTGCAGAGATGTTTGCTTCAGTGCTGAATAGGAAACAGAAAATAGATGATGTCAGTGAGACGTATTTAAATGGTTCATTACTGTGGTCTGATGCAATTTACATATTTTCCTCTGGCTGGAATAGTACGAAGCATAGACATATTTAAAAAATTGTATCTGACTTTTATTTTGGGCGATATGCCGTCCACTAACACGGTTTTAAGGCCTATACAGCAGCTGGCCACCAGGGGGCTTCACTTTTAGGAGCTGTCATGTCTTCATCTTGTCATATAGTCCATTGAATTAACTTTAAAGGACTGATTGTATGCCCATTTTACCACAGTTGATATGGTTCCTTGGGGTCTTAATGAAATGTCATATATGTATTATATACAACATATTTTGGTCAAAATACCACAAGGATCATTTAACACAGCACCTTTTTACCATGTCTAAAACAGCCCTCCTAAGATTGACCTGTTTTGACCCCCCCCCCCCCCCCCCCCCACACACACAAGGGGGGACACCCTGGTAAACAACGGAGCAGAGAGGATCAAAAACCATTGCGCCAAGATGATGTGAAGCCGCCTGTGTGATATCAGCTGATGAGCTACTCGTGTCATTCCAGCTCAGCCCGCTAGATGTGGAGGTTTCACTGAACACACACGGAGCCTCGCGTCAAAAGCAGCCGACGCCTCACTCATCTGCCCCCAGAGCAGACGTAGCTGTAGCTAACACACCAAGCACGTTCACGGTGAAGACACGTCAATAATAACAACAGTAACGCCAGGTAAAAAAAAAACAACAACACCCAAAATGATTCATTGTGCTTCAGAGATGGAGGCGAGTTGGATTGTGAGTGAAAACACAGGGGGTCTCTTACCAGTGCTGCCTCGAATCGCCTCTATGAGATGACCGTGGAGCTGTGGGGCCGTGGAGCTGCTGCGGTGGCGCTGGTGTCCCCGCGCTGGCTGACTATGCTGGTGTCCGCCACTTCCCAGCCGGGAAGCGGCGGTGACACGGTGCGATGCAGAGAGGTCCGAGGCAGCGGCGGATCTGCTGATGCGATGACATAGCGGCTGGGATCAGCAAAGGTCGCCGCCTCGGACAGCCCGGATCGCACCGTGTCACCGCTGCTCCCCCCGTCACTTTTGCCGCGTGTTAACTAGTTGCTTACCTTGAGCTACGGGCTCACGAGCTAACGCTAGCAAGCTAATGCCTCAGACAGCTAAGTAGCCGCACATAACATGCCGATCGTCGAGGCGGAGGCCCCCGGGACACTAAACGCTTTCCGCAGGATCTGAGCTTCACCCTAATGCACAGTGTCGGCAGTGTCAGCCCGGGCTCCGTTAGTTTGCGTTAGCTTGCCGTTGAGCCTGGCCGTCTCTCCCTGGAGCCTGTGAGATGATGGTGGGGGGTGATCCAAGGCAATGTAGCGAGACTCCCTACATGGGCATGGTTGGAAAATACGTACTTTTTTGTAGTAATCCCATTGGACGCACTCTAGAGTATCGTTTCTGACATAGAGGAACCACAAAAAATCGCGGGAGTTGTTTTTTTCCAGAGTTTTTGGGACGGTAGACATGCCAGAGACCCAAAATAACATGTAGAAGCACTACAAAAGTGGAATTTTCATAATATGGGCCCTTTAACATCACATTAATAAACTTAATTTGTAAACAGCTGGTTCATGGATGAACCCCCCCCCCCCCCCCCCCCCCAATTAGGAAACGAAGAGCAATGCTTCCCCTGTGTGGACAGGTATGGTACTGCATCTTACCTTTGGCCTCAGATGAGTTGAGGACGCCTTGAACCGTGTTGAACTTCTCCAGCAGCAGTTTACTCTGCTCTTCCTCAAAGCCCATATCCTACGATACAGAAGACAAACATTATTTTAAAACTGAAACAAAAGATTCCTCATGTATTTACCTTTTTTTAAATATATATACTCAAACGTGATAAATGTTCACTGATCTACTTGTCATTTAAAGATGGTGCTTGGCCTACGACTCATTTCAATTCACACAGCTAAAGGAATTTGTTTCATTCACAGTTGAACTTAGAGCTGACTGCTTGTGATTGAATGGCTGGGGCCAGAGTGTTAAAACTGGGTCCAGGGACAGTTCAGATGACTTGAATTCATAAACTTTTAAAGTCGTCGTGAAAGAGGAAGTCGAGCGTGTTGGTCTCTTGTGCAGCTCTCACCATGAGCTGCAGAATCCGACAGGTGACGAGTTTACTGGACGCCTCATTAATGTGCTGATCCAACTTTAACACCTGCTCCATGTCCTCCTCTGCCTCTTTGTACCGCTGCAACGTGACACACACACACACACACACACACACACACACACACACACACACACACACACACACACACACACACGTCATCAGCTGAGCAAGGGGTGGAGCATGACAAAGAGTTTCTGGACACTGCACACCAAAACCTGTACCCATTGGACAGTACTACCTGTCACTCACACTGTGGTCTCAACCCCCAATACATCCACTGCTTTATGGTCTGTTTGAATATAAATGATCATAATTAACTAAATTAACAATAGTTGTATTTAAGAAGACTTGAATTGGAAGTAGAGTGAGTCACTTTCTCAATATTTTATAGAAACTGCCAGAGGACCCCTGCTGGTCATCAGAGAGAATACAGGGAACAGGCACTTAACAGGAGTTAACGTCCATTTATATACACAGTCTATGCTTGAACAGCAGGTGCTGACCTTTAACCCCATCAAAGCACAACCCTTACGGAAGAATCCCTTTGGCCAATCGGGAGCCAGCTCGATTGACCTCTGAGCGTCCTTGAGGGCGGCGGAGTGCCGCTCCAGACACAAGTTACAGTAAGAGCGATTTCCATAGAACCTGAGAGACGAGAGAAAGACACGTTGAGATACAGAGAGTTTGTCTTTCTCTAGTGAACGTGCGGGACGTCCTGGTTAGTGACGTTTAGTTGGGGTCAGAGGTCACAACTCAGCTCACCTGTGGTTCTTAGGGTCACAGTGGATGGCTTCTGTAAACATGTGTACTGCCTGGCTGTACTGGCCCCGCCCAAACATCTGAATGCCCTGTTCTGGATATTGTAAACACACACACGCACACACATACACACACACACACACACACACACACACACACACACACACACAACACACACAACACACACAACACACACACAGACACACACACACATAGATCCAATCAGAATCCTTTATTACAGAGCTTCTAGAGTCTGAATATTGATTCAAATGTCCTGTGATAGATCTTAACCCTTTGATACAAAACATGGGTCAAACCTGTTTGGACATTTAGGAACACCCACAATCAGCTGATCACTATGGAAGTTAAGTGCTCCGTTACGATCAGCTGATTGTCTGCAGCTTAAGTCTTCCTCACTGAATTTACGCTAAGCTTCATATAGAACAGGATTGGTCAATAACGAGGGGAAGTCTTCCTTTGTCCTTCCTTGATAGTGCGTAGTCCATCCTCTTGGCATTTGAAAAAATAATATTGTGCTCCTGCTCTATCGGCTATATGTTCTGATTGTGTAAACAGTCAAAACATCTAGACAAAACAATGTCACTCAGACCTTTTATCAAGACAGGTGTGAGACTGACCAGCGTTGTGATGCACACATATTTCTAGCTAATTTCAAGATTAAACACTAGGATAGAAAAGGTTATTATAAATAATTTGGGTGAAGGCCTTCATCTGGCTCAAACTGTTCATGCCCCCCCAGCTGCTTTATTGTTTAGAGTTTCAGTTCTAATGACATTTTCACACACATACAGAGAGAATCTAAAATCTAAAATCCCAACACTCTTCACTCCACGGTGTGGTAGGACAGACACTGTACAAAGACGGATTGGCCCCAACGATCAATCCACCAGTTTGACATTTAAGACTGGACTCACGGACGTTGAAGGGACTTTTATGTGCACACTTTTTTTAAATGTATCTATTTTTGTTTGTTATTTTGGGTAAATTTATGCTGTATTGTAACTATCAATCAAACTTGAACTGCAGGTTATGTGTTCTAATAGAAGTTCATGCAAAGTAATCCTGGTGTTAATGCACGTTATAGATATTCAAGTCCAGGGCTCCTGTTTACCTAGTATCTCTCATCCTGCTCCACATTTACACTCTTTCTAGTGTAACCAAGGGTCACACAAGCATTCATCCACCTCGTCTCTGCAGTGGGACCCGCAAGCAGCTCAACTCACGGGAAGGAGACAATAAATATGTGTGTGTTGGAAGTCTCGTATGGCGTCTGAATGGCTTTATTATGAAAAGGAAGAACGAAAGACAGAACAAATATTGGAAGTGAGATTAAAATATAGTAAGAGTTTAAAAACAATAGCAAATAGGAATAAATGAACTTCACATTTAATGTTGAAATAAAAATATATGAACAGTATAAAAAACACACTTTTAATGATCCCTCTGCTTTGTTGCAAGCAAAGCAGAGGGATCTGTACGTCTCAAAGTTAGAAAAGAGGAAGTTGTGAGTGAACAACAAATTAAACAAACAAGACTATGAATATGAATAATGTTGTAAAGAAAAAAATAAAAAGTATTAACATCAGTCTCCTAAAGGTGCAGCAAACAAACTTACTATGTTCCTAAAATTACCAAAACTAATGTTATAATAAATAATCAGTCATCCTAATGAAGAATAAGTAATAATATATTCACTTTTTTGTGTAACTTATAAACCTGGATCATAGCAGTACAACATTATTCTTTTCATAACAACATTCGAGCTTCACACCCTGAGAGAGACGTCAGAGGAAAATGGCCGCCGTGTGAACATGGTGGATTAAAACACACCTAACTCCTTCTTCTTCACGTGTTTAACACCTGATGTGAGAAATACCACAAAACACTAAAGTGAAATCAATGGACCTGATGCAAACTTTGAACAGACACCAGAGGCAACACAGCTCATCTGGTGTCAGCAGTTCACTTTGTGTTAACGGTCACATTCAAGGCGTTCATCACGTAAGTAGCAGCTCACATCCACATGAGACGTGCTCCCTCCAGTCCTCAGAGGAAATGAGTTCAACTCCTGATCGGCTGATGATGGAAACGATGGAAACAATAGTGTAGAAACAGAAAGAAGAGAAAGGGACAGAATCCTCTTTGTGGTTTTATCAGTAAAACTCTTTACTACTATCTAGTGGCAGCAGTGTCACACTACAACTAAATAATAATGCTTGTTTTGATTATTTTATGAATAGAAAAAAGTTATTTACAAGTTTAAAGTTTGTCGACCTTATGCTGACACGCAACACAGATATTTTAATGTTTGAAGCTGCAAGTTATAAAATGTTTGATATTTTTCATTCAGGCTAAATGTGGCGTTTTTAACAACTTCTACAAGTTGCTGATATATTTCAGATAAAAGTCGAGTCACCGAAGTCGTTTGGATTCATCCTCGGGGCAATTTATCCATTAGCTGTCAAGACAAGTCACTTAAAACTGAACATTCACTTCAACAGTGATGCTGGAGTCTGTCACCAAAGAAGGATTCATCCTGTGGGGACCATGAACAGTTGAATGGACTTCTATTCAAATCCATCCAGCAGCTGTTGAGATATTTCCATCGGGACTAAGGTGATTTCCAGACGTTGGTCTAAACAGCAGGAGGTTTTTTGACTGTGCTGTACAATGCAGCTGGATCCTCTCCAGTGTCCTGACCTCTGGTTCTGAAAGGAGATAAAACTAATAAATGATCAGGAGGTCATGGAGACGTAGCATTAAAGGAGACATATTGAATTTCAAAGTTCTGCAAAGTTAAAAAGCCCAAAGTCTGAGCTCCTCTCCTGGTAGAACGAGCTCCTCTGCCCCACAGAAAACATGAAGCTCCTGAAACACCTCACCAGTAGCCCCGCCCATACCTCTGCATCACCGGCAGAAGCCAGTGCTGTAGCAAACGTAGCATAAGCAGTATTTAAACGTAAACAGATATGTTACGAAGTGGTTCATCAATGTTAGTGGAGGAGTTCATTCTTGGCGTTCTCATGGAAAACATCTTGGAGGAAGATGATGTGAGTTAAAATACGTGTTGAATGCTTCAATACAGGCTGAATGTCACAGTCTCTGCTTCCGTCGTCTGGAACAGCAGCTTCTAACACCAGCATCTGGAGAGAACTTTAGAATCCATTGTGTCACTGCCTTTTTAAAACAGTCGCTGCTGATTGGGGAACACCTCGGACACACCCACCAGACGAGAACCGGCTGCACACGGGTTCAAACAAACGTGTCCTTCATCACGGAAACGCTAGTTAAACTATAAGAAATGATTTGAGATTGAATGTGTCCCTCGTAAAGTGAGAGTGGAGGATTTCCTACAAGCACAGGAAGTGGTTAACCAATCACAACAGAATGGGCCGGGTGACCAATCAGACCAGTCTTAAAGAGACAGGAGCTAAAACCAAGTGTTTGAGACAGAGGCTGAAAAGAGGAGCTGCAGCAATAGACAGTCTGAGGAAAGTGATGTTTTCTGAACATTAAACATTTTAAAGTCACAACACTAATTAAAATGATCAAACTGAATATGAGCAGAATATGTCTCCTTTAACAAATACACATGTTTAAACGAACAAGAAAATGAAAGTGTAAAAACAAATGACTTCTATAGGATACATCTCTGTTTATGATGTTTTGTGGTGTTAGTGAGGATAATGGTCCTGAATGAAGAGCTGCTCACCTCGGGGCAGATCTGTTAAAGTTGACAGAAGCGTACGCAACCTCCTCCACCTCCTTGTGTTCACTGGGTTCAGCTGATCTGACGCTGGAGTAGACGGGATCTGTCTCCCTCTTCCTGAAGTGGACACTGGCATAGTTGAGGTCACAGTTTTCCTCAGACTGATTGTGTAGACGCTGCAAACACAAACTTGCTTTTTAATCTTGTACATGTGGCAGAATGGAGAACGTTAGAGTCAAACTATAGCAGCTATTGATTTATTTAAAGCGCCTCCTTCTACACCAGACGTGTTTCAAGGACAGGAAACATGTTGTTCTATTAAAAACCAAAAGGAGGGAAAGTCTTCAGTTTGAATTCCAAACACTAACACTACAAACTTCTCACTTAGTGTGTCTGTGAGCCACTTGTGTGTGTGCTTTCACATGGTTGTGTCCAGATAAGACTACATCAGGGAGCTGGATGTTCACGTACTGCAGAGAAGTTTGGTCGAAACAAGTTGTGTAACATTATTTAAGTAGAGGTCGAGCTACACACAATATAATCCGTAGACCCCAGAACTGTCAGCAAATCGTTGATAAAAACTCTTTGAGCTCTATATTTTCGGTGTATAGTGTGTATCATTTAATTTTAACACTTTAACACAACTGCAGGTCTACAGACACAGAGGCACTTAAAAAAATAAAAGTCAGGCTCACAGAAACTTGAATGAGCGAGAAGGAAGGGGGATAGGCCACACCCCCTTAACTCCCTTGTTTCTCTCAGTCTTGTTCCGACCAGCAACGAGTACACAACTCTCCGTCTCGCCGATGCACCGTGCCCTACTCAACGACACTCAGCGCCACACAGCGCTATCTCTCCAGCTCGTAACACAATTACCTCGAATTCACGTCAAAGGGCAACATACTCACTAAATACAGATATGAAAGAACACAACTGCTCTGTGGATCAACTTTTAATTATAGAGCTGCATCCACACGCAGCCAACACTGACTTTATTTGTCCCAACGACACACTCTATGAACAACAGTCTCACACACACTGAGTCTCAGACAGAACAACGCACAATCAACATGTTATACAGCCACACCCAATGGTGATCTGCTCCACAATACAGTGCTCCACACTAAAGATATCTGAACCAATCAACACAATCTTTCACAAACTTCCACAAGATTTAAAGTAGCACATGTTACAAATCAACAAACTCAGAGCAGCATCAAGTGTCAGAGTTCAGTAAAAACTGTTGAACAAACTGACAACACAGACAATTATAACACTCAGCAATTTGCTTGAATGGATAGATTACCAGAAGGAAATTCAAAAAAACAGATGATTGTTTTTACAATGATAATTTTGACTGTGATTTTAATAGCTAGTTTTTAATCTTCACATGACAGAGAAAAGGGTTTGATGTGAGAAAAAGTGGCGTTTGAAAGGATTGAAGCTGAACTGTGTGTCTCACCTGCTCACTGTGGTCAAGTCTGTCCCCAGGATCAGCAGATTGATGAGAGTTTCTCTTTTTTCTGATCAATTGAACCAAATAACAAACAATATACATAATAATTGAGTTAATTTAACAGGACAGATTTTCAAATTCATAGTACAAAGATTTAGTGGAACAGATTTTCTCACCTGATCAGTAGGAACACGGAGAGGAGAGTCACAGCGAGGAAAACTGCAGCAGCTGATTCAATGAGTGCTGATCTCCATGATCCAGGTGAAACTATGATGAAATAACTTTTACTTTATCATTTGACAAACTCACAATACTTAAAGATGCCGGAAGAAACATTTACAAAAACAACTTTTGTCATGTTTTATAAACCTGACTCGATGTTCTGACTGAATATAAAGACAGTTTATTTTCTAATAAAGTGTTTTGAAGAGTTCTAAGTTGTCAGAGAGGACTGTTTGTGGGGGTGTTTCTTAAACTGTTTATGATCCACTGCTCCCCCTGCTGGGAGGTGTATGTGTGACATGTGCACAGGAGCAGGGTTTTGTTTTCACCACTGTCTGTCTGCTGAGAGCTGTTTGCTCGACACGTGAATGTGCACAGTGAAGGAAATATCTTTCAAGTTCACTGAGGATGGTGAAAGCTTTATGGATGTTTTTACTGACGCTGGGTCAATGTAAATGTAAAGGACAAAGAATGGGACGGATTCAAACGATCTTCACCTACCGTACTTTAAATGTCCAGAGAAATTACTAGAAATAAAATTGTTGACCTAGTTTTTGTGTCAGGTGCTTCATGATTCTCAGCTGACGACCTCAATAATGAGTTTGCCAGGTGATGCTGTTGGTCAGTCAGTATTGTTCATGTGCAATATGATGGGCTTGATAAACAGCTGTGACATCTGGAAATCCTGAGTATTGATGATTTAGGGTTCTTGTACAATGAAAGGAGAGAGGGGTGTGTGTGTGTGTGGGGGGGGTGTAGTCTGTAAAAGTCAGAGTGCTACAATCACCTGCTCCAACAGTCAGATGTAAGGTGGTGTTACTACGTCCGTGTGTGTTCTGGGCCTCACACTGATACTTTCTACCATGTTCAGCTGTGATATCAGTGATGGTGAAGATTTGTCCTGATGCTGTTGGTGAGTCCTCGTCCTCCTTGTACCAGGTGTAGTTAGCTGCTGGGTTAGCATCACTGCTGCAGGTCAGAGTCACTGAGCTGCCCTCCATGATCTCACCAGAGGGACTCACTGACACAGAGGGAGGCTTTGGAGCGTCTGGTGTAAAACATGCAAGATCATGAAATCAACTCAGAGATATTCATTAACCAAAGTGAAGAACTTTTCAATCTCTGGTTTTGATAAGTGCTTCTTAAATATAAATGATCATTATTAACCCGGGATGCCAGCACAGACAGAAGCAGGTACTGAGGGTTTTGATTTCAGCCAGATTGTGTGAATGTACAAAATAACTCAACACATGAACCAAACTTACTGAATATTATAGTGAATATTAACTTTTGCAGCTGATCGGTCAGAGGTCAAGATGAGCAAAGATTTGATCCAAAAGACACATTTTCAAAGATATGTCCACAAATAGCAGAGAGACTAAATCATATACTGATCAGAACATTATTCCTCATCATATGATGATAGATGACTTATAAGTAATGTCACAAAGAAGTTAGAGATTTACATCATGCATCCTTAAAACTGCCTTTCTGCTGTATTCCTGCCTCTAATAGGACTATAGAGACGACCTGAAGATTATATACATTGAAAAATAATCTATGATCATATGATGGGACTGTCGTCACTATGAGTTTAGAAAATGACGTCATATAGTGTAGCTATGCAACAACAGATGTTTTCACCCATGTCTGTTTGTTTGTTGGTTTTTGATTTTAAACAAGATTACACAAAAACTACTGAGTCGATTAGCATGAAACTTGGAGGTAGGATGAGGAACGGGTCAGAGAAGAACTCAGTAAAGTTTGGTGTGAATCCAGATAAGGGGGCGGACCCAGGAACCTTCTGTAAGATTGCGAGACAGTGCTGGGTTTCATGGACATGTGGATGTTTTCTACTCACACTGGACGTCTAAGTGTAGAGACGTGGAGTTGATCCGTCCGTACTGATTCTCAGACTTGCAGGAGTAGACCCCGCTGTCCCCAGAGCTGATGGAGGAGAGACGATAAACACCCTCTGGTCCTTGAAGCAGAGTTCGGTTCTCCTTGTACCAGGTGTAGTTAGCTGCTGGGTTAGCATCACTGCTGCAGGTCAGAGTCACTAAGCTGCCCTCCATGATCTCACCAGAGGGACTCACTGACACAGAGGGAGGCTTTGGAGCATCTGTATGTGTGAAAACAGAATGATGATAACAGATGACAGACATGTGTTTAACATTTGGGGAGTTACAACAGCAAGGTTGTTAAACTGACACAGGTAAATTCTTCTTGTTGTTAAGTGAGAGTTTTGTTTCAATGATTTCCTGTTGCACTACTGTTTCCAGACTCTCCTGAATGTCCACAGATTTCAAAACCATAGTCCAGTTTGTAACATGGACTTAAACGTGACATATTATGACCCTTTTCCACAATTAGACAGAGTTTCTTCCTAATAAAACGTGTGAAGAGCCCTGTTCAGAGTGGCCTGTTTGTGGGTGTGTTTCTTAAAATGTTTATGAGCCACTGCTCCCCCTGCTGGGAGGTGTATGTGTGACGTGTGCACAGGAGCAGGGTTTTTTTTTCACCACAGTCTGTCTGCTGAGAGATGTTTGCTCGACACGTGGATGTGCACAGTGAAGAAAATATCTTTCAAGTTTACTGAGGATGGTGAAAACTTTATGGATGTTTTTACTGACGCTGGGTGGATTCCTCTTTGATTCAATATCTCTTCACTTAATAACCTGTGTTTCACTCACATGTCACAGTAATAAAGATTTTTGCTGAACTCCTTCCCAGCTCATTCTCAGCTGTGCAGTAATACTCTCCAGAGTCTGATGACCGGATGGAGCTGAGGACAAATTGTGTCTCTTCACTGAGACGTTGAACTTGTTTATCTCCACTTCTCTTGTACCAGGTGTAGTTAGCTGCTGGGTTAGCATCACTGCTGCAGGTCAGAGTCACTGAGCTGCCCTCCATGATCTCACCAGAGGGACTCACTGACACAGAGGGAGGCTTTGGAGCATCTGAAGGATAGTTTATATTAACACACAGGATGAGAATACAATCAAGACACTGTCTGTATTATTTGTTAAAAGTTTAAATTATTTCCACATTATTGTAGCTTCATGAGGAGTAAACTCACACACTGTAGGAGAAGGGAAACGCTCCTGTCCTTCTATAGCACAGTGATAGTTGTCTTCAGGATTAAAGTGTCGGAGGTGAAAGTATTTTTTTCGTCCAACAAGTTTATTGTTATTGTACCAAACGTAGGAAAGATGATCAGGGAGCTGACACCTGCTGTGACAGGTCAGCTCTGTCCAGGTAGAAGATGGATTGGCTGTTGATCTCCTCACATGTACCTGGAGCTGAGGGTCTGTGAACAACATGTGATTTTATTTCAACATACACACTAACATTTCAAACTTACTCTCGTGAAAATGTTACCTGTGACAGACAGAGTGACTCCAGTTGAACCAGTAAAACTCCCAGTAGGTTGGTTTGTTGTGAACCTGAACTTGTACACAGCTGAGTCGCTCTCTCTCAGGTTAGAGATTCTCAGAGTGCACTTGTTGTTTCCACAGAGATTCTCCACACGACCTGAATACTCCGGATCAGTCCTTAGATCAACGTGAATCCCATTACTCTCTTTAATGAACCAGAAAGTTTTCTGAACTCTAGTTATAAGGTTATTCAACCTGGATGGGTATGTGTAGGTACAGTTAATGTCCACTGTTGATCCTCTGACGGCACAGATCTCAGTAGAAGTGTAACTCACACCCCAGTCTATCTGACTCCTCACCACTGTAACACAGAGCACATCAGAGAATCAGAAGATGAATCACCAGTCGGCAGGTTTTCATTTTAAGATGATGACGATGCCAAGATGAGGAAACTTTCAGTTCACATAAAACACAGTGAAGTTCCCTTTAGACTTCAGTATGAGGGAGAAACACACTGTTGGAGGTGAGGAACATGAGGGACCTTGTATAAGTTGCTCTTATAATGGAGCAAACTGGTCAATATGGAGGAAATGATCTGTGTCTTTTATGCAGAGTCGACCAAAGATGGACGACACGTCTCCACTTCCTCCCACTCTCCAGAAATGAGAGTTTCACAGTTAGAACCACAGTCTGCACAGTAGTGATCAGGAGATGGAGACACAGTGTCAGGATTTGTGGATGCAGATGGACCAAGGATGCAGAGGTTTTAACAAAAATAGTATTTCATATAAAAAGAGTCTTAACCATACAAAAACACAAAACATAAACACTAAAGGGTGAAAACTGGAGAGACAAGAACACAAGGAAGAGAACACAGGTGCCTACACTGGGCAAGCAGAGGTGCAGAGGCAGAGCGACAAGGCGCACAGGGAACACGAGAGATCCGGATGGGAAAACAGGTCAGGACAGCAGGACACAACATCACCTTGAACGACAACTAGTAACGATCCGACAAAGGACAAAGGGGAGCACAGACCCTTATATAGAGACACAGGGAAGGCAGGGGTAATCAGCCACAGGTGCAACACATGACTGGGGAAGACGATCACCGAGACAGGAAGTGAACACACCCGAGAAGCAGAAAACATACTACAAGGAAACAAAACTACAAAATAAAACAGGAAACAGAAAACCCTCTTAACAAAGAGACTGAAATCTACAAACTAAAATGTCAGAACATGACACACAGTATCAAGGTCCCGCCCATACATGAAGTAGACCATCCTGATTCAGCGTCAGCTGTCAATCATGAAGTTTAATCTAATTTTAATTTCATCAAATAACTAATTAAAACAAACTTATGAGAAACATGACCAATAGAGTGTGATAAGAACGACCTAAAATGACAGACACCATCTTTGAGAAAAATGTATCTGACTGTTTAGATTGGCCCATGTCCTTCCCATTAACATGGAGGAGACAGGATGTATGTTCTATACTGCAGCCAGCCACCAGGGGGGGTGATCACAATGCTTTGGCTTCACTTCTGTCTTCATGTCTTCCATCTATATTTACACAGGCAGAATACTAGTACTACACTAGTTTGTCAGTACTGACAGTAGTATCCGAAGAGTTCAATGTGCCCATGCAGAAAAAAGTATTTAAAGACACATATCAAGAAAACTAGAAAGGAAGTGGCGCTCCAGCAACCATGTTGAAAATCGAATAGACTGGAAGAATAGTGTTAAAGAATATAAAAAGGCTCTCCACAAAGCAAGAGCCGCCTACTATTCAAAACTAATAGAAGAGAATAAAAACAACCCCAGGTTTCTCTTCAGCACTGTAGCCAGGCTGACAGAGAGTCACACCTCCACCGAACCCAGTATTCCTCGATCCCTAAATAGCGATATCTTTATCTTTTTTTAATGATAAAATTCAAACTATTAGAATTAAAATCATCCATCTCCTGCCCTCAATTGGCACTAATACCCTTCTAACAACAGAGATCTCAGAAACGGCTGAGAATCCTACCCATTACTTAGACAGCTTCTCTCTGATCACCTGTGATCAGTTTACCAAAATAATCTCAGGTTCTAAACCAACAACCTGTATCTTAGATCCCATTCCTACCAAATTACTTAAAGAAATTCTGCCCCTAATTGATAGGTCGTTACTTTACTTATCAATCTGTCATTATCATCAGGTTATGTACCACAGTCTTTTAAAATAACTGTCATCAAACCCCTACTAAAAAAACGCACTCTAGACCCAGAGGTTTTAGCCAATTACAGACCAATATCTAATCTCCCCTTCATGTCCAAAATCTTAGAAAAAGTTGTAGCCAATCAGCTGTGTGAGTTTCTCCAGGAAAATAATATATATGAAGACTTTCAGTCGGGGTTTAGAGCCAATCACAGTACAGAGACAGCCTTGGCAAAAGTCACTAATGACCTTTTAATAGCCTCAGATCAGGGACTTGTGTCTGTCCTCGTTCTGTTAGATCTCAGTGCAGCATTCGACACAATTGACCATCAAATTATATTACAAAGACTCAAACAGTTAATTAACATTAATGGAACCGCCCTTAACTGGTTTAAATCGTACTTTTCTGATCGCTCCCAATTCGTGCAAATTAATGATGAGTCATCTGTGCGCACCGAAGTTAACCATGGTGTTCCACAGGGCTCTGTGCTCGGCCCAATTTTATTCTCATTATATATGCTTCCACTAGGAAACATTATCAGGACACACTCGGTAAATTTCCACTGCTATGAGGATGACACCCAGTTATATTTGTCAATAAAACCTGAACAAATTAATCAATTAACTAAACTTCGAACATGTCTCAAGGACATAAAAACCTGGATGACCCGCAATTTTCTCTTATTAAACTCAGACAAAACAGAGGTTATAATACTTGGCCCCAAACACCTTAGAGATGCATTATCTAATGATATAGCTGCGCTAGACGACATTGCCCTTGCTTCCAATGAAACAGTCAGGAACTTGTGAGTGATCTTCGATCCTGATTTATCCTTTAATTCTCACTTAAAACAAATTTCTAGGACCGCTTTTTTCCACTTGTGTAATATTTCAAAAATTAGACATGTCCTTTCACAAAAAGATGCAGAGAAACTAGTCCACGCCTTTGTTACATCGAGACTGGACTATTGTAATTCATTATTATCAGGCTCCAGCAGGAAGTCGTTAAAGACTCTACAGCTTGTCCAAAATGCTGCAGCACGTGTCCTGACGAGAACAAAGAGAAGAGAGCACATTTCTCCAGTATTAGCGTCGCTACACTGGCTTCCAGTTAAATCTAGAATAGAATTTAAAATTCTCCTCCTCACCTTCAAGGCCCTTAATAATATAGCGCCTTTTTACCTTAAAGAGCTGTTAGTACCTTATAAACCCACTAGAGCACTCCGCTCCCAGAATTCAAGCCTACTTGTCGTCCCTAAATTCTCTAAAAGTAGAGTAGGAGCCAGAGCTTTTAGCCATCAAGCCCCTCGGCTGTGGAATAATCTACCACTTTCAGTTCGGGAGGCAGACACCATCTTTTTGTTTAAAAGTAGGCTCAAAACCTTCCTTTATGATAAAGCTTATAGTTAGAGCTAATTAGTGCGGAATAACTTAACTTTTTCTATTTTATGACACATGACACACGGAGCTTCTCTTTCCAGCTTCTCCTTCCTCTTCTCCATCCCTATCCCCCTTCCCCGGAATCCCTTTGCTTTATCACCCGCAGATCCAGGGCCTCTGTGGCCGCACCATGGATTGCGGTTTGTGGATCGCGCACCGGGGGTCGCAGTGTTGGATCCAGTGTGGCGGATTCTGAGTCATGTGGGCTGATCGTGGTGCTGGTGGCGGACCCTGTGTCGCGTTGGCATTGGGCACAGGCGGTGGACCAGGCCCGCGGCTCGTGGTGGGTGGCGGTGGACCAGGACCGCGGTGGTGGCTCGTGATTGGTCCTGGTGGACGGCGGTGGACGGTGACTGAGGACTGGAGTGGGGTTCTGGTCTGGATGGTTGCTGACCATGGACTGTGATTGCAGCGGGACTGCTTGGCATGTCATGTTGGGGTTGTCCTTCCGGATGTCTACCCTCATCAAATGCTGCTAGAGACTTTGATTATTGATGATGTTTTCCTGCACGTGGCATCTATTGCACTTCTGTCCGTCCTGGGAGAGGGATCCCTCACATGTGGCTCTCTCTGAGGTTTCTACGTATTTTTACCCTGTTAAAAGGGTTTTTAGTAGTTTTTCCTTACTCTTGCTGAGGGTTAAGGACAGAGGATGTCACACCCTGTTAAAGCCTTATGAGATGAATTGTAATTTGTGAATATGGGCTATACAAATAAAATTTGATTGATTGATTGATTGACATGAAGTTATGGTTCAATGCATTATCTCAAATACTCCAGCAGATGGTAATGTTAGTGAAATACTGTAGATTAAACTCACACATTGACGGAGAGCGGAAATCCTCGAGTCCTTTAACAGCACAGGAAACTCTGTCTTCAGATTCAAAAGAACCTGAATAAGATGCTCCTTCCTTCATCTTATCTTGATTCTTGTACCAGACGTAGTTCAGATGATCAGGAAGACGACAACTGCTCTGACACCTGAGCTCTGCCTTGTAAGAATAGTCACCCTTCACTGATGCTCTCACCTGCACATGCAAATCTGTGTGTAAGAATAAGGAATTCATTTTAGTCCAAACTGACAACACACACATGCATATAAAAGTGCACACACACACTCAAGTGAACCAAACAAGATGTAGGAAATAAATGAATGAATGCTCAGATGTAAATGTTACCTGTGACCGACAGAGTGACTCCAGCTGAACCAATGAAACTCCCTCCAGGTTGGTTTGTTGTGAACCTGAACTTGTACACAGCTGAGTCGCTCTCTCTCAGGTTAGAGATTCTCAGAGTGCACTTGTTGTTTCCACAGAGATACTCCACACGACCTGAATACTCCGGATCAGTCCGTAGATCAACATAAATCCCATTACTCGTTTGAATGAACCAGAAAGTTTTCTGAACTGTAGTATCATGGTTATTAACTGTGGATGGGTATGTGTAGGTACAGTTAATGTCCACTGTTGATCCTCTGACGGCACAGATCTCAGTAGAAGTGTAACTCACATCCCAGCCATTCTCACACTGTACCACTGTAACACAGAGAATCAGATTCATAACCACACCAGAGAACACTTAGTTTACTTTTTACTTTCTGTAGAAAAGAAACACATTTCCATGAGCAGCATTCCATAGCATTTCAACTAATGACTCCACACACTGATGACAAGTCCTGCATCGAGAGGAGAGGAACTCAGTCATGATGACAATCATAATAATAATAATAATAATAATAATTACAATAACTAATTTGTTTCCGACTCTTTAATATTTTAAGCTCTAGACTATAGAAACTTCTGAACAAAGATACAAAATAATACTGATGATAATTCCTTCATATATTTTCTTTCTGCATCACTTTACAGGTGGTGATCTGAAAATGAATGAATGGTTCATTTTTATTTTTACTTTCTTTCTCAAACTCACTTCAGGTGAATCAGAAGTATGAGTGTAAAATAGAGTGACAACATGAATGTAGAGGTACAGTACCTGTCACAGTGAGAAGAAGGACAACAAATCCACTGGCTGCTGCAGTTACACTCATAGTAGCTGCTGCTCTCGTCTGTGACTTCAAACTATAAAAACCTCCACAGATAAATAATGTGCACAAGATGAAACTCAGTCACATCACAGACACGTCTACCTACAACACAGAAGAGTCTGAGAATAAAGACACATTCTGTTAGAGAAAGATAAATTTAAACTGTTAAACACACCCACCTTCCTTCCTCTTTCCACTTACATGCTTGCTGAGCCCATGGTGTTAGATTGAACTGTGGTTTGTACAAACTGTGAATTTTTTCATTTAACAGGGCTTGAGAAACGACTTCAGTGTCTGTTCCCACCAAACCTGAATCATCTTCAAATGAAGCTTTAAGCAGCATTCAACAACCCCCCCCCCCCCCCCTCGATCCAGCAAGTGGACCTAGAGGTTTACTTTTCTCAACCGTCCGACACTGCACGATTGAGAAAGATGCTAATTCCCATAGATATATATATATATATATATAAAGGCTAGATGTCTCGGCCTACGGAGTCGAACGTCCGCGTATGGCGGCCATCTTGCAACATGTGGCTCGCTCACCCATAACATTGTGTTGTAGTGGTACATACTGGAGAACACACCCTGCACGCACTATGCTGCTGTATATCAAGAGTAGAACACGCCATGAACCTTCCTTGTAAACAGAAGGGTAATTAACACAAGGGTTACTTCCAGGGACCAGTAGGTGGCACAATGTCTGTGACTGAGTATGAATGATTTAAAAAGGGAGACAGAGAGAGAGGGACAGAGAGAGAGCGAGAGAGAGAGAGAGAGGGAGCGCGAGAGAGAGAGAGAGTCAAAAAGTAACCCTATCACGACCGAGATAGAGACTAAAGTGACATCTTCAAAATAATTGTTTTGTACAATCAATGATTCAAACTTCACGAACACGATATAACACAAAGTGTTTTCCTGTAAATGTAGATGTACCTGACAAAGAAAGAAGGAAGATGACAAAGCAACTCGCTGCTTCTCTCAAACCCATCGTTGCTTCATAGATCAGTTAAGACCTTGGCTTCCTTTCTCTTTACATCATTAACATTCATGAATGGACAAAAAACAGTAAATCCCCTCGTTAGAAATTTACTTTTTTTCTGATATGATTTCTAAACTTATTCAAATATATTTAATGCAAATAACAGTGAGAATTGCAGCCTGACAGTGAATGTAACCCTTTATTCAATTTTTTAAGACTGGACCTACAAAATCAAACAATAAAAACGTCCATAAATAATGTGCACAAGATGAAACTCAGTCACATCACAGACCCGTCTACCTACAACACAGAAGAGTCTGAGGAAGTCAAACTTTTTAGCACATCTTCCTTCCTCTTTACACTTAACTGCATGCTTAGACAGAAAGTGTTAAAA
Source organism: Pleuronectes platessa (assembly GCF_947347685.1). NCBI lineage: Eukaryota > Metazoa > Chordata > Actinopteri > Pleuronectiformes > Pleuronectidae > Pleuronectes > Pleuronectes platessa. Next base: position 2,571,738 of record NC_070628.1, on the reverse strand, counting down.
CTGTGGATCGTACAAGTGTGAGAAACATCTTCAGTGGCTATTTATACAAAACATATATCATCCACATCACAACATCTCACTGTAATGTAGCCCTGTATAAAATCATTAGGATACAGTGCATACAATTAATCTCAAAATAGCATAAAAAATGTTGTATTAAAAGAGAAAGTTCATGATAATTAGATAAGTTCATATTATTAAAAATAGTAGTTAAAATAAGGTTAAATACGGGATAAAATGTAATAAATATAATATGTACAGTTAATAAGTTTAGCTATTTACAGTTAAAAAAGTAAAGCAATAAATAGATGTGTGGTTATAAGGCTCTGTGATTGAGAAGACGAGAAACTTTGAATTGAATGCTTTTAATGTGAAATCTAACTTTTTCTCAGCATGCTTTGAGCAGGTGAGTTAGAGAGAGAGATATTGTCCGGAGTCCTGAGGAAACGTGTAGTGCTGTGGGAAACACTTAAGAGGTGTCATCGCGGTCCTGATATATTACTCTTCTATGGAACCTGCCAAAGGTAAATATAATGTGTATGCCTTAAATTGTGAGCTGTAACTTAATGTTGTAGTGGAAAGAGACCAAACTGTAATGTAATTAGCCACCCGCTAGCATAGCATCACGTGTTTGGATAGCATAGCTTTAGCACTGTTGTAGTTTTCAATGCTAAAACGGGCTAACGTTAAGTCAGTAGGATTTAGCGTGATGATATTATGGCTCAACAGAGTTCATGTAATCAAAGGAGACGGAGGTCTGTGAAGAGAGGGAGAGAGAACCTGAGATGGTTGCTGGTGGATGGACTCTGCTGTTTATTCTAACCCCGGGTTTTCGTTGCTGTGTGCTGCCTGTGTTTGGATTGTGACTGCCATCACCCCTATCTGTGACTGTCATTGCCCTATTGCTCCTCGTTTGGACCTGTGAGTATTGAACTGATGTGACAATGCACGTGCTTTTATTTTATGCTCTTGACTGAGTGAAGTGGCCATAATAGTTTTCAGGACTCACCGAACCCGAGCATCACTACAGGCCTGCAACTGAGTTTTGAGTTTTATCATTTCTGGTCCACATGTGATGTTTGTGAGTTAATTTAAAGTTGATGATTGTTTTGTTTAGATTCAGAGAACTGTGAAAGGTAAAGATTTTATTTAACCCTTTTTCAATGATTTAAAGGGTGAATTCATAGGAGCGGGTAAAACAATTTAAAGAGACCCTGTATTTTATTTTGTGCATTTGAGAAAAGTTATATTTCATATAACTGTTGTGCATTTATTTTATTTTGTAAATATTTTACTTCCTGAGAGAGGAGCTCACAACAATTTCATTTATTTCATATTGTTAATAAACACCTGTAAGGTTTTGACTTTTAAAATACAGTTGTGGTGGTCTTTAAAACAAAAGATAAGTTTCGTTTCAAATATTCTTCTGAGATCATATTCATTTTTTGTGTTTACGAACTCAGGCCCAGGAGATCTGGGTTACAGTAACAAGAAAGACAAATTTAAGGAGCCTTGAGAAAAACTGGGGTGTTTATAATCTCATCTGTTAAGTGTCTCATAAAGATGCAATAAAGATTGACATGAAAAAGACAAATTAAAGAAAGATTTAAAATTGATCTGGAAAATAAACTTCTATTAATACAGTTGGAGCCATTTTATTTTAGAACAAGTTTGACAATAGCTGACCAGCTGAGACTAAAACCAGCCAGTGACGTCACATTCAGCAGAACGAGGTCAATGGAACCAGGTGTTGACGAGAGACAAAGACGCTGCAGAGAAACAGATTTTCAACCGGCTGTGGGTAACCTGCTGTGACCTGTTCTAGCCAGTAGGGGGAGGCACCCAGTCGTCCTCTCTGGTGAATCTACTCCGTGGAGAGTTTTTTTTACCTGCCTGCATCCTGTCGGCCATTTTGCTTCTCAAGCTACAGACACACTACCTGCTTTGCTCAGATTCTGTTATATCGTGTGGAAGTGTGAGGTCACCCTGCTGACCTGCTGGAAGGTGCAGGGACTCTTACTATTCAACACTCAGGTTTTTGGTGAGAGACGAATTCTCCGGTGCCAGAGAGGACATCCACCGAAGAATCAAGACTCCAGTTCACTGGATGGTGAGCCAACATACAGAAGTTTGAGAGAGATTCAGACTTCCATGTTCCTCTTCACTCCACGGTGTGGTAGGACAGACACTGTACAAAGACGGATTGGGCCCAACGATCAATCCACCAGTTTGACATTTAAGACTGGACTCACAGACTTTGAAGGGACTTTTATGTGCACACTTATTTTCATTTGATTTATTTTTCTTTATTATTTTGGGCAAACTCATGCTGTGTTAATTCTTGTTACTGATATTCAAGTCCAGGGCTCCTGTTTACCTAGTATCTCTCATCCTGCTCCACATTTACACTCTTTCTAGTGTAACCAAGGGTCACACAAGCATTCATCCACCTCGTCTCTGCAGTGGGACCCGCAAGCAGCTCAACTCACGGGAAGGAGACAATAAATATGTGTGTGATGGAAGTCTTGTCTTGCTGACTGGCTTTATTATGAAAAGGACGAACGAAAGACAGAACAACTACTGGAAGTGAGATTAAAATATAGTAAGAGTTTCAAAACAATAGCAAATAGGAATAAATGAGCTTCATATTTAATGTAAAAAAAATATATGAACAGAATAAAATACACTTTAAATGATCCCTGAAAGAAAATCTTCCCTGTTGCAAAACTGTACATAACAAAGTTAGAAAAGAGGAAGTTGTGTGTGAACAACAAATGAAATGAACAAGACTTAAAATTTGAATATTGTTCATTAGAAAATAGAAAAAGTATTATTAAAATCAGTCTCTTAAAGGTGCAGCAAACAAACTTATGTTACTAAAATTGCCAATACTATTATAATAATGAATCAATAACCCTAATGAAGAATAAGTAATAATATATTCACTTTTTTGTGTAACTTATAAACCTGGATCACAGCAGTACAACATTTTTCTGTTGGTAACAACATTCAAGCTTCACACCCTGAGAGAGACGTCAGAGGAAAATGGCCGTCGTGTGAACATGGTGGATTAAAACACACCTAACTCCTTCTTCTTCACGTGTTTAACACGTGATGTGAGAAATACCACAAAACACTAAAGTGAAATCAATGGGCCTGATGCAAACTTTGAACAGACACCAGAGGCAACACAGCTCATCTGGTGTCAGCAGTTCACTTTGTGTTAACGGTCACATTCAAGGCCTTCATCACGTAAGTAGCAGCTCACATCCACATGAGACGTGCTCCCTCCAGTCCTCAGAGGACATGAGCACAACTCCTGATCGGCTGATGATGGAAACGATGGAAACAATAGTGTAGAAACAGAAAGAAGAGAAAGGGACAGAATCCTCTCTGTGGTTTAATCAGTAAAACTCTTTACTACCATCTAGTGGCAGCAGTGTCACACTACAACTAACTAATAATGCTTGTTTTGATTATTTTGTGAATAGAAAAAAGTTAATTACAAGTTTACAGTTTGTCGACCGTCTGACACACACCACAGATATTTTCATGTTTGAAGCTGCAAGTTATAAAATGTTTGATATTTTTCATTCAGGCTAAATGTGGCGTTTTTAACAACTTCTACAAGTTGCTGATATATTTAAGATAAAAGTCGAGTCACCGAAGTCGTTTGGATTCATCCTCGGGGCAATTTATCCATTAACTGTCAAGACAAGTCACTTAAAACTGAACATTCACTTCAACAATGATGCTGGAGTCTGTCACCAAAGAAGGATTCATCCTGTGGGGACCATGAACAGTTGAATGAACTTCTATTCAAATCCATCCAGCAGCTGTTGAGATATTTCCATCGGAACTAAGGTGATTTCCAGACGTTGGTCTAAACAGCAGGATGTTTTTGGACTGTGCTGTACAATGCAGCTGGATCCTCTCCAGTGTCCTGACCTCTGGTTCTGAAAGGAGATAAAACTAATGAATGATCAGGAGTTCATGGAGACGTAGCATTAAAGGAGACATATTGAGTTTCAAAGTTCTGCAAAGTTAAAAAGCCCAAAGTCTGAGCTCCTCCGGAAACGCTAGTTAAACTATGAGAAATTATTTGAGATTGAATGTGTCCCTCGTAAAGGGAGAGTGGAGGATTTCCTACAAGCACAGGAAGTGGTTAACCAATCACAACAGAGTGGGCAGGGTGACCAATCAGAGAACACTATCAGGATGGGGTTCAGCATTAAAGAGACAGGAGCTAAAACCAAATGTTTGAGACAGAGGCTGAAAAGAGGAGCTGCAGCAACAGACAGTCTGAGGAAAGTGATGTTTTTTTAACATTAAACATTTTAAAGTAACAACATTAATTAAAATGATCAAACTGAATATGAACAGAATATGTCTCCTTTAACAAGATTAAGATTAAGATGCATTTATTAGTCCCAAACACATGAACAGACATGCAAAGGCACACTCATGCAGGTAGGGAAATTTAATCTCTGCTTTTGACCCATCTGGTGCAGGACACACAGAGCAGTGAGCGACCATGTACGGCGCTCGGGGAGCAGATGTTGGGGTAGTAAGGTGCCTTGCTCAGGGGCACTAGACAGGGTAGGGAGACTCTTGGATTTTTGGACAGCTCAATCCAGGTTCGTCTTTTGTGTCTCTCCGTGGAGTCGAACCAGAGACGAACCAGAGACCTTCTCTGCCCATAGTCCAAGTTTCTGCCACTAGACCACTGCCTTTAAATACACATGTTTAAACAAACAAGAAAATGAAACTGTAAAAACATTTAAATTCTATAAAATATATATCTCTGTTTATAATGTTTTGTGGTGTTAGTGAGGATAATGGTCCTGAATGAAGAGCTGCTCACCTCCGGGCAGATCTGTTAAAGTTGACAGGAGCGTACACAACCTCCTCCACCTCCTTGTGTTCACTGGGATCCGTCTCCCTCTTCCTGAAGTGGACACTGGCGTAGTTGAGGTCACAGTTTACCTCAGACTGATTGTGTAGACGCTGCAAACACAAACTTGCTTTTTAATCGTGAACATGTGGCAGAATGGACAACGTTAGAGTCCAGCTATAGCTGCTATTGATTTATTTAAAGCGCCTCCTTCTACACCAGACCTGTTTCAAGGACAGAAAACATGTGTTTCTACTAAAAACCAAAAGGAGGGAAGGTCTTCAGTTTGAATTCCAAACACTAACATTACACAGTTCTCACTTAGTGTGTCTGTGAGCCACTTGTGTGTGTGCTGTCACATCGGTTGTGTCCAGATAAGACTACATCAGGGAGCTGGATGTTCACGTACTGCAGCAAAGTTTGGTCGAAACAAGTTGTGTAACATCATTTAATTAGAGGTCGAGCTACACACAATATAATCCGTAGACCCCAGAACTGTCAGCAAATCGTTGATAAAAACTCTTTGAGCTCTTTATTTTCGGTGTATAGTGTGTATCATTTAATTTTAACACTTTAACTCAACTGCAGGTCTACAGACACAGAGGAACTTAAAAAAATAAAAGTCAGGCTCACAGAAAATAGAATGAGCGAGAAGGAAGGGGGATAGGCCACACCCCCTTAACCCCCTTCTTTCTCTCAGTCTTGTTCCGACCAGCAACGAGTACACAACTCTCCGTCTCGCCGATGCACCGCGCTCTACTCACTGACACTCAGCGTTATACAACACTATCTCTCCAAACTCGTAACACAATTACCTCAAATTCACGTCAAAGGGCAACATACTCACTAAATACAGATATGAAAAAACACAACTGCTCTTTGGGTCAGCCTTTAAATTTAGAGCTGCATCCACACGCAGCCAACACTGACTTTATTTGTCCCAACGACACAGACTACAAACAGCAGACTCACACACAGAACAACGCACAATCAAGTATTACACAGCCACACCCAATGTTGATCTACTCCACATTACAGTGCTCCACACTAAAGATATCTGAACCAATCAACACAATCTTTCACAAACTTCCACAAGATTTAAAGCAGCACAAGTTACAAATCAACAAACTTAGAGCAGCATCAAGTGTCAGAGTTCAGTAAAAACTGTTGAACAAACCGCACAGCACAGAAAATTATAACACTCAGCAATTTGCTTCAATGGATAGATTACCAGAAGGAAATTCAAACACCAGATGATTATTTTTACAATGATAATTTTAACTGTGATTTTAATAACTACTTTTTAATCTTCACATGACAGAGAAAAGAGTTTGACATGAGAAATAGTGGCGTTTGAAAGGATTGAAGCTGAACTGTGTGTCTCACCTGCTCACTGTGGTCAAGTCTGTCCCCAGGATCAGCAGATTGATGAGAGTTTCTCTTTTTTCTGATCAATTGAACCAAATAACAAACAATATACATAATAATTGAATTGATTTAATTTAACACGACAGATTTTCAGGAATTCATCGTACAAATCTTTAGTGGAACAGATTTGCTCACCTGATCAGTAGGAACACGGAGAGGAGAGTCACAGCGAGGAAAACTGCAGCAGCTGATCCAATGAGTGCTGATCTCCATGATGCAGGTGAAACTATGATGAAATAAACTTTTACTTTATCATTTGACAAACTCACAATACTTAAAGGTGCTAGACGAAACATTTACAAAAACAACTTTTGTCATGTTTCATAAACCTGACTCGATGTTCTGACTGAATATAAAGACAGTTTCTATTTTAATAAAACAAGTGAAGAGTTCTAAGTTGTCAAAGTGGCCTGTTTGTGGGGGTGTTTCTTAAGCTGTTAATGAGCCACTACTCCCCCTGCTGGGAAGTGTATGCGTTACGTGTGCACAGGAGCAATTATTAGCTATAAAATTGTTGACCTAGTTTTTCTGTCAGGTGCTTCATGATTCTCAGCTGACGACCTCAATAATCAGTTTGCCAGGTGATGCTGTTGGTCAGTCAGTATTGTTCATGTGCAATATGATGGACTTGATAAACAGCTGTGACACATCTGGAAATCCTGAGTATTGATGATTTATGCAATGAAAAGGATAGAGGGGTGTGTGTTTGTGTGTGTGGGGGGGGGGGTGTAGGCTGTAAAAGTCAGAGTGCTACAATCACCTGCTCCAACAGTCAGATGTAAGGTGGTGTAACTACGTCCGTGTGTGTTCTGGGCCTCACACTGATACTTTCCACCATGTTCAGCTGTGATATTAGTGATGGTGAAGTTTTGTCCTGATGCTGTTGGTGAGTCCTCGTCCTCCTTGTACCAGGTGTAGTTAGCTGCTGGGTTAGCATCACTGCTGCAGGTCAGAGTCACCGAGCTGCCCTCCATGATCTCACCAGAGGGACTCACTGACACAGAGGGAGGCTTTGGAGCATCTGGTGTAAAACATGCAAGATCATGAAATCAACTGAAATATTCATTAACCAAAGTGAGGAACTTTTAAATCTCTGGTTTTGATAAGTGCTTCTTAAATATAGATGATCATTATTAACCCGGGGCGCCAGCACAGACAGAAGCAGGAACTGAGGGTTTTGTTTTCAGCCTCTTTGTGTGAATGTACAAAATAAATCAACACATGAACCAAACTTACTGAATATTATAGTGAATATTAACTTTTCAGCTGATGGGTCAAGGTCAGGGGTCAAGATGAGCAAAGATTTGATCCAAAAGACACATTTTCAAAGATATTTCCACAAACAGCAGAGAGACTAAATCATATACTGATCAGAACATTATTCCAAATCATATAATGATAGATGACTTATAAGTAATGTCACAAAGAAGTTAGAGATTTACATCATGCATCCTTAAAACTTCCTTCATGCTGTAATCCTTCCTCTAATAGGACTATAGAGAGGACCTGAAGATTATATACACTGACAAATAATCTATGATCATATGATGGGAATGTCGTCATTATGAATTTAGAAAATGACGTCATATAGTGTAGCTATGCAACAACAGATGTTTTCACCTCAGTCTGTTTGTTTGTTGGTTGTTGATTTTAAGCAAGATTACACAAAAACTACTGAGTCGATTATCATGAAACTTGGAGGTAGGATGAGGAACGGGTCAGAGAAGAACTCAGTAAAGTTTGGTGTGAATCCAGATAAGGGGGCGGACCCAGGAACCTTCTGTAGGATTGCGAGACAGTGCTGGGTTTCATGGACATGTGGATGTTTTCTACTCACACTGGACGTCTAAGTGTAGAGACGTGGAGTTGATCCGTCCGTACTGATTCTCAGACTTGCAGGAGTAGACCCCGCTGTCCCCAGAGCTGATGGAGGAGAGATGATAAACACCCTCTGGTCCTTGAAGCAGAGCTCGGTTCTCCTTGTACCAGGTGTAGTTAGCTGCTGGGTTAGCATCACTGCTGCAGGTCAGAGTCACCGAGCTGCCCTCCATGATCTCACCAGAGGGACTCACTGACACAGAGGGAGGCTTTGGAGCATCTGGATTTACATGGAGTTAAATGGATTTGAAGAATGTTGCAGCATCTGGAATTTTGAAGATGTGCAAAACCTCTCGGCTTTTGAAAAATATTTACTCACATTTCACATTTATTAAGACACGTTTAGACGCTGTGTTCTCATTCTCAGCTGTGCAGTAATACTCTCCAGAGTCTGACGACCGGATGGAGCTGAGGACGAATTGTGTCTCTTCACTGAGACGTTGAACTTGTTTATCTCCACTTCTCTTGTACCAGGTGTATTTAGCTGCTGGGTTAGCATCACTGCTGCAGGTCAGATTCACCGAGCTGCCCTCCATGATCTCACCAGAGGGACTCACTGACACAGAGGGAGGCTTTGGAGCATCTGAAGAATAGTTTATATTAACACACAGGATGAGAATACAATCAAAACACTGTCTGTATTATTTGTCAAAAGTTTAAATTTAAATTATTTCCACATTATAGTAGCTTCATGAGGAGGAGTAAACTCACACACTGTGGGAGAAGGGAAACGCTCCTGTCCTTCTATAGCACAGTGATAGCTGTCTTCAGCATTAAAGTGTCGGAAGTGAAAGTATTTTTTTCGTCCAACAGGTTTATTGTTATTGTACCAAACGTAGGAAAGATGATCAGGGAGCTGACACCTGCTGTGACAGGTCAGCTCTGTCCAGGTAGAAGATGGATTGGCTGTTGATCTCCTCACATGTACCTGGAGCTGAGGGTCTGTGAACAAACATGTGATTTTATTTCAACAAACTCACTAACATTTCAAACTGACTCTAATGAAAATGTTACCTGTGACCGACAGAGTGACTCCAGCTGAACCAGTAAAACTCCCAGTAGGTTGGTTTGTTGTGAACCTGAACTTGTACACAGCTGAGTCGCTCTCTCTCAGGTTAGAGATTCTCAGAGTGCACTTGTTGTTTCCACAGAGATTCTCCACACGACCTGAATACTCTGGATCAGTCCTTAGATCAACGTGAATCCCATTACTCTCTTTAATGAACCAGAACGTTTCCTGAACTGTAGTATCACGGTGATTCAACATGGATGGGTATGTGTAGGTACAGTTAATGTCCACTGTTGATCCTCTGAAGGCACAGATCTCAGTAGAAGTGTAACTCACACTCCAGCCATTCTGACTCATCACTGTAACACAGAGCACATCAGAGAATCAGAAGATAAACTTATACATTTATAAAAGTAACTCCATGTATTTTTTCTGGTGAATCACCATTCGGCAGGTTTTCATTTTAAGATAATGACGATGCCAAGATGAGGAAACTTTCAGTTCACATAAAACACAGTGAAGTTCCCTTTAGACTTCAGAGTGAAGGAGAAACACACTGTTGGAGGTGAGGAACATGAGGGACCTTGTATAAGTTGCTCTTATAATGGAGCAAACTGGTCAATATGGAGGAAATGATCTGTATCTTTTATGCAGAGTCGATCAAAGATGGACGACACGTCTCCACTTCCTCCCACTCTCCAGAAATGAAGCCAAAATATCCTGGATACCAACGCTGCCATCTTTCACATTTGGAACCACAGTCTGCACAGTAGTGATCCGGAGATGGAGCCACAGTATCAAGGTCCCGCCCATACATGAGCTCGACCAATCCTGAGTCAGCCTCAGCTGGCAATCATGAAGTTTAATCTAATTTTCATTTCATCAAATAACAAATTAAAACCAAACTTATGAGAAACATGAACAATAGAGTGTGATAAGAACGACCTAAAATGACAGAAACCATCTTTTAGTAAAAATATGTATTTGACTTTTTAGATTGGTCCATGTCCTTCCCACTAACATGGAGGAGACAGGATGTATGTTCTATACTGCAGCCAGCCACCAGGGGGCGATCACAATGCTTTGGCTTCACTTCTGGGGAGCAGTCATGCTTTCCATCTTTATTTACACAAGCAGAATACTAGTACTAGTACTACACTAGTTTGTCAGTACTGACAGTAGTATCCCAAGAGTTCAATGTTCCCATGCAGAAAAAAGTATTTAAAGACACATGAAGTTATGGTACAATGCATTATCTCAAATACTCCAGCAGATGGTGCCGTTAGTGAAATACTGTAGATTAAACTCACACATTGATGGAGAGCGGAAATCCTCGTGTCCTTTAACAGCACAGGAAACACTGGTTGTACGATGAAAAGTATCTGAATAAGTTGCTCCTTCCTTCATCTTCTGTTTATACTTGTACCAGACGTAGTTCAGATGATCAGGAAGACGACAACTGCTCTGACACCTGAGCTCTGCCTTGTTATTATATTCAGACTTCTCTGATGTGCTCACCTGCACATGCAAATCTGTGTGTGAGAATAAGGAATTCATTTTATTCCAAACTGACAACACACACATGCATATAAAAGTGCACACACACACTCAAGAGAACCAAACAAGATGTAGGAAATAAATGAATGAATGTTCAGATGTAAATGTTACCTGTGACAGACAGAGTGACTCCAGCTGAACCAGTTAAACTCCCAGTAGGTTGGTTTGTTGTGAACCTGAACTTGTACACAGCTGAGTCGCTCTCTGTCAGGTTAGAGATTCTCAGAGTGCACTTGTTGTTTCCACAGAGATTCTCCACACGACCTGAATACTCCGGATCAGTCCTTAGATCAACGTGAATCCCATTACTCTCTTTAATGAACCAGAAAGTTTCCTGAACTGTAGTATCATGGTTATTAACTGTGGATGGGTATGTGTAGGTACAGGTAATGTCCACTGTTGATCCTCTGAAGGCACAGATCTCAGTAGAAGTGTAACTCACATCCCAGCCATTCTCACACTGTACCACTGTAACACAGAGAATCAGATTCATAACCACACCAGAGAACACTTAGTTTACTTTTTACTTTCTGTAGAAAAGAAACACATTTCCATGAGCAGCATTCCATAGCATTTAAACTAATGACTCCACACACTGATGACAAGTCCTGCATCGAGAGGAGAGGAACTCAGTCATGATGAGAATAATAATAATAATAATAATAATAACAATAACATGTTTCATCCTCTCTAATATTTTGAGCTCTAGACAATATACATTTCCAAACAAGGATACAAAATAATACTGATGATAATTCCTTCATATATTTTCTTTCTGCATCACTTTACAGGTGTTGATCTGAAAATGAATGAATGGTTCATTTATATTTTTACTTTCTTTCTCAAACTCACTTCAGGTGAATCAGAAGTCAGAGTGTAAAATAGAGTGACAACATGAATGTAGAGGTACAGTACCTGTCACAGTGAGAAGAAGGACAACAAATCCACTGGCTGCTGCAGTTACACTCATAGTAGCTGCTGCTCTCGTCTGTGACTTCAAACAAGAAAAACGTCCACAGATAAATAATGTGCACAAGATGAAACTCAGTCACATCACAGACACGTCTACCTACAACACAGAAGAGGCTGAGAATAAAGACAGATTCTGTAAGAGAAAGATACATTAAGCTGTTAACCCCCCCCCCCACACACACACACCTTCCTTCCTCTTTCCACTTACATGCTTGCTGAGCCAGATGGTGTTAAATTAAACCTAAAACAAAGAAGTAACTTGTGGTTTGTACAAACTGTGAATTTCTTCATTTTACATAGTTTGAGAAACGACTTCAGTGTCTGTTCCCATCAAACCTGAATCCTCCTCAACTGAATCTGTGAGCAGCGTTGAACAGGCCTGCTTGATTTGGTCCATGTCCCATCCACTAACATGGAAGAGTCCGGGTTTATGACAAATATAGCAGCCAGCCACCGGGGGGGGGGGGCAGATATCATTTGGATTCACTTTGAGGGTAGCTGTCTTGTTTTCCATCTTTATATTCAGTATCAAACGTGAAGTTCAGTGAAGATTAGACTTTGTAAATTTGAGTTAAAACAAATTCCTGTTTCAAGGTAAAACATCAAAGTTTGACATGTCGCCATGGAAACTTGAATATATAACATTAATCTTTTTTGTGTTGCTGGATGAGCGGGTGTCACTTCTGCAACAATCTCCTGTTAAATATTCAAAATGTACAAACTGTACTTTAATCGAGCAGGTACATTATTAGTAATAAACTTGTTGACCTAGTTTTTATGTCAAATGCTTCATGATTCTCAACTGACGACCTCAATAGTCCTTTAAATATTATTATGTCTCAATTCTTCATTTGATTTATAAATAGGACAAGACCTATATATTTGATGACTTGTGTACTTTACATAATCCAAAATATTGTTGTTGAAACGCCCCTCTAATTATAATTTATAATATGTAGAGGCAAACTTATTGTCATTTGTAACATTTTGACAGTAACATACATTACGGTTAGCGTTAGCCTAGCCTGAGGCTAACTCTACACGTGGTTGAGTCTGGGAAATATTTTCAGTTATGGGAGAAGAAGAACAACTTTCTTATCTTTAACTTTCGTGGCTTCCAAAGTGAGAAGTGAGAGAATTTGTAATCTGGGTTAACCAACCCATCAAGAAAGAAAACAAACCTTTACAAACACTGCACATGTCTATATGTTTTATTTCTCCTGGTTCTGTGATAATGTAAAATCCACATATAAACAACAGATTCACGTTGTGTCTCTTCAGTGTTTGGTGACTGTGCTGTACACTGCAGATGAATCGTCCCCCTCTTCTTCACGTCTTGTTCTGTGAAGGCAGAATAAACCACTCACGCCCACAGTTTTTAACCTCAATAAGTGTAGAGATGAAAATGTTCCCGTGTGGAGCTGCTCACCCTGTTGCACTGTCAAATCGAACAGCGCTGTATTCAGCCTCCTCCTCGTCTTCCTCAGTTTCCCTCTGGGGTTGAACTCGACCTATGTTGGAGTAGAGGTCATCTGCCCGGTTCTGGGTGAAGCAGACGCTGGCGTAGTGGACCTCATGGTGCTGCTCTGCTGGTCGTGTGTGTGCCGCAGCTGGAATCTGGTCGTACAGTAAAATACGAGCTGGGATCAGGAATCTGTGTCTTACTCTTTAACTCTGTTGGGAACTGAGAGTTTCTCTTTGTTGTGGGCCTGATCCTACTCTGCTGATCAAACTGTGATGGCAGCATAACTAGAATCACTCCCTAACTAGATTTACTGCTCTTCAGTTGTGCGCCTCCTCCAACCAGTTTAATCTTTTTGTTAGAGTAAAGGAATATGACCTCCCAAGACCTTCATGGTCTGACCCTTCTCATCAAATCACAATGATGCAGAACTCCACCGGTTAATGAGGCAGCCTTGAAGAGTGGAGATCAAGTGCTTTGAAATGAAACTACTCATTTACCTGCGCTCTGTCTTCTGGTCTCTCACCGCACTCACGCTGTTGTGTGAAGGACTTGTTTCTTCTAGATGGGAGGAAAGAAATAAACAGTTGGATGAACAGAGAGAGAGAGAGAGAGAGAGAGAGAGAGAGAGAGAGAGACACAGAGAGGGAGAGAGAGACACAGAGAGGGAGAGAGAGACACAGAGAGAGAGAGAGAGAGAGAGAGAGAGGCGAGCAGTGTGAGGAGTCAATGTCTGTGTGTGTGTGTGTGTGTGTGGGTGTGTACTAGAACTTGGTTTGTGTTTGTGGTAGTTTGTATTCTTGTGATATGCAAAAGGTTTCTGTCCTCGAACGATGTGGGGGCTTTTATTTTGAAAATCCAGCCTCTAGTCACACTTGCTGGTGAGGTCTTATCATGAACTGTATGTCTCTATTCAGTAGTGTCACTGTGTGACTGTGTCACCTGATCCACAGGAAGACAGTGAGGAGGATGACCACCAGGAGAAGAGCTGTGGTTGTTCCAGTCACTGCTGATTTCCAAGCACCTGGAGAAATCACACAATGGATGAACAGGGAATGTTGCAGGATGTTTGACTCGGCGCTGAAGTCAATCCACAGCTCCAGAACCTTTAGAGGTGTGAGGACTTCACATGACTCACCTGCTCCAACAGTCAGATGTAAGGTGGTGTTACTACGTCCGTGTGTGTTCTGGGCCTCACACTGATACTTTCCACCATGTTCAGCTGTGATATCAGTGATGGTGAAGTTTTGTCCTGATGCTGTTGGTTGAACTTGTTTATCTCCACTTCTCTTGTACCAGGTGTAGTTAGCTGCTGGGTTAGCATCACTGCTGCAGGTCAGAGTCACCGAGCTGCCCTCCATGATCTTACCAGAGGGACTCACTGACACAGAGGGAGGCTTTGGAGCGTCTGGATTTACATGGATTTTAATGTATTTGAAGAATGTTGCAGCATCTGGAATTTTGAAGATGTGCAAAACATCTCGGCTTTTGAATATTTCTAAATATTTACTCACATTTCACATTTATTAAGACACGTTTAGACGTTGTCTTCCCCAGCGCATTCTCAGCTGTGCAGTAATATTCTCCAGAGTCAGACAACAGAATGGAGCTGAAAACCAGCTGAGCTGCTCTGTTGAGCAAAGTCTGGTTCTCCTTGTACCAGGTGTATGCAGGGGGTGGGTTAGCATCACTGCTGCAGGTCAGAGACACTGAGCTGTCCTTCAGAATGTCTCCAGGTTGACTCAGCTGCACTAAAGGAACCTTCGGAGCATCTGCAGGATATAATCACATCATTACATGAGAATGTGGCTTCATAGAATATAGTCTTTTAATAGTTTGCAGTCGTCCCTGGTTCTCAGCATCTTTAGAAGAGTGTTTGATTTACTTTGGACACAGGACGGCCCCTTTAGTGTTCAGTAGTTTTAACCAAGTAATTATTGTTTGTATTAACTACAGACTTCACAAAACTGAACATGTCACCTCTGTCTCAGGAATCATTGAGTGGGATTTGCATGTGTCCTGTTCACATACATGCAAAATATGAAGGGAAAACTGGAAGTGAAAATGGAAGATGAGCCACTGTGATTCAAGCTTTCTCTCACTTCCTGTTATCTTGTCTTTCTCTGTGTGTGGATGGGTGAGGAGAATCGGTTCTATTTGCTTTATTGCTCTTAGTCTATATTCTGTTGGATATGAAAAGTGCTTTAATAACTAAGTTTAATTTGTTCTTTTCAAGGGATTTAATTTTACGATTATTAAACTATAGAAAAACACCAGGCTAAACCTGTCAAGTTTCCACTTTGGACATTTTGGAGTCAACTCACACACAGGGGACGAGTGGTGATGCTCATAAGCACAGGAATAGTTGTTTTCAGGGTGAAGGAATCCCCTGAAAGTTGGAGACGTTTCCCCGTGAATTTCTCTTCCATTCTTGAACCAGACAAAGGAGGGACGACCAGAGAGAAGACAGCTGCTGTGACAAGTCAGTGTTGGACCAATCGGAGAACAGATCACCTGAACATCTGGATCTGTCAACAGGAGACACACATAGAAGCAGCTGTGGGACCCCAGGTTGAGAACCAGTGAACAACACAGTGACTTAGTGTTCCTCAGTACCTGTGACAGTCAGAGTTGTGCCAGGGAAACTTCTGTTCCATTCAAACCACTTCCATTTGAATGTGAAGCGATACTGGGCTGAATCGCTCAGTCTCAGGTTCATTATTCTCAGAGTGGAGCGCCCTGGCTCTGGATCAAGGACCTGAACACGAGCTGTGAACTCTGGGTCGTTGAGTAAGTCCACAGCTTGAGGACGATGCAGCTGCACATCCTCACGCTCAGCAACCAACCAGGACTTAGATGTGATAGGATTATAGTGACTGCTGTAACTGCAAGAGATGTCCACTGAGGAGCCTTTAAAGGCACAGATGTTCCTGTCGATGTAATTCACTCTGTTGCATGAATTTCCATGGACACCTGAAAAACAAAAACCTTTTGACTATCACCATGAGAACTATAATCTTTACTGCTGTATTTAACAATAATTCACAGATGACTGTTTCCCATGTCAGGAAATAAACAATGCAGAAAAGATGCTACATTTAGCTTTACAGTAAAGACAATGATGTTTTGAATTCCAGATCTACATCTGTGGTTGTATTTGTGATTTGCTTTCATCACCTCCACCCAGAGGTTATGTTTTCACCCTAGTTCGTTGGCTGGTTGGTGTGCCTGCACAATAACACAACAATTCCTGGAAAGATGTTGGTGCAGATCCAGGATTTTATTTTTACTTTCTTTAGCATTGCAAGAAGTGTTTTTCAAAATGTCCATGTTTTTTTCCAGATTCAAATTCATGGATCTTGATGGAAAAGATCCGACATATTTAGAGGCCTGATATCGAGGAGTGTGTGAAATATAGAGCAGCTTGATTGAATTGAATGGACTGTTGGGCCTTGGTGGAGGAATGTGCTCTACTGCTACTCCCACTCTAGTTTGGAGTCATTCAAATTCATTGTTTGACTGCAGAATATTTATCATAAAGGTTTGATAACAAACATCTTATGAATCAATGACAATGTTCTTTTAATATATGATATGTCAGCTGATGTGTCAGATTTGTTTTACTCTGCATCAGCCCTCAAGTCCATTTCTGACTCTCGTCAGTGTTTGAGCTCAGAAGGTTAAAGAGCAGAACATCATTGGTCATTGGAAGAAGTAAACTCACACACTGGAGCAGAGGGGAAATCCTCGTGGCCTCTCACAGCACAGGAAATACTGTCTCTTGAATAAAAGTAGGCTGTATAAGATTTTTCTCCCGATGTCTTTTGTCCGTTCTTGTACCAGATGTAGGACGGACTAGGAGTTGGAGAACAACTGGTTTGACACTCCACATGTGACCATGAACAGTCATACGTCTTGCAAGCTGATATTTTTGTGGTGAGCACCTGGACTCCTGTGTAAGTAAAGAAACACACACATCATTTTAGACAGAGCTGTCCACATAAACAAACCATAGATTCACTGTTTCCAACTGAAATGTTACCAGTGACAGACAAGGAGACTCCAGGTGAACCAGTTAAACTCCCAGTAGGTTGGTTTGTTGTGAACCTGAACTGGTACACATCAGAGTCGCTGTCTCTCAGGTCTGTGATGGTCAGAGTGCAGGCCTTGTTTCCACAGTCATACTTCACACGACCTGTGTACTCAGAGGCTGATCTCAGATCCACAGGTTGACCATCCTGCACTTTAGTAAACCAGAAAGTTTTCTCCACTGCAACATCAAGGTCATCTATTCTGGATGGGTGCCAGTAGGAGCAGCGTATTTGCACCTTCGATCCTTTTACAGCACAGATCTGAGTCGGAGTGCACCTCACTCCCCAGGGATCCTCACCCTGCACCACTGTAACCACAGCACAAAATAGAATTACCACCCTGCTGTAGGATGCCTCCACCAACCAGAGCATTTTCAGTCTGTGTTCCTCTTTCAGAATCATATGAGGTCACTGTGACGTTTGAGCTTTGAAATGTGATTAGTTCATATTTACACTTACATTTTGAGGAAATTCTCCAAAGACAGACTAGAAACATCATGATCGAGAGGCCAGGAACAGGTTTCATGAGGCCACTGTGACCTTGACCTTCAACCACCAAAACCTCATCAGTTCATCTTTGAGTCCAAGTAATGAACATTTGAACCAAATTTGAAGAAACTCCCTCAAAGGGATCTTGAGATATTGTGTTCACAAGAATCAGACAACGAGACGACCTGAAAACAAGATGCCTGAGGTCACTGGGTGTCACCGGCACTGAGGCATAACAATATCTAGAAACTCAGAATAACATCATCTCTACGCAGAGCAGAGACTAAAGTGATATCTTCACAATAACGTTTTTGTCCAAACTTCATATTAACTCAAAGTAATTTAAGAGAAATGCAGGAAAAGCCCAAACATGAAGAAGGTGGAACCATGAGAAAGACTGGAACAATTATTCAAACACTTTTCTTACAAACAGGATACAACACAAAGTGCTTTCCTGTAAATGTAGACGTACCTGACACAGAAAGAAGGAAGATGACAAAGCAACTCGCTGCTTCTCTCAAACCCATCATTGTTTCTCACGTCTCTGTGGTGAAGCCTCATCAGCAGCTAGATTCCACTCTTGAGAAATGATGTTTGTCAGCCAGACACGATAAGAGATAGAAATAGATCAGTTGAGACCTTGGCTTCCTTCCTCTTTACATCATTAACATGCATGAACGGACAAACACCAGTAAATCCCCTCGTTATTCAGAAATGATGCCTGAACTTATTCAAATATATATATTTCATTCGTGGTGAGAGTAGTTTTGCAGCCTGACAGTGAATCAAACACTTTCTTTACTTTCTTGAGACTGGACTTAAAAAAACATGTTGAATTATTCTTTCTTTTAATCTCATGTTAGAAGTAAGTTCCTGTTCAATTACAGCTCCAGTCCATATGAAGACTGGGTCATAAAAATACATTGTAAAAGGTCATAATTATGCAAACTTACATCACTTTACCTGTTCCGATAATACTGATACTTCATTAAAGCACAAGCAGAACGTGGAGAGAGATTGTTTTTGTTTAGAAACTCAGTTATATGGTTGTAGGAAACACTAAGTTGGAACAATGTGACACAATTTGGTAAAACAATAATTCAATTTCTAAGTAGATATGAAGAACATTTATTTAGTTACCTTTGTCAAGTTGGATCAACTTTGTGATCTGGGTGTATTGTGAAAACTAAAAGTCCGACAAATGGAAATAAATCTGTCATGTTTAATATTTACCCCCCACATTGTTAAAAGAGACAAACTGTACCTGACAGGTGAGGGCCGTGTGCACACTACCTCCAGCTCTCTGCAGGCTCGAGTTAGTGAAGTTTAATGTTATGATCAGAGTTTATAATGCAGGGAAATTTTTTTACAAGTATCAGATGAAGGTTCAGTGCTTCAGTTCGAGTTCTCTAACATCACACTTCTTTCATCTGTGATTATCTGATAGTGTCAGAAGAAAGAAGACGGAGTCCCTCATGTCTGGACACAGAGATAAGACTGATGGTGCAAGTGTCTCTGGCTCCAGAGCTGAGTTAGTAACAAGGATGAGGTCATGATGAAAAAGAGCCTTGTGTTTTCTTCCTGGTTGATGAAAATCTAAGAAACAGAAGTGAATTTGCTCTGACCTTCCACGGCTTCTTCTCTCTTCACATACAAGCTTTGTGGCCTGACAACCTGGATTACATCAGCCCATCTTAAAAACTGTGAAGCAAACACAGTGAACTCAGAAATGTTTTTAAAGGCATGTCGGATCGCTAGAGAAGAAACATGGAAAACATCAGTGTTTATTCATTTATTGTTTTGTCCAAATACTTAAAAAAAGGAAATAACTTCATTTGGCAGCAAAGCAGCAGTGGTGTTCAGACAACGGTTTGTCACAGAGTCTTTGGTTGTTTCCAACAAGGTTCAACCAGAGTCACTGGTCCCAGTAAAACCCGACGAGAGGTGACATGTCCCACACAGCAGGAACCAGGAGTTCCTCAGGGTTTCTCCTGGGATCCAAATGGAGTGACATTCCAAATAAATCTAAATCTTTTAGACCTTCTTATATTCAAAGTATTTACAAGGTTGGGTTCTGGACCCAGTGCAGAACCCGTCTCTCTCTTTTTCTTTTCTCACACATTCAGCTGTCGGTGTCGTCGGGCAGAACATCCTCCTGCTCCCCCTCATTCTTTTTAAATCCCCCTGTGATGTGTCTCGGTGCAGGGGGAGGGGAGGTGAGGGGAACTAGTCTGTCTGGACAGGTCAGAACCAGGGGAGGTTATTTGTGTATTTGAATACATTTGTATGAAGTGAGATTCATGTTCAATTCCCTCGTGTGACTTTTGTAGAACAACGTGGATGGTGAGTGATTTCCTCAGAACCCGGTGGAAGCTGAGCTGTGCTGTGTCCCTGCAGCACTGAAGCCCAGGCTGGTCCTGGTCCTTTATGTAGAGGGCAGAGTCCGCTGGATCCAACGATCCGGGTACCGCATCACCAGCTTGGTGCTCCTCAGCTCCACCCCCTGGCCAGGAGGACACATGGACGTTACATAATGTCTATGAAAGGCACAAGAATGGGACGATGGCCGGGACAGTGACATTCAAGAGAAATGTGAAGGGGCTCCAGCTGATCTCTGGAACAGCCTACCTCTTCATTTCAGAACCGCTCAGACCCTAGAAATGTTTTACTCAATGTTAAAGACCCAATCGTTCTCACTGACTTTCATTTAAAGTTTGAGACCTTGATTGTATCTGTTACTGTGCATTATTTTCATTCTCACATACACTACCGTTCAAAGGTTTGGGGTCACTTAGAAATGTCCTTATTTTTCAAAGAAAAGCACTGTTTTTTTTTTATAAAGATAACATTAAATTAATCAGAAATACACTCTATACATTGTTAATGTGGTAAATGACTATTCTAGGTGGAAACGTCTGGTTTTTAATGAAATATCTACATAGGTGTATAGAGGCCCATTTCCAGCAACTATCCCTCCAGTGTTCCAATGGTACATTGTGTTTGCTCATCGCCTTAGAAGACTAATGGATGATTAGAAAACCCTTGAAAATCCTTGTGCAGTTATGTTAGCACAGCTGAAAACTGTTTAGCTGGTGAGAGAAGCTATAAACTGTCCTTCCTTTGAGCTAGTTGAGTATCTGGAGCATCACATGTGTGAGTTTGATTATAATCTCAAAATGGCCAGAAAAAGAGAACTTTCATGTGAAACTCCCCAGTCTATTCTTGTTCTAAGAAATTAAGGCTATTCAATGTGAGAAATTTCAAAGAAACTGAAAATTTCCTACAACCGTGTGAACTACTCTCTTCAGAGAACAACACAAACAGGCTGTAACCAGAGTAAAAAGAGAAGTGGGAGGCCCCGGTGCACAACTCAACAAGAAGACAAGTATAGTAGATTCTCTAATTTGAGAAATAGACGCCTCACAGGTCCAAAACTGGCAGCTTCTTTAAATAGTACCCGCAAAACACCAGTGTGAACGTCTGCAGCGAAGAGGTGACTTCGGGATCCTGACCTTCTAGGCAGAGTGGCAAAGAAAAAGCCATATCTGAGACTGGCCAATAAAAAGAAAAGACTGATATGAGCTCAAGAACACAGAAATTGGACAGAGGAAGATTGGAACAAAGTGTTATGGACAGACGAATCAAAGTTTGAGGTGTTTGGATCAAACAGAAGAACATTTGTGAGACGCAGAACAGGTGAAAAGATGCTGGAAGAGTCCTGACGCCATCTGTCCAGCAGTGTTGTGCATGAACGAATGCAAAAGAACGCGTTCATTGAACACGTTCACTTTTATGAGAACGATGAACTGAACGCAACTCAATGACAAATAATGAATCTGAACGGTGAACAGGTTCATATTGTAGCGTCCTCGCGTATAGACGACAGGAAACTTCTCTCTTTATGTGTAACTTTATTAAAGACCAGCGAACACGACACACTTCTTGTTCGTAACTCCGACACTCCTATCATCCACCACTGTGTTCTTCACTCCCCTACCTCATTCACCCTGATACGACAACTCATCAGCCAATGAGAGCCTGCCATCCCACAAAACCCTACAGCCATTGGCCTAGAACTGTCACGTGCCCCACCCCTACCTGTTCACTGACACTCAGGACATTACAATACTTTCTCCTCAGGAGAGACGCTGTCTAAATCGAATGCTTTCACCATGTTGTTGCTCAGTGCCCGTGAAATGTCCGCGATGTAGCCTAACCTAAACCAACTAACTCGACTTCGCACTACGTCACCCATCACTCATGGCACACACACGTAGCTCACGGGTTATCTTGGCTCGCTGTCTGGCCGGTAACCAGCCGTCCGGACCGCTCCGTGAAGAAGGAGGAGGAGGAGATGTTTCTTTACTTGGAATGCGGCCACTTTTTTTCTCGGATATACAGCAGGAGCAACACTCACCTCTAGGTGCTCCGTCACTTCTCGTTATACACACACTTTTAGCGTCTTTTCCCACAATACCCAGGTGCACTACGTCACATGCTACAAACTTTTCTTAAAGGGGCAGGCCACACCTGCAACACAACAGCTCTCGGTCTCATATACAGATGGCAAGAGAAAGCAGAGGCGCAGACTCAGCGACTACATCCGATGCACCTTATTATTATCTGAGGGATTTTTACACACTGTCTGATAAAGATTCCGACAGTAAAGACAAGACGTAGTGAAGAAGCAGGCAGCTGGTAAGCTGTCTGTAATGGAGTGACCAGCGCAGTCACCAGATCTCAACCCCTTTGAGCTGTTGTGGGAGCAGCTTGACCGTATGGTACGCAAGAAGTGCCCATCAAGCCAATCCAACTTGTGGGAGGGGCTTCAGGAAGCGTGGGCTGACATTTCTACAGATTACCTCAACAAATTAACAGCTAGAAGGCCAAAGGTCTGCAATGCTGTGATTGCTGTAAATGGAGCATTCTTTGACGAGAGCAAAGTTTGAAGAACAAAATTAATATTTCAAATAAAAATCATTATTTCTAAACTTGTCAATGTCTTGACTATATTTTCTATTCATTTTGCAACTCATTTGATAAATAAAAGTGTGAGTTTTCATGTAAAACACGAAAGTGTCTGGGTGACCCCTAACTCTTGAACGGTAGTGTAGCTTTTTCATATTCCCTGTTTCATATATATGACACTTTTCAATCTTTTTTTTTACGCATTTTCAGAACTTTGTTCAGCTGTGGTTGTTCTTGTTACGTGAATAAACTCTGATCTCCTGAAACCGAGCCGGTCCACCGCTCACCTGCAGCTTCTCCAGGGCTCTGGCAGCAGTGTTGGCGTTCTTGAAGTTGACAAAGGCACAGAAGCGTTGGTGAAGAACTCTGACGCTCTCTATCTCACCAAACCTTTAACCGTGGAAACACAAAACCTCAAAGTGAGAGAAGTGTGGTTCAGACCACACTGACCAACTCGTTCACTGCTGCTGTCAGTGATAAACCTGCTGCTTTGGCTTCTACTAAAAGTACTTTAACTATTAAAACACAGCAAAATTACCTCTTACCTACAGAAGAACTTCTGTTCTAAATACTTCTACTACTGCTTTTGAGTGTGAGTAAGTAAGACACACAGACTCTAAATAAAGATGGTCGACACGTCTGCACTTCCTCCCACTGTTCAGAAAACGAGTCATAACATCCCAGACACGAACGTTGTCATCTTTGGAGTCACAATCTGCACAGTTTAGTGATCAGGGGATTGAGCCAAGGTGTGTATGACCTATACTCACGCCAGCCACCAGGGGGGCAATGGAGACAATTTGGTTCAACCAATCAACAGGCTTCTGTTGAGACATTACATTCACTTACACTATATGGACAAAAGTATTTGGACACACCCCTTAACCATCGAATTCACTGTAAGTGTAGGTGTCCCAATACCTTTGTCCATTTAGTATACTCTAACCAGAATAGTAACTACCTTAATCTAAACCTAACCTTAAAACGTCACCTTACAGTGTGTTGTGGGGACATACTTTATGTCCCCACAACATCAGTACAACCTGGATCACACACACATGCACACATATTGATTTTACGTTTTGAAGAGATCCCAGAGGTCTTTCTCTGTAACTTCTACTGTAATGTTCCCAACCCACAGAGAGCAACAGCTCCTGGAAAACAGAGGAGCAAAGAAGGAGGTGGAGATGGGGGGGGGGGTGAATGAGAGGAGAGTCATGGATCATAGGAGATGAAAATGTGGGAGAGAGTGATACATAAAAACTTCACTACTCATCTTCACTACCCACAGAGGAGACTGTGCTTATTCTACATGGTACAAGACTTTTATAATAGAAATACAGTTAGTATCTTCTTCACGTTCAAGCTCCACAACATATCCTGTATATACTTTCTTCTTCACATCTAAATGACAATGGTGTGATTATGAGTATTGTTCATAACCATAAAACTTACCCACTCTGCTCCTGCAGAGATGTTTGCTTCAGTGCTGAATAGGAAACAGAAAATAGATGATGTCAGTGAGACGTATTTAAATGGTTCATTACTGTGGTCTGATGCAATTTACATATTTTCCTCTGGCTGGAATAGTACGAAGCATAGACATATTTAAAAAATTGTATCTGACTTTTATTTTGGGCGATATGCCGTCCACTAACACGGTTTTAAGGCCTATACAGCAGCTGGCCACCAGGGGGCTTCACTTTTAGGAGCTGTCATATCTTCATCTTGTCAGATAGTCCATTGAATTAACTTTAAAGGACTGATTGTATGCCCATTTTACCACAGTTGATATGGTTCCTTGGGGTCTTAATGAAATGTCATATATATATTATATACAACATATTTTAGTCAAAATACCACAAGGATCATTTAACACAGCTCCTTTTTACCATGTCTAAAACAGCCCTCCTCAGATTGACCTGTTTTGAGTGCCCCGCCCCCCCCTCTCACCCCCCTCACACACAAGGGGGACACCCTGGTAAACAACGGAGCAGAGAGAATCAAAAACCATTGCGCCAAGATGATGTGAAGCCGCCTGTGCGATATCAGCTGATGAGCTACTCGTGTCATTCCAGCTCATCTAGATGTGGAGGTTTCACTCAACACACACGGAGCCTCGGGTCAAAAGCAGCCGACGCCTCACTCATCTGCCCCCAGAGCAGACGTAGCTGTAGCTAACACACCAAGCACGTTCACGGTGAAGACACGTCAATAATAACAACAGTAACGCCAGGTAAAAAAACAACAACAACAAACCCCCAAAGTGATTCATTGTGCTTCAGAGATGGAGGCGAGTTGGATTGTGAGTGAAAACACGGGGTCTCTTACCAGTGGAAGCGCGTCTAGTAGTGCCTCCCATCGCCTCTACGAGATGACCGTGGAGCTGTGGGGCCGTGGAGCTGCTGCGGTGGCGCTGGTGTCCCCGCGCTGGCTGACTATGCTGGTGTCCGCCGCTTCCCGGCCGGGGAAGCGGCGGTGACAAGGTGCGATGCGGGGAGGTCCGAGGCAGCAGCGGATCTGCTGATGAGATGACATAGCGGCTGGGATCAGCAAAGGTCGCCGCCTCGGACAGCCCGGATCGCACCGTGTCACCACCGCTCCCCCCGTCACTTTTGCCTGCTAAGTAGCAGCACATAACATGCCGATCGTCGAGGCGGAGGCCCCCGGGACACTAAACGCTTTCCGCAGGATCCGAGCTTCACCCTAATGCACAGTGTCGGCAGTGTCAGCCCGGGCTCCGTTAGTTTGCGTTAGCTTGCCGTTGAGCCGGGCCGTCTCTCCCCGGAGCCGGTGAGATGATGGTGGGGGGTGATCCAAGGCAATGTAGCGAGACTCCCTACATGGGCATGGTTGGAAAATACGTACTTTTTTGTCGTAATCCCATTGGACACACTCTAGAGTATCGTTTCTGACATAGAGGAACCACAAAAAATCGCGGGAGTTGTTTTTTTCCAGAGTTTTTGGGACGGTAGACATGCCAGATGCCCAAAATAACATGTAGAAGTACTACAAAAGTGGAATTTTCATAATATGGGCCCTTTAACATCACATTAATAAACTTAATTTGTAAACAGCTGGTTCATGGATGAACCCCCCCCCCCCCCCCAATTAGGAAACGAAGAGCAATGCTGCCTCTGTGTGGACAGGTATGGTACTGCATCTTACCTTTGGCCTCAGATGAGTTGAGGACGCCTTCAACCGTGTTGAACTTCTCCAGCAGCAGTTTACTCTGCTCTTCCTTAAAGCCCATATCCTACGATACAGAAGACAAACATTATTTTAAAACTGAAACAAAAGATTCCTCATGTATTTACCTTTTTTTAAATATATATACTCAAACGTGATAAATGTTCACTGATCTACTTGTTATTTAAAGATGGTGCTTGGCCTACGACTCATTTCAATTCACACAGCTAAAGGAATTTGTTTCATTCACACTTGAACTTAGAGCTGACTGCTTGTGATTGAATGGCTGGGGCCAGAATGTTAAAACTGGGTTCAGGGACAGTTCAGATGACTTGAATTCATAAACTTTTAAAGTCGTCTTGAAAGAGGAAGTCGAGCGTGTTGGTCTCTTGTGCAGCTCTCACCATGAGCTGCAGAATCCGACAGGTGACGAGTTTACTGGACGCCTCGTTAATGTGCTGATCCAACTTTAACACCTGCTCCATTTCCTCCTCCGCCTCTTTGTACTGCTGCAACATGACACGCACACACACACACACACACACACACACACACACACACACACGTCATCAGCTGAGCAAGGGGTGGAGCATGACAAAGAGTTTCTGGACACTGCTCACCAAAACCTGTACCCATTGGACAGTAATACCTGTCACTCACACTGTGGTCTCCACCCCCAATACATCCACTGCTTTATGGTCTGTTTGAATATAAATGATCATAATTAACTAAATTAACAATAGTTGTATTCAAGAAGACTTGAATTAGAAATGGAGTGAGTCACTTTCTCAATGATTTATAGAAACTACCAGAGGACCCCTGCTGGTCAGTAGAGAGAATACAGGTTTCAGGCACTTTTCAGACCCAGAGTTAACGTCCATTTATATACACAGTCTATGCTTGAACAGCAGGTGCTGACCTTTAACCCCATCAAAGCACAACCCTTACGGAAGAATCCCTTTGGCCAATCGGGAGCCAGCTCGATTGACCTCTGAGCGTCCTTGAGGGCGGCGGAGTGCCGCTCCAGTCACAAGTTACAGTAAGAGCGATTTCCATAGAACCTGAGAGACGAAAGAAAGACACGTTGAGATACAGAGAGTTTGTCTTTCTCTAGTGAACGTGCAGGACGTCCTGGTTAGTGACGTTTAGTCGGGGTCAGAGGTCACAGCTCAGCTCACCTGTGGTCCTTAGGGTCACAGGAGATGGCTTCTGTAAACATGTGTACTGCCTGGCTGTACTGGCCCCGCCCAAACATCTGAATGCCCTGTTCTGGATATTGTAAAAACACACACACACGCACACGCACAGACAACACACAAGCACAGAGGTCCAATCAGAATCCTTTATTACAGAGCATCTAGAGTCTGAATATTGATTCAAATGTCCTCTGATAGATCCTAATGAGACTGTAGCCTGTGACATCTGCCCCCTAGTGTTCAATGCAGGGACATTTATTTCCTTACAGATGAATAGAGATGTGGTTTCTGGGAAAAAACACCTGGAGCCATATCGGGACCAACACAGCTGCTTTAAGATTGATGATTAAAGTATGATTATTTTTATTAAAGCGCTGTAAGGTGAGAAAAACACTGGGATTTATTTATCTGTGAGTTCCTCATCAGTCCCTACAGAGGGCGCTGTTGCTCAGTAAAAGTAACATATGTAGATTCACCTGTCAGAGACTCTCCCCTCCTCTTCATTTCTTCTGTGTCCTCGCCCTGCAGTCACAGGAGTTACATTGTTTAAATCTGTTTCCAGGCGGGGGTGGGGGGTCACACACGCACACACACACACAAACACACACACACACACACACACAAATACACACACACACACACACACACACACACACACACACATGAAAGTAGAAGGTCTGCACTGCACACTGACTGACAGTGTTGCCATAGTTACTTTGAAAAAGTAACTTAGTTACTTTACAAGTTACTTGATTTTAAAAGTAACTAAGTTAGATTACAAGTTACTTGATTTTAAAAGTAACTAAGTTAGATTACTAGTTACTTTATTAGTTACATTCAGCAGCTGCCGACAACACCCCGCCGCCTCAACATAAAAATGACAACCGGTTTGGCCAACACTAACTTTATTAGACACCGCCGGAGGCCCCCCCATGCGAACGGAGGGTTCCCCTAACGGGCGCTGTAGCTGAGGTGATCCGCGAGAAGAGCCCGACACACGTCCAGAGTCGCTGTCGCCGACCGTCGTACCCGGTCCCCTCCAACCGGTCCCCGCCTTCCGCAGCGCCGACGGACACCGCCCCGCGGCATACTATAAGGAAAGCCCCCGCACCGCGGACGAGCACCTCCCCCCCTAAAAAAACGTCGAGGAGTGCCGCACACCGAGCCTCCGGCGGCGCGGTGAGGAGGGCGACGGGGCGACTGCTCCCCCAGCCGCAGGACGTGCCCAGCGGGCTAACCACAAATACCGAAATAGTAACGCAAGGTGACTTGGACAAGTAACTTTAATCTGATTACTGGTTTGGAAATAGTAACGCGTTAGATTACTCGTTACTGAAAAAAGCGGTCAGATTAGAGTAACGCGTTACTAAGTAGCGCGTTACCGGCATCACTGCTGACTGACAGATAAAATGCTGACCGATGCAGATTTACACCTGTGCTTCTCAGACTGTAAGATAACCCCCTCTCCATGTTAGCGGATGGGACATGGACCAAACTAAAAAGTCAAAGTATGCGTAAAATACACTTTTCAAACGGTGGGTGAAGAGTCACTAGACATGAGTCATGATTCATGATTGGTCGAGTGCATGTATCGGCAGCACCGTTACACCACGGCTCCATGTGCAAGATGGCAGCGTTTTTTGGCTTCATTTCCAGGAAATGCAGACGTGACATCCATCATTATTCACACATGTCCGATTTGAGTTTTTCAGGATGAAAGATTTGTTGCTTTCCTGTGTCTCCACCCCCCCCCCCCCCAGATTATAGTAAATATAACCTTGACCCTTCTTACCATCTGTTTACAGAGCTTATTAGAGTTCCTCGCCCGTCACCATGCTTGAACGCCACAGTTCTGTTTATTCAGGGCTGGCCAGTAAAGCTGGTCAAACCAGTTCCTGTACATTCTTGCGAGGTTACTGGACAACTCCTTATCCCATCAACGACTTTCAGTTGTGCTGTAACTTACAAAATAAGGTTTTCAATTACAACAGTGAGTCTATGACAGTGGTCAGTGCTCTCCACACTGATTGGACATTCATTCAGTTTAGACTTGTGTCCTGCACCTAGACTGGGAAGCTGTGAGCAAACAGGAATATAATGTTACTTGATTTAAAAAAGGGCACTTTCTCTCGAGGAAGGAAAAGGGAAGTGGCTCAAGCCCCCTCTGGTGTTTCACTCATAGAAACCAGTCCTCTAAATAACCCTGACTGTTTTCATCAGTCTCACAATTATAAAGAAGGTGATACAAACAGGCTCCTGGCTCCGCCCCTTTATCAGGATTCCTGCCAAAATTTAATGAGTTTGTAGATAAATCTGTTTTTAGTTTGCTGTTGTACTTCTGCTGAGAAACAAACAAACAATAAATAAGGAGTGAAAACAAAAGACCAAAAACCTTTATTTAAGAAAGAATCATAAAATCATGATACATAATAATTAATTATCCATTTAATAACCACATTAATATCATGTATAAGACACAAGATGAGTAACGTGGTGTTACCACAGCCTCAAAGGCTCATCACCAAGACGTCCAACATAGTTCAGAGGGTAACAGCAAAAAAAAGATAAATTTAAAGCAGAAAAAACAGCAACTTCAACAACAGGCCGGTAAAATGAACAAAAGAAAGAAAACCCAACACACCAACACACAAAGGGTCGTAGGATCTGAGAATCTTCCTTCAACCTAAACCAACATCAGAACTAAAGCTCACAGAAATAAAGCTGCGAAAACTAGACGACTGGACCCATCAGAAAAGAAAAAGAAAAGAAACAACACAACAATACTCTTGATCTAAAGGTCATCCTGTACAAACTGCTGCTGCTGCAACCAGGGATGGAAAGAGAGATACTTCCTGTTCCCTCCTAAATACTTTCATCAACCAATCACAGTGCACCTGAGGAGAGAAGAAAACAAGAAACCATGAGTAGAAAGGAAATGTACGGTGGTTTTCCTCTTCATTAAAAAGCGTGGTCTTTTATTTTGAGAGCTGGACTTGCACGTTCAGATTTCGTGGTGTTTTTACTAGAGCTGTGAAAAATAACGCGTTAACGCGTTATGATTAAATTACAGGATTAATTCGGTTGTTTTTTTTAACGCATTTAACGCATGCGCAGAAGGACCTTCCAATTCCGCCGCCTCTGCATTACGCCGGGTTCACACCGGACGCGGAAGCGACGCCGAAGCGAGGCGTAAGCGCAGCGCCAATCCTCTGGGTCCCATCCACTCCCATGTTAAACCGCAGCGCTGAACACACCGGAGGCTGAAGCGTAGCGTTGTGCCGCGGCTGCCTAGCCGTGAAGTGCGCTAATGCAGTCAGACGGCAGCTGCCATTCAAACAAACAAACAACATGGATAATTCTGATGAACCTGAGGACCTTCTGGACGGGAAGATCGTGTTCGCAACGCGAAGCATGTGTTGGTCGGCGAGGGGCGTTCAAGTGGAATGCGCCAAACCAGACTCAATCGCAGGACACATTGTGCAAAAGAAGCGGTCAGCTTTACTGTCAGAGAATTTGAACAAGTTAGTTTGCCTCACCAACTGGCTAAAGACCGAGTAGCTAAGAGGGCCTTTAGAGGCATTAGATTGTATCATGGTGTGGTTAATGGTTGTGTGACAAAAAATATAAAAAACGTCAACCATCCTATGGCTAAGAAGCTCAAATAATTTCTGTTTGATTTAAAAAAAAAAAGTTTTATTCAACCACACAATGGCTAAGGAGCCCGAATATTGTTTAGGATGAAGATTATATTAATGTTCCATATGGAAAAGCAATGATAACTGCTGAAGAACTGCTGAGTTGCAGCACAAAAGAAAAGTTAAATGTCATAAATCTTGTTTTCACAAAAATATTCCGAGAAAATCTGTAATGTGATTAATTATGATTAATCCATAGAAACCTGTGATTAATTTGATTAAAAATTTTAATCATTTCACAGCCCTAGTTTTTACTCAAAACCCTGCGCTTGCACTCACACAGCTCCTGCTGGGGCTTAGATTCACTCTGCTTGTGCTCAAACTCTGCGCTTGTACTCAGATATTTTGTTGCTTGGACAGATTTCCTGTATTTAATAACTACACATTATGGTTTCTGTAAAACTCGCTTGTACGGATATTCTCTGAAGTCGTCCATCTTGGTTCTGTTTGTCACAGTGGCTCTGACCTGATGCTTCACACCAGGTCTTCCTGCTCCTCTGTGTCTTCTGTCTGTGCTGCAGCAGCATCGTTCTCATACTCAGGACAGTTGTGTGACTGATGGAGGAGAGATGAGAAAATATTAATCCTCACTGGACTTTATTCATGAAACCTGCAAATATTCACAGTTCATTCAAAACAGTTTGAACGTAGTTGCGCCCCCTGTCCATTCGTTTGTTTGTTCATCAGCAGGATTACACAAAAACTGATAAACTGATTTCAACAAAACTTGGTGGAAGGACGGGAGATGGACCAAGAAAGAAATGTCAACGCACCGTGAAGTCACCCATTGGTTTGTGAGCTGCCTTTTTTGAAACCTCCATTTTTGACATGTTGTCCAGCGCCAACTTGTTTTTTTGAATCCAGAAGTAACCATATTTGGAGGAGAGGGGATGGAGCCTGACTCAGGGCCCAAGGACCCTCCCCGCCCTCCTAAACCTGTGACCTATACCCAGTATGAGCTGTCAATCACATGGTATCCATGCCCCAATGCTTGCGGTGCTTTATGGTCTATTTGACTCTAAATGGATCATTCACTTCACTTTCTAGACCCAGAGTCTACGTCCATTTTAATATATGGTCAATGGAAAGAACCTTTACATGTTGGGGCAGATTCAGACAAAGTAGCTGATCCAAGAAATGTTTTATCTCTTTCTCTAACATATTGAGATGAAAACAGTGATATGGAGTAGGGCTGTGCTAAAAAAATGGATTTGGCGATATATCGTGACGTCGTCATGCCGATGCACGCATTGATGCAGATGCTACCGATCAAATGCTTTGACGGCCGTCTTGAAAACGAAACTTCACCTATGGTGCAGTGCACAATAATGCCAAAGGGGGCAGCATAAGCAAAAACAGCACACGTCTCGACTCAAAACAAGCAAGGAAGAAACACCGGGAAAAACTGGCGGAGTTATTGCACGTGAAATGCTTTGCTCGCAGTCTGAATTTGGCCGCTCAACATGCGCTCGAGACAAACACTGTTTCTTACTTATTCTCCACTGAGGTGTAGAAGAATGTAGAAAGATGAGTTGTGGACCTTAACTGTAGCGGACCTGGCCTGTGCTGAAGATGAGGCTAAAGCCCTGAAGCCGCTAAAAGCTGCAACACTCTAATGTCCGAAGAACATTATAGAACCGCTGAATGCTCAGATGTGCAACTGCTCATGTTCAAGCAACAGACTCGGCACTTACGAGGGAAATTAAAAACACTGTATCCGGGGATCTTGGGAAGAGATGCGGGAGCGACAGATCTTTTCTGTGCATTGCCTTTTTTTTTATTGGGATTAAAATGATAATTATTTTATTTTACTTTTAAGATCTTTTAATGGCCAGAATTTTAAGTATTTTGAGTGGTGCGATCCCTAAGACTTCGCCTTTGCTGTTATATGGAATAATAAAGAACAGCTGTTGTAGTCAATTCTGTGCAGGACATGGTCATTATTCAAAAGCAACGTGTATCGGGATTCGTATCGTATCGTGAGGTTGTAGGCAACACCCAGCCCTAATATGGAGTCATTCTTTTGGCCTCACTGTCTCTCACCTCTATCATCTCCACAGCTTCATTCACTTCTGATTTCAAGCTCAGAGTTTTCTTCATCCTGGATCGAAAACAACAACAATCACAACATTTGACAAAATGAACTTCATAACACTGAAACTAGTGTTTGAAGACATTTGAAGAAGTCAGTAAAAGAGCAGAGGGTGAACTGATGGATTTGTTTTACCTCGTCCACAGAGTCCAGACAAGCACTGGAACCAGCACGACCACCAGAGTCAGCCTGATGATATTCATGATTATCACTAACTTCCCTGGACAACAGACAGGAGACATTAGCAGTGTGGTTAGACTGATGACTCAGTTTGCCAGGTGATGCTGTTGGTCAGTCAGTATTGTTCATGTGCAATATGATGGGCTTGATATACAGCTGTGACACATCTGGAAATCCTGAGTATTGATGGTTTAAGGTTCTGGTGCAATGAAAAAGGAGGGGGGGGGGGTGTAGGCTGTTAAAGTCAGAGAGCTAGGATCTGATGGTCTGACTGTGATTATTAATGGGGCAGAAGTCAAACGACCCAAATCTGCACATTTAAAATGTAAAGGACAAAGAATGGCTAAAGTCAATACACAAGTCCAGAATCTTTAAAGGTGTGAGGACTTCACATGACTCACCTGCTCCAACAGTCAGATGTAAGGTGGTGTTACTACGTCCGTGTGTGTTCTGGGCCTCACACTGATACTTTCCACCATGTTCAGCTGTGATATTAGTGATGGTGAAGATTTGTCCTGATGCTGTTGGTGAGTCCTCGTTCTCCTTGTACCAGGTGTAGTTAGCTGCTGGGTTAGCATCACTGCTGCAGGTCAGAGTCACTGAGCTGCCCTCCATGATCTCACCAGAGGGACTCACTGACACAGAGGGAGGCTTTGGAGCATCTGGTGTAAAACATGCAAGATCATGAAATCAACTCAGAAATATTCATTAACCAAAGTGAAGAACTTTTCATTCTCTGGTTTTGATAAGTGCTTCTTAAATATAGATGATCATTATTAACCCGGGATGCCAGCACAGACAGAAGCAGGTACTGAGGGTTTTGATTTCAGCCCGTTTGTGTGAATGTACAAAATAAATCAACACAAGAACCAAATTTATTGAATATTATAGTGAATATTAACTTTTGCAGCTGATTAGTCAAAGGTCAGAGGTCAAAATGAGCAAATATTTGATCCAAAATCATATACTGATCAGAACATTATTCCCCATCATATAATGATAGATGACTTATAAGTAATGTCACAAAGAAGTTAGAGATTTACATCATGCATCCTTAAATCTGCCTTCTGCTGTAATCCTGCCTCTAATAGAACTATAGAGACGACCTGAAGACCATATACATTGAAAAATAATCTATGATCATATGATGGGAATGTCGTCACTATGAATTTAGAAAATGACGTAATATAGTGTAGCTATGCAACAACAGATGTTTTCACCCATGTCTGTTTGTTTGTTGGTTGTTGATTTTAAATAAGATTACACAAAAACTACTGAGTCGATTAGCATGAAACTTGGAGGTAGGATGAGGAACGGGTCAGGGAAGAACTCAGGAAAGTTTGGTGTGAATCCAGATAAGGGGGCGGACCCAGGAACCTTCTGTAGGGTTGCGAGACAGTGCTGGGTTTCATGGACATGTGGATGTTTTCTACTCACACTGGACGTCTAAGTGTAGAGACGTGGAGTTGATCCGTCCGTACTGATTCTCAGACTTGCAGGAGTAGACCCCGCTGTCCCCAGAGCTGATGGAGGAGAGATGATAAACACCCTCTGGTCCTTGAAGCAGAGCTCGGTTCTCCTTGTACCAGGTGTATTTAGCTGCTGGGTTAGCATCACTGCTGCAGGTCAGAGTCACTGAGCTGCCCTCCATGATCTCACCAGAGGGACTCACTGACACAGAGGGAGGCTTTGGAGCATCTGTATGTGTGAAAACAGAACGATGATCACAGATGACAGACATGTGTTTAACATTTGGGGAGTTACAACAGCAAGGTTGTTAAACTGACACAGGTAAATTCTTCTTTGTTGTTAAGTGAGAGTTTTGTTTCAATGATTTCCTGTTGCACTACTGTTTCCAGACTCTCCTGAATGTCCACAGATTTCAAAACCATAGTCCAGTTTGTAACATGGACTTAAACGTGACATATTATGACCCTTTTCCACAATTAGACAGAGTTTCTTCCTAATAAAACATCTGAAGGGCCTTGTTCAGAGTGGCCTGTTTGTGGGTGTGTTTCTTAAAATGTGTATGAGCCACTGCTCCCCCTGCTGGGAGGTGTATGTGTGACGTGTGCACAGGACCAGGGTTTTGTTTTCACCACAGTCTGTCTGCTGAGAGCTGTTTGCTCGTCATGTGAATGTGCACAGTGAAGGAAATATCTTTCAAGTTTACTGAGGATGGTGAAAACTTTATGGATGTTTTCACTGACGCTGGGTGGATTCCTCTTTGTGCTGCTGATGGTCTGATTGTGAATATTTATGGGGCAGAAGTCAAACGACCCATATCTGCACATATTTAAAATGTAAAGTACAAAGAATGTGACAGATTCAATATCTCTTCACTTAATAACCTGTGTTTCACTCACATGTCACAGTAATAAAGATTTTTGCTGAACTCCTTCCCAGCTCATTCTCAGCTGTGCAGTAATACTCTCCAGAGTCAGATGACCGGATGGAGCTGAGGACAAATTGTGTCTCTTCACTGAGATGTTGAACTTGTTTATCTCCACTTCTCTTGTACCAGGTGTATTTAGCTGCTGGGTTAGCATCACTGCTGCAGGTCAGAGTCAGTGAGCTGCCCTCCATGATCTCACCAGAGGGACTCACTGACACAGAGGGAGGCTTTGGAGCATCTGAAGGATAGTCTATATTAACACACATGATGAGAATACAATCAAGACACTGTCTGTGATATTTGTTAAAAGTTTAAATTTAAATTATTTCCACATTATTGTAGCTTCATGAGGAGGAGTAAACTCACACACTGTAGGAGAAGGGAAACGCTCCTGTCCTTCTATAGCACAGTGATAGCTGTCTTTAGGATTAAAGTGTCGGAGGTGAAAGTATTTATTTCGTCCAACAAGTTTATTGTTATTGTACCAAACGTAGGAAAGATGATCAGGGAGCTGACACCTGCTGTGACAGGTCAGCTCTGTCCAGGTAGAAGATGGATTGGCTGTTGATCTCCTCACATGTACCTGGAGCTGAGGGTCTGTGAACAAACATGTGATTTTATTTCAACATACACACTAACATTTCAAACTGACTCTAATGAAAATGTTACCTGTGACCGACAGAGTGACTCCAGTTGAACCCGTAAAACTCCCAGTAGGTTGGTTTGTTGTGAACCTGAACTTGTACACAGCTGAGTCGCTCTCTCTCAGGTTAGAGATTCTCAGAGTGCACTTGTTGTTTCCACAGAGATTCTCCACACGACCTGAATACTCCAGATCAGTCCTTAGATCAACGTGAATCCCATTACTCTCTTTAATGAACCAGAAAGTTTCCTGAACTGTAATATCAAGGTTCTTCCAGCTGGATGGGTATGTGTAGGTACAGTTAATGTCCACTGTTGATCCTCTTACGGCACAGATCTCAGTAGAAGTGTAACTCACACCCCAGTCAATCTGACTCCTCACCACTGTAACACAGAGCACATCAGAGAATCAGAAGATGAATCACCAGTCGGCAGGTTTTAATTTTTTGATGATGACGATGCCAAGATGAGGAAACTTTCAGTTCACATAAAACACAGTGAAGTTCCCTTTAGACCTCAGTGTGAGGGAGAAACACACTGTTGGAGGTGAGGAACATGAGGGACCTTGTATAAGTTGCTCTTATAATGGAGCAAACTGGTCAATATGGAGGAAATGATCTGTGTCTTTTATGCAGAGTCGACCAAAGATGGACGACACGTCTCCACTTCCTCCCACTCTCCAGAAATGAGAGTTTCACAGTTAGAACCACAGTCTGCACAGTAGTGATCAGGAGATGGAGACACAGTGTCAGGATTTGTGGATGCAGATGGACCAAGGATGCAGAGGTTTTAACAAAAATAGTATTTCATATAAAAAGAGTCTTAACCATACAAAAACACAAAACATAAACACTAAAGGGTGAAAACTGGAGAGACAAGAACACAAGGAAGAGAACACAGGTGCCTACACTGGGCAAGCAGAGGTGCAGAGGCAGAGCGACAAGGCGCACAGGGAACACGAGAGATCCGGACGGGAAAACAGGTCAGGACAGCAGGACACAACATCACCTTGAACGACAACTAGTAACGATCCGACAAAGGACAAAGGGGAGCACAGACCCTTATATAGAGTCACAGGGAAGGCAGGGGTAATCAGCCACAGGTGCAACACATGACTGGGGAAGACGATCACCGAGACAGGAAGTGAACACACCGAGAAGCAGAAAACATACAGAAGGAAACAAAACTACAAAATAAAACAGGAAACAGAAAACCCTCTTAACAAAGAGACTCAAATCTACAAACTAAAATGTCAGAACATGACACACAGTATCAAGGTCCCGACCATACATGAAGTAGACCATCCTGTCAATCATGTTTAATCTAATTTTCATTTCATCAAATAACTAATTAAAACAAACTTATGAGAAACATGACCAATAGAGTGTGATAAGAATGACCTAAAATGCCAGACACCATCTTTGAGAAAAATGTATCTGACTGTTTAGATTGGCCCATGTCCTTCCCATTAACATGGAGGAGACAGGATGTATGTTCTATACTGCAGCCAGCCACCGGGGGGGGGGGGGGGGGGGGGTGATCACAAAGCTTTGGCTTCACTTCTGTCTTCATGTCTTCCATCTATATTTACACAGGCAGAATACCAGTACTACACTAGTTTGTCAGTACTGACAGTAGTATCCGAAGAGTTCAATGTGCCCATGCAGAAAAAAGTATTTAAAGACACATATCAAGAAAACTAGAAAGGAAGTGGCGCTCCAGCAACCATGTTGAAAATCTAATAGACTGGAAGAATAGTGTTAAAGAATATAAAAAGGCTCTCCACAAAGCAAGAGCCGCCTACTATTCAAAACTAATAGAAGAGAATAAAAACAACCCCAGGTTTCTCTTCAGCACTGTAGCCAGGCTGACAGAGAGTCACACCTCCACCGAACCCAGTATTCCTCGATCCCTAAATAGCAATATCTTTATGACCTTTTTTAATGATAAAATTCAAACTATTAGAAATAAAATCAACCATCTCCTGCCCTCAATTGGCACTAATTGCCTCCCAACAACAGAGATCTCAGAAACGGCTTAGAATCCTACCCATTACTTAGACAGCTTCTCTCTGATCACCCGTGATCAGTTTACCAAAATAATCTCAGGTTCTAAACCAACAACCTGTATCTTAGATCCCATTCCTACCAAATTACTTAAAGAAATTCTGCCCCTAATTGATAGGTCGTTACTTAACATTATCAATCTGTCATTATCATCAGGTTATGTACCACAGTCTTTTAAAATAACTGTCATCAAACCCCTACTCAAAAAATGCACTCTAGACCCAGAGGTTTTAGCCAATTACAGGCCAATATCTAATCTCCCCTTCATGTCTAAAATCTTAGAAAAAGTTGTAGCCAATCAGCTGTGTGAGTTTCTCCAGGAAAATAATATATATGAAGACTTTCAATCGGGGTTTAGAGCCAATCACAGTACAGAGACAGCCTTGGCAAAAGTCACTAATGACCTTTTAATAGCCTCAGATCAGGGACTTGTGTCTGTCCTCGTTCTGTTAGATCTCAGTGCAGCATTCGACACAATTGACCATCAAATTCTATTACAAAGACTCAAACAGTTAATTAACATTAATGGAACCGCCCTTAACTGGTTTAAATCGTACTTTTCTGATCGCTCCCAATTCGTGCAAATTAATGATGAGTCATCTGTGCGCACCGAAGTTAACCATGGTGTTCCACAGGGCTCTGTGCTCGGCCCAATTTTACTCTCATTATATATGCTTCCACTAGGAAACATTATCAGGACACACTCGGTAAATTTCCACTGCTATGCGGATGACACCCAGTTATATTTGTCAATAAAACCTGAACAAAGTAATCAATTAACTAAACTTCGAACATGTCTCAAGGACATAAAATCCTGGATGACCCGCAATTTTCTCTTATTAAACTCAGACAAAACAGAGGTTATAATACTTGGCCCCAAACACCTTAGAGATACATTATCTAATGATATAGCTGCGCTAGACGACATTGCCCTTGCCTCCAATGAAACAGTCAGGAACTTGTGAGTGATCTTCGATCCTGATTTATCCTTTAATTCTCACTTAAAACAAATTTCTAGGACCGCTTTTTTCCACTTGCGTAATATTTCAAAAATTAGACATGTCCTTTCACAAAAAGATGCAGAAAAACTAGTCCACGCCTTTGTTACATCGATACTGGACTATTGTAATTCATTACTATCAGGCTCCAGCAGTAAGTCGTTAAAGACTCTACAGCTTGTCCAAAATGCCGCAGCACGTGTCCTGACGAGAACAAAGAAAAGAGAGCACATTTCTCCAGTATTAGCGTCGCTACACTGGCTTCCAGTTAAATCTAGAATAGAATTTAAAATTCTCCTCTTCACCTTCAAGGCCCTTAATAATATAGCGCCTTTTTACCTTAAAGAGCTGTTAGTACCTTATAAACCCACTAGAGCACTCCGCTCCCAGAATTCAAGCCTACTTGTCGTCCCTAAAGTCTCTAAAAGTAGAGTAGGAGCCAGAGCTTTCAGCCATCAAGCCCCTCGGCTGTGGAATAATCTACCACTTTCAGTTCGGGAGGCAGACACCATCTGTTCGTTTAAGAGTAGGCTCAAAACCTTCCTTTTTGATAAAGCTTATAGTTAGACCTAATTAGTGCGGAAGAACTTAACTTTTTCTATTTTATGACACATGACACACGGAGCTTCTCTTTCCAGCTTCTCCTTCCTCTTCTCCCTTTGCTTTATCACCCGCAGATCCAGGGCCTCTGTGGCCGCACCATGGATTGCGGTTTGTGGATCGCGCACCGGGGGTCGCGGTGTTGGACCCAGTGTGGGGGATTCTGAGTCATGTGGGCTGATCGTGGTGCTGGTGTTGGACCCTGTGTCGCGTTGGCATTGGGCACGGGCGGTGGACCAGGCCCGCGTCTCGTGGTGGGTGGCGGTGGACGGTGACTGAGGACTGGAAGTGGCGTCTGGTCTGGATGGTGGATCGTGGTCTAGATGGTTGCTGAGCATGGACTGTGATTGCAGCGGGACTGCTTGGCATGTCATGTTGGGGTTGTCCTTCGGGATGTCTACCCTCATCAAATGCTGCTAGAGACTTTGATTATTGATGATGTTCTCCTGCACGTGGCATCTATTGCACTTCTGTCCGTCCTGGGAGAGGGATCCCTCACATGTGGCTCTCTCTGAGGTTTCTACGTATTTTTACCCTGTTAAAAGGGTTTTTAGTAGTTTTTCCTTACTCTTGCTGAGGGTTAAGGACAGAGGATGTCACACCCTGTTAAAGCCCTATGAGATGAATTGTAATTTGTGAATATGGGCTATACAAATAAAATTTGATTGATTGACTGATTGACATGAAGTTATGGTTCAAGGCATTATCTCAAATACTGATGGTGCTGTTAGTGAAATACTGTAGATTAAACTCACACATTGACGGAGAGCGGAAATCCTCGAGTCCTTTAACAGCACAGGAAACTCTGTCTTCAGATTCAAAAGAACCTGAATAAGATTCTCCTTCCTCATTCATCTTCTGTGTATTCTTGTACCAGACGTAGTTCAGATGATCAGGAAGACGACAACTGCTCTGACACCTGAGCTCTGCCTTGTAAGAATAGTCACCCTTCACTGATCCTCTCACCTGCACATGCAAATCTGTGTGTGAGAATAAGGAATTAATTTTAGTCCAAACTGACAACACACATGCATATAAAAGTGCACAGACACACTCAAGTGAACCAAACAAGATGTAGGAAATAAATGAATGAATGTTCAGATGTAAATGTTACCTGTGACAGACAGAGTGACTCCAGCTGAACCAGTTAAACTCCCAGTAGGTTGGTTTGTTGTGAACCTAAACTTGTACACAGCTGAGTCGCTCTCTCTCAGGTTAGAGATTCTCAGAGTGCACTTGTTGTTTCCACAGAGATTCTCCACACGACCTGAATACTCCGGATCAGTCCTTAGAGCAACGTGA
The DNA here is from genome assembly GCF_947347685.1 of Pleuronectes platessa. NCBI lineage: Eukaryota > Metazoa > Chordata > Actinopteri > Pleuronectiformes > Pleuronectidae > Pleuronectes > Pleuronectes platessa. The sequence continues at coordinate 2,530,635 of NC_070628.1, read as the reverse complement.
ATCCCATTACTCTCTTTAATGAACCAGAAAGTTTTCTGAACTGTTATATCATGGTTCTTCCACCTGGATGGGTATGTGTAGGTACAGGTAATGTCCACTGTTGATCCTCTGAAGGCACAGATCTCAGTAGAAGTGTAACTCACATCCCAGCCATTCTCACACTGTACCACTGTAACACAGAGAATCAGATTCATAACCACACCAGAGAACACTTAGTTTACTTTTTACTTTCTGTAGAAAAGAAACACATTTCCATGAGCAGCATTCCATAGCATTTCAACTAATGACTCCACACACTGATGACAAGTCATCGAGAGGAGAGGAACTCAGTCATGATGATAATAATAATAATAATAATAATAATAATAATTACAATAACTAATTTGTTTCAGACTCTTTAATATTTTAAGCTCTAGACTATAGAAACTTCTGAACAAAGATACAAAATAATACCGAAGATAATTCCATCATATATTTTCTTTCTGCATCACTTTACAGGTGGTGATCTGAAAATGAATGAATGGTTCATTTATATTTTTACTTTCTTTCTCAAACTCACTTCAGGTGAATCAGAAGTCTGAGTGTAAAATAGAGTGACAACATGAATGTAGAGGTACAGTACCTGTCACAGTGAGAAGAAGGACAACAAATCCACTGGCTGCTGCAGTTACACTCATAGTAGCTGCTGCTCTCGTCTGTGACTTCAAACTATAAAAACCTCCACAGATAAATAATGTGCACAAGATGAAACTCAGTCACATCACAGACACGTCTACCTACAACACAGAAGAGGCTGAGAATAAAGACAGATTCTGTAAGAGAAAGATACATTTAAACTGTTAAACACACCCAACTTCCTTCCTCTTTCCACTTACATGCTTGCTGAGCCCAATGGTGTTAGATTGAACTGTGGTTTGTACAAACTGTGAATTTTTTCATTTAACAGGGCTTGAGAAACGACTTCAGTGTCTGTTCCCACCAAACCTGAATCATCTTCAACTGAAGCTTTAAGCAGCATTCAACAACCCCCCCCCCCCCCCCTCGATCCAGCAAGTGGACCTAGAGGTTTACTTTTCTCAACCGTCCGACACTGCACGATTGAGAAAGATGCTAATTCCCATAGATATATATATATATATAAAGGCTAGATGTCTCGGCCTACGGAGTCGAACGTCCGCGTATGGCGGCCATCTTGCAACATGTGGCTCGCTCACCCATAACATTGTGTTGTAGTGGTACATACTGGAGAACACCCTAACCCTAACCCTGCACACACTATGCTGCTGTATATCAAGAGTAGAACACGCCATGAACCTTCCTTGTAAACAGAAGGGTAATTAACACAAGGGTTACTTCCAGGGACCAGTAGGTGGCACAATGTCTGTGACTGAGTATGAATGATTTAAAAAGGGAGACAGAGAGAGAGAGGGACAGAGAGAGAGAGAGAGAGAGAGAGGGAGCGAGAGAGAGAGAGAGAGTCAAAAAGTAACCCTATCACGACCGAGATAGAGACTAAAGTGACATCTTCAAAATAACTGTTTTGTACAATCAATGATTCAAACTTCACGAACACGATATAACACAAAGTGTTTTCCTGTAAATGTAGATGTACCTGACAAAGAAAGAAGGAAGATGACAAAGCAACTCGCTGCTTCTCTCAAACCCATCGTTGCTTCATAGATCAGTTAAGACCTTGGCTTCCTTTCTCTTTACATCATTAACATTCATGAATGGACAAAAAACAGTAAATCCCCTCGTTAGAAATTTACTTTTTTTCTGATATGATTTCTGAACTTATTCAAATATATTTAATGCAAATAACAGTGAGAATTGCAGCCTGACAGTGAATGTAACCCTTTATTCAATTTTTTAAGACTGGACCTACAAAATCAAACAATAAAAACGTCCATAAATAATGTGCACAAGATGAAACTCAGTCACATCACAGACACGTCTACCTACAACACAGAAGAGGCTGAGAAAGTCAAACTTTTTAGCACATCTTCCTTCCTCTTTACACTTAACTGCATGCTTAGACAGAAAGTGTTAAAACTGTGGATCGTACAAGTGTGAGAAACATCTTCAGTGGCTATTTATACAAAACATATATCATCCACATCACAACATCTCACTGTAATGTAGCCCTGTATAAAATCATTAGGATACAGTGCATACAATTAATCTCAAAATAGCATAAAAAATGTTGTATTAAAAGAGAAAGTTCATGATAATTAGATAAGTTCATATTATTAAAAATAGTAGTTAAAATAAGGTTAAATACGGGATAAAATGTAATAAATATAATATGCACAGTTAATAAGTATAGCTATTTACAGTTAAAAAAGTAAAGCAATAAATAGATGTGTTGTTAAAAGGCTCTGTGATTGAGAAGACGAGAAACTTGATTTGAGTGCTTTTAATGTGAAATCTAACTTTTTCTCTGTTGTGTGTCAGTCATTCAGTTTCTGCATTTCTCATTGGGTAGTAGCAAATTCACAGCCAATCCAAGTCTGGTATGGGGAGGGACATGAAGTGTAGGATGAGGTTCAGCATGCTTTGAGCAGGTGAGTTAGAGAGAGAGAGATATTGTCCGGAGTCCTGAGGAAAAGTGTAGTGCTGTGGGAAACACTTAAGAGGTGTCATCGAGGTCCTGATATTACTCTTCTATGGAACCTGCCAAAGGTAAATATAATGTGTATGCCTTAAATTGTGAGCTGTAACTTAATGTTGTAGTGGAAAAAGACCGAACTGTAATGTAATTAGCCACCCGCTAGCATAGCATCACGTGTTTGGATAGCATAGCTTTAGCACTGTTGTAGTTTTCAATGCTAAAACGGGCTAACGTTAAGTCAGTACGATTTAGCGTGATGATATTATGGCTCAACAGAGTTCATGTAATCAAAGAAACTGAGATGGTTGATGATGGATGGACTCTGCTGTTTATTCTAAACCCGGGTTTTCGTTGCTGTGTGCTGCCTGTGTTTGGATTGTGACTGTCATCACCCCTATCTGTGACTGTCATTGCCCTATTGCTCCTCGTTTGGACCTGTGAGTATCGAACTGATATGACAATGCACGTGCTTTTATTTTATGCTCTTGACTGAGTGAAGTGGCCATAATAGTTTTCAGGCCTCACCGCACCCGAGCATCACTACAGGCCTGCAACTGAGTCTCGAGTTTTATCATTTCTGGTCCACATGATGATTGTGAGTTAATTTAAAGTTGATGATTGTTTTGTTTTGATTCAGAGAACTGTGAAAGGTAAAGATTTTATTTAACCCTTTTTCAATGATTTAAAGGGTGAATTCATAGGAACGGGTAAAACAATTTAAAAAAGACCCTGTATTTTATTTTGTGCATTTGAGAAAAGTTATATTTCATATAACTGTTGTGCATTTATTTTAATTTGTAAATATTTTACTTCCTGAGAGAGGAGCTCACAACAATTTCATTTATTTCATATTGTTAATAAACACCTGTAAAGGTTTTGACTTTTAAAATACAGTTGTGGTGGTCTTTAATTTTAATTAGAGGAATTAAAACAAAAGATAAGTTTCGTTTCAAATATTCTTCTGAGATCATATTCATTTTTTGTGTTTACGAACTCAGGCCCAGGAGATCTGGGTTACAGTAACAAGAAAGACAAATTTAAGGAGCCTTGAGAAAAACTGGGGTGTTTATAATCTCATCTGTTCAGTGTCTCATAAAGATGCAATAAAGATTGACATGAAAAAGACAAATTAAAGAAAGATTTAAAATTGATCTGGAAAATAAACTTCTATTAATACAGTTGGAGCCATTTTATTTTAGAACAAGTTTGACAATAGCTGACCAGCTGAGACTAAAACCAGCCAGTGACGTCACATTCAGCAGAACGAGGTCAATGGAACCAGGTGTTGACGAGAGACAAAGACGCTGCAGAGAAACAGATTTTCAACCGGCTGTGGGTGACCTGCTGTGACCTGTTTTAGCCAGTAGGGGGAGGTACCCAGTCGTCCTCTCTGGTGAATCTACTCCGTGGAGAGTTTTTTTTACCTGCCTGCATCCTGTCGGCCATTTTGCTGCTCAAGCTACAGACACACTACCTGCTTTGCTCAGATTCTGTTATATCGTGTGGAAGTGTGAGGTCACCCTGCTGACCTGCTGGAAGGTGCAGGGACTCTTACTATTCAACACTCAGGTTTTTGGTGAGAGACAAATTCTCCGGTGCCAGAGAGGACATCCACCGAAGAATCAAGACTCCAGTTCACAGGATGGTGAGCCAACATACAGATGTTTGAGAGAGATTCAGACTTCCATGTTCCTCTTCACTCCACGGTGTGGTAGGACAGACACTGTACAAAGACAGATTGGGCCCCAACGATCAATCCACCAGTTTGACATTTAAGACTGGACTCACGGACGTTGAAGGGACTTTTATGTGCACACTTATTTTCATTTGATTTATTTTTCTTTATTATTTTGGGCAAACTCATGCTGTGTTAATTATTGTTACTGATGTTCAAGTCCAGGGCTCCTGTTTACCTAGTATCTCTCATCCTGCTCCACATTTACACTCTCTCTAGTGTAACCAAGGGTCACACAAGCATTCATCCACCTCGTCTCTGCAGCGGGACCCGCAAGCAGCTCAACTCACGGGAAGGAGACAATAAATATGTAAGTGATGGAAGTCTCGTATGGCGTCTGACTAGCTCTATTATGAAAAGGACGAACGAAAGACAGAACAAATATTGGAAGTGAGATTAAAATATAGTAAGAGTTTCAAAACAATAGGAAAAAATTAGCTTCACATTTATTGTAAAAAATAAAAATATATGAACAGAATAAAAAACACACTTTTAATGATCCCTCTGCTTTGTTGCAAGCAGAGCCGAGGGATCTGTACATCACAAAGTTAGAAAAAAGAATGTCAGTGAACAACAAATGAAATAAAAAAAAGACTATAAATATGAATAATGTGAAGAAAAGTATAATTCACATCAGTCTCCTAAAGGTGCAGCAAACCAAATTATAAGATTACTAAAATTTCCAAAAATATATTAAATCAACAATCATAATGAAGAATAAGTAATAATATATCATCTTTCTGTATGACTTATAAACCTGGATCACAGCAGTACAACATTATTCTGTTTGTAACAACATTCGAGCTTCACACCCTGAGAGAGACGTCAGAGGAAAATGGCCGCCGTGTGAACATGGTGGATTAAAACACACCTAACTCCTTCTTCTTCACGTGTTTAACACGTGATGTGAGAAATACCACAAAACACTAAAGTGAAATCAATGGGCCTGATGCAAACTTTGAACAGACACCAGAGGCAACACAGCTCATCTGGTGTCAGCAGTTCACTTTGTGTTAACGTCACATTCAAGGCCTTCATCACGTAAGTAGCAGCTCACATCCACATGAGACGTGCTCCCTCCAGTCCTCAGAGGAAATGAGTACAACTCCTGATCGGCTGATGATGGAAACGATGGAAACAATAGTGTAGAAACAGAAAGAAGAGAAAGGGACAGAATCCTCTCTGTGGTTTTATCAGTAAAACTCTTTACTACCATCTAGTGGCAGCAGTGTAGCACTACAGCTAACCAATAATGCTTATTTTGAAAATGTTATGAATATAAAAAAGGTAATTACAAGTTTACAGTTTGTCGACCGTCTGACACACACCGCAGATATTTTCATGTTTGAAGCTGCAAGTTATAAAATGTTTGATATTTTTCATTCAGGCTAAATGTGGCGTTTTTAACAACTTCTACAAGTTGCTGATATATTTCAGATAAAAGTCGAGTCACTGAAGTCGTTTGGTTTCATCCTCGGGGAAATTCATCCATTAGCTGTCAAGACAAGTCACTTGAAACTGAACATTCACTTCAACAATGATGCTGGAGTCTGTCACCAAAGAAGGATTCATCCTGTGGGGACCATGATCAGTTGAATGAACTTCTATTCAAATCCATCCAGCAGCTGTTGAGATATTTCCATCGGGACTAAGGGGATTTCCAGACGTTGGTCTAAACAGCAGGAGGTTTTTTGACTGTGCTGTACAATGCAGCTGGATCCTCTCCAGTGTCCTGACCTCTGGTTCTGAAAGGAGATAAAACTAATGAATGATCAGGAGGTCATGGAGACGTAGCATTAAAGGAGACATATTGAGTTTCAAAGTTCTGCAAAGTTAAAAAGTCCAAAGTCTGAGCTCCTCTACTGGTAAAACGAGCTCCTCTGCTCCACAGAAAACATGAAGCTCCTGAAACACCTCACCAGTAGCCCCGCCCACACCTCTGCATCATCGGCAGAAGCCAGTAGGAAGCAAACGTAGCATAAGCAGTATTTAAACATAAACAGATGTGTTACGAAGTGGTTCATCAATGTTAGCGCGGAGGAGGTCAGTCTTAGCGTTCTTGTGGAAATCATCTTGGAGGAAGATGATGTGAGTTAAAATACGTGTTGAATGCTTCAATACAGGCTGAATGTCACAGTCTCTGCTTCCGTCGTCTGGAACAGCAGCTTCTAACACCAGCATCTGGAGAGAACTTTAGAATCCATTGTGTCACTGCCTTTTTAAAACAGTCGCTGCTGATTGGAGAACACCTCTGACACACCCACCAGACAAGAGCCGGCTGCACACGGGTTCAAACAAACATGTCCTTCACCACAGAAACACTAGTTAAACTATAAGAAATGATTTGAGATTGAATGTGTCCCTCGTAAAGTGAGAGTGGAGGATTTCCTACATGCACAGGAAGTGGTTAACCAATCACAACAGAGTGGGCCGGGTGACCAATCGGAGCAGACTGGGCATTATCAGGAGGGGGTTCAGCATTAAAGAGACAGGAGTTAAAACCAAATGTTTGAGACAGAGGCTGAAAAGAGGAGCTGCAGCAATAGACAGTCTGAGGAAAGTGATGTTTTTTTAACATTGAACATTTTAAAGTAACAACATTAATTAAAATGATCAAACTGAATATGAACAGAATATGTCTCCTTTAACAAGATTAAGATGCATTTATTCGTCCCAAACACATGAACAGACATGCAAAGTCACACTCATGCAGGTAGGGAACTTTAATCTCTGCTTTTGACCCATCTGGTGCAGGACACACAGAGCAGTGAGCGACCATGTACGGCGCTCGGGGAGCAGATGTTGGGGTAGTAAGGTGCCTTGCTCAGGGGCACTAGACAGGGTAGGGAGACTCTTGGATTTTTGGACAGATCAATCCAGGTTCGTCTTTTGTGTCTCTCCGTGGAGTCGAACCAGAGACGAACCAGAGACCTTCTCTGCCCATAGTCCAAGTTTCTGCCACTAGACCACTGCCTTTAAATACACATGTTTAAACAAACAAGAAAATGAAAGTGTAAAAACAAATGACTTCTATAGGATATATCTCTGTTTATAATGTTTTGTGGTGTTAGTGAGGATAATGGTCCTGAATGAAGAGCTGCTCACCTCCGGGCAGATCTGTTAAAGTTGACAGAAGCGTACGCAACCTCCTCCGCCTCCTTGTGTTCAATGGGATCCGTCTCCCTCTTCCTGAAGTGGACACTGGCATAGTTGAGGTCACAGTTTTCCTCAGACTGATTGTGTAGACGCTGCAAACACAAACTTGCTTTTTAATCTTGTACATGTGGCAGAATGTACAACGTTAGAGTCCAGCTATAGCAACTATTGATTTATTTAAAACGCCTCCTTCTACACCAGACCTGTTTCAAGGACAGGAAACATGTTGTTCTACTAAAAACCAAAAGGAGGGAAGGTCTTCAGTTTGAATTCCAAACACTAACACTACAAACTTCTCCCTTAGTGTGTCTGTTAGCCACTTGTGTGTGTGCTTTCACATCGGTTGTGTCCAGATAAGTCTACATCTGGGAGCTGGATGTTCACGTACTGCAGCCAAGTTTGGTCGAAACAAGTTGTGTAACATCATTTAATTAGAGGTCGAGCTACACACAATAAAATCCCTATAGACCCCAAAACTATCTGTCAGCAAATCGTTGATAAAAACTCTTTGAGCTCTTTATTTTCGGTGTATAGTGTGTATCATTTAATTTTAACACTTTAACACAACTGCAGGTCTACAGACACAGAGGCACTTAAAAAAAGAAAAGTCAGGCACACAGAAACTTGAAGGAGCGAGAAGGAAGGGGGATAGGCCACACCCCCTTAACTCCCTTCTTTCTCTCAGTCTTGTTCCGACCAGCAACGAGTACACAACTCTCCGTCTCGCCGATATACCACGCTGTACTCACTGACACTCAGCGTTATTCAACACTATCTCTCCAAACTCGTAACACAATTACCTCAAATTCACGTCAAAGGGCAACATACTCACTAAATACAGAAATGAAAGAACACGACTGCTCTGTGGATCAACCTTTAATTATAGAGCTGCATCCACACGCAGCCAACACTGACTTTATTTGTTCCAATGACACAGACTACATACAGCAGTCTAACACACACTGAGTCTCAAACAGGACAACGCACAATCAACGTATTACACAGCCACACCCAGGGGTTAATTTGTGCCGGATCCTGCCGGAACAGGATCCGGCACCTCTTGGTTTTGGCCTGCCCGTGTTCCGGGACTTATTTGGGCTGATCCAGTACCTCTCGTATAGAAAAAAATATTAATACAGAGCTGCCAACTCTCACGCTTTCGGCGTGTGACACACATCCAATTTCTCACGCCCCAAAAAAAAAGTGATTTCTTACAAGTGGCCAATACGTCGATCGCGAAGGCAGTGTGGGCCGGTGCAGCCACGCCCCCCCCCCCCGACAAGAGGTCCGCCGCTGACGAGGTTCGCTACATCGTCCAGGGCGGGGGGTGGCGGCGGCGGCGGCTAAAGACACACCGCCGCTGACGTTTTGTAATAAATCTCTCATTTGATTTTTTGATCACCCCCGACAAAATCTCACTCCAAGGTTTTTTGAAAAGTTGGCAGCTCTGTTAATATTAATAAAGTGTTAAAAAAAATGTATAAAATAAAACAATAATATTCATATAATAATTTACAGAACAAGTCCCATGAATTTCATGTTGTTTATTAAGATAAAACGACGTCATTTGAAAGACTCGGAGATCTGTTGTTGATGCACTCCGCTTCGCAGACAAAAACTTTTGAAATTTGCCGCATCTGGGGAGCAAGCAGCAGAGAGGAACAAAGAGTGACCTGTTCAATGCAAACATGTCAAAAAGACAGTTGAATTTACTGTCCTTTTTCAAAAAGAAGGAAGAGTTGCATGACGCTTCGAAACGAGTCAGAAAAGGGCAGTTGCAGCGGCCATGTTGAAGAGCAAAACCGGCTTCAGCAGGAGACTAGCGCCGCAACCGCTAGCCAGCTTCACCGACAGCTAGCCAAGCCAGGGCAGGAGGCCGGTACCGCGGCAGCAGCAGGTCAGGTTGCCCGCCAGCCGGAGCGGGAGCTAGCTACAGCGCCAGCAGTCACAGACACACGCAATAAAACCCGAAACAGGGAGGAGGAGGAGAATCCGGACATGGTCTTGATGTGGGGTGTTTTGGACAACTAAATATGGTGAGCTTACTGTCTATTAATAGGCCTCCGTGCCAATCTTTAAATAATAATAATGGAAGATTTATGTGATTTATTGTAAGCTTTGAACTTTTATTTTTTATGTTTTACAAGTTAGATCTATGTTGAGAAATGAATTGCTGACTGTAAGTCCCACCTGTGTTGATGTGGGCATTTGCCTGTGCTGTGCAGTATAGCCTAAAATAATTGTAAATTATTGTCATCAAATTTATACCATGGATATTATTTGAAATTAAGGCTTGTAAGTCCCACAGCATTGTCAGTGGGCATTTGCATGTTTTTTTCAGCACCGTTTTCTTTATGCGTTGCGGGACCTGCGCCCGTCTCGTCATCCCTGCGCTGTCATATGTACTCTGCGTTCCGGCACGTTGTGATTTACAAATTAAGCACTGGCCACACCCAATGGTGATCTGCTCCACATTACAGTGCACCACACTAAAGATATCTGAACCAATCAACACAATCTTTCACAAACTTCCACAAGATTTAAAGCAGCACATGTTACAAATCAACAAACTTAGAGCAGCATCAAGTGTCAGAGTTCAGTAAAAACTGTTGAACAAACCGCACAGCACAGAAAATTATAACACTCAGCAATTTGCTTCAATGGATAGATTACCAGAAGGAAATTAAAAAAAACAGATGATTGTTTTTACAATGATAATTTTGACTGTGATTTTAATAACTAGTTTTTAATCTTCACATGAAAGAGAAAAGAGTTTGACATGAGAAATAGTGGCGTTTGAAAGGATTGAAGCTGAACTGTGTGTCTCACCTGCTCACTGTGGTCAAGTCTGTCCCCAGGATCAGCAGATTGATGAGAGTTTCTCTTTTTTCTGATCAATTGAACCAAATAACAAACAATATACATAATAATTGAGTTGATTCAATTTAACAGGACAGATTTTCAGGAATTCATCGTACAAAGATTTAGTGGAACAGATTCTCACCTGATCAGTAGGAACACGGAGAGGAGAGTCACAGTGAGGAAAACTGAAGCAGCTGATCCAATGACTGCTGATCTCCATGCTGCAGGTGAAACTATGATGAAATAACTTTTAATTTATCACTTCACGAAATCACAATACTTAAAGGTGCAGGACAAACATTTACAAAAAAAGATTTGGTCATGTTTGCTAAACCTGTCTGGATGTTCTGACTGAATATAAAGACAGTTTATTTTCAAATAAAGTGTTTTGAAGAGTTCTAAGTTGTCAGAGTTGCCTGTTTGTGGGCATGTTTCTTAAAATGTTAATGAGCCTCTGCTCCCCCTGCTGGGAGGTGTATGTGTGACATGTGCACAGGAGCAGGGTTTTGTTTTCACCACGGTCTGTCTGCTGAGAGCTGTTTGCTCGTCATGTGAATGTGCAGTGAAGGAAATATCTTTCAAGTTTACTGAGGATGGTGAAAATTTTATAGATGTTTTTACTGACGCTGGGTCAATGTAAATGTAAAGGACAAAGAATGGGACGGATTCGATCTATCTTCACCTACTGTACTTTAAATGTCCAGAGAAATTACTAGAAATAAAATTGTTGACCTAGTTTTTGTGTCAGGTGCTTCATGATTCTCAGCTGACGACCTCAATAATCAGTTTGCCAGGTGATGCTGTTGGTCAGTCAGTATTGTTCATGTGCAATATGATGGGCTTGATAAACAGCTGTGACATCTGGAAATCCTGAGTATTGATGATTTAGGGTTCTTGTGCAATGAAAAGGAGAGAGGGGTGTGTGTGTGTGTGGGGGGGGGGGGGGGGTGTAGGCTGTAGAAGTCAGAGTGCTACAATCACCTGCTCCAACAGTCAGATGTAAGGTGGCCTTTCTACGTCCGTGTGTGTTCTGGGCCTCACACTGATACTTTCCACCATGTTCAGCTGTGATATTAGTGATGGTGAAGATTTGTCCTGATGCTGTTGGTGAGTCCTCGTCCTCCTTGTACCAGGTGTAGTTAGCTGCTGGGTTAGCATCACTGCTGCAGGTCAGAGTCACTGAGCTGCCCTCCATGATCTCACCAGAGGGACTCACTGACACAGAGGGAGGCTTTGGAGCGTCTGGTGTAAAACATGCAAGATCATGAAATCAACTCAGAAATATTCATTAACCAAAGTGAAGAACTTTTCAATCTCTGGTTTTGTGCTTCTTAAATAAAGATGATCATTATTAACCCGGGGCGCCAGCACAGACAGAAGCAGGTACTGAGGGTTTTGTTTTCAGCCCGTGTTTGTGAATGTAAAAAATAACTCAACACATGAACCAAACTTACTGAATATTATAGTGAATATTAACTTTTGCAGCTGATCGGTCAAAGGTCAGAGGTCAAGATGAGCAAAGATTTGATCCAAAAGACAAATTTTCAAAGATATTTCCACAAATAGCAGAGAGACTAAATCATATACTGATCAGAACATTATTCCCCATCATATAATGATAGATGACTTATAAGTAATGTCACAAAGAAGTTAGAGATTTACATCATGCATCCTTAAAACTGCCTTCTGCTGTAATCCTTCCTCTAATAGGACTATAGAGACGACCTGAAGATATATACATTGAAAAATAATCTTTGATCATATGATGGGAATGTCGTCACTATGAGTTTAGAAAATGACGTCATATAGTGTAGCTATGCAACAACAGATGTTTTCACCTCAGTCTGTTTGTTTGTTGGTTGTTGATTTTAATCAAGATTACACAAAAACTACTGAGTCGATTATCATGAGACTTGGAGGTAGGATGAGGAACGGGTCAGAGAAGAACTCAGTAAAGTTTGGTGTGAATCCAGATAAGGGGGCAGACCCAGGAACCTTCTGTAAGATTGTGAGACAGTGCTGGGTTTCATGGACATGTGGATGTTTTCTACTCACACTGGACGTCTAAGTGTAGAGACGTGGAGTTGATCCGTCCGTACTTATTCTCAGACTTGCAGGAGTAGACCCCGCTGTCCCCAGAGCTGATGGAGGAGAGACGATAAACACCCTCTGGTCCTTGAAGCAGGGTTCGGTCCTCCTTGTACCAGGTGTATTTAGCTGCTGGGTTAGCATCACTGCTGCAGGTCAGAGTCACTGAGCTGCCCTCCATGATCTCACCAGAGGGACTCACTGACACAGAGGAGGACTGTGGAGCATCTGGATTTACATGGAGTTAAATGGATTTGAAGAATGTTGCAGCATCTGGAATTTTGAAGATGTGCAAAACCTCTTGGCTTTTGAAAAATATTTACTCACATTTCACATTTATTAAGACACGTTTAGACGCTGTGTTCTCATTCTCAGCTGTGCAGTAATACTCTCCAGAGTCTGACGACCGGATGGAGCTGAAAACCAGCTGAGCTGTTCTGTTGAGCAAAGTCTGGTTCTCCTTGTACCAGGTGTATGCAGGGGGTGGGTTAGCATCACTGCTGCAGGTCAGAGACACTGAGCTGCCCTCCATGATCTCACCAGAGGGACTCACTGACACAGAGGGAGGCTTTGGAGCATCTGAAGAATAGTTTATATTAACACACAGGATGAGAATGCATCAAAACACTGTCTGTATTATTTGTTAAAAGTTAAAATTTAAATTATTTCCACATTATTGTAGCTTCATGAGGAGGAGTAAACTCACACAATGTAGGAGAAGGGAAACGCTCCTGTCCTTCTATAGCACAGTGATAGCTGTCTTCAGCATTAAAGTGTCGGAGGTGAAAGTATTTTTTTCGTCCAACAGGTTTATTGTTATTGTACCAAACGTAGGAAAGATGATCAGGGAGCTGACACCTGCTGTGACAGGTCAGCTCTGTCCAGGTAGAAGATGGATTGGCTGTTGATCTCCTCACATGTACCTGGAGCTGAGGGTCTGTGAACAAACATGTGATTTTATTTCAACAAACTCACTAACATTTCAAACTGACTCTAATGAAAATGTTACCTGTGACCGACAGAGTGACTCCAGCTGAACCAGTAAAACTCCCAGTAGGTTGGTTTGTTGTGAACCTGAACTTGTACACAGCTGAGTCGCTCTCTCTCAGGTTAGAGATTCTCAGAGTGCACTTGTTGTTTCCACAGAGATTCTCCACACGACCTGAATACTCCGGATCAGTCCTTAGATCAACGTGAATCCCATTAGTCTCTTTAATGAACCAGAAAGTTTCCTGAACTGTAGTATCAAGGTTATTCAACCTGGATGGGTATGTGTAGTTAGAGGTAATGTCCACTGTTGATCCTCTGAAGGCACAGATCTCAGTAGAAGTGTAACTCACACTCCAGTCAATCTGACTCCATACCACTGTAACACAGAGCACATCAGAGAATCAGAACATAAACTTATACATTTATAAAACTATCTCCATGTATTTTCTCTGGTGAATCCCCAGTCGGCAGGTTTTCATTTTATGATGATGACGATGCCAAGATGAGGAAACTTTCAGTTCACATAAAACACAGTGAAGTTCCCTTTAGACTTCAGTGTGAGGGAGAAACACACTGTTGGAGGTGAGGAACATGAGGGACCTTGTATAAGTTGCTCTTATAATGGAGCAAACTGGTCAATATGGAGGAAATGATCTGTGTCTTTTATGCAGAGTCGACCAAAGATGGACGACACGTCTCCACTTCCTCCCACTCTCCAGAAATGAAGCCAAAATATCCTGGATACCAACGCTGCCATCTTTCACATTTGGAACCACAGTCTGCACAGTAGTGATCCAGAGATGGAGCCACAGTATCAAGGTCCCGCCCATATATGAGCTAGACCAATCCTGAGTCAGCCTCAGCTGTCAATCATGAGGTTTAATCTAATTTTAATTTGATCAAATAACTAATTAAAACCAAACTTATGAGAAACATGAACAATAGAGTGTGATAAGAACGACCTAAAATGACAGAAACCATCTTTTTGTAAAACATGTATTTGACTTTTTAGATTGGTCCATGTCCTTCCCACTAACATGGAGGAGACAGGATGTATGTTCTATACTGCAGCCAGCCACCAGAGAATACTTGTACTGGTACTACACTAGTTTGTCAGTACTGAAAGTAGTATCCCAATAGTCCAATGTGCCCATGCAGAAAAAAGTATTAAAAGTCACATGAAGTTATGGTACAATGCATTATCTCAAATACTCCAGCAGATGGTGCAGTTAGTGAAATACTGTAGATTAAACTCACACATTGACGGAGAGCGGAAATCCTTGAGTCCTTTAACAGCACAGGAAACTCTGTCTTCAGGATAGAAATAACCTGAATAAGATGCTCCTTCATTCATCTTATCTTGATTCTTGTACCAGACGTAGTTCAGATGATCAGGAAGACGACAACTGCTCTGACACCTGAGCTCTGCATGGTTAGTATACTTATACTTCCCTAATGCTCTCACCTGCACATGCAAATCTGTGTGTGAGAATAAGGAATTCATTTTAGTCCAAACTGACAACACACACATGCATATAAAAGTGCACAGACACACTCAAGTGAACCAAACAAGATGTAGGAAATAAATGAATGAATGTTCAGATGTAAATGTTACCTGTGACAGACAGAGTGACTCCAGCTGAACCAGTTAAACTCCCAGTAGGTTGGTTTGTTGTGAACCTGAACTTGTACAGAGCTGAGTCGCTCTCTCTCAGGTTAGAGATTCTCAGAGTGCACGTGTTGTTTCCACAGAGATTCTCCACACGACCTGAATACTCCGGATCAGTCCTTAGATCAACGTAAATCCCATTACTCTCTTTAATGAACCAGAAAGTTTCCTGAACTGTAGTATCATGGTTATTAAATGTGGATGGGTATGTGTAGGTACAGGTAATGTCCACTGTTGATCCTCTGACGGCACAGATCTCAGTAGAAGTGTAACTCACATCCCAGCCATTCTCACACTGTACCACTGTAACACAGAGAATCAGATTCATAACGACACCAGAGAACACTTAGTTTACTTTTTACTTTCTGTAGAAAAGAAACACATTTCCATGAGCAGCATTCCATAGCATTTCAACTAATGACTCCACACACTGATGACAAGTCCTGCATCGAGAGGAGAGGAACTCAGTCATGATGAGAATAATAATAATAATAATAATAATAACAATAACATGTTTCATCCTCTATAATATTTTGAGCTCTAGACAATATAAATTTCCAAACAAAGATACAAAATAACACTGATGATAATTCCTTCATATATTTTTTTTCTGCATCACTTTACAGGTGGTGATCTGAAAATGAATGAATGGTTCATTTATATTTTTACTTTCTTTCTCAAACTCACTTCAGGTGAATCAGAAGTCTGAGTGTAAAATAGAGTGACAACATGAATGTAGAGGTACAGTACCTGTCACAGTGAGAAGAAGGACAACAAATCCACTGGCTGCTGCAGTTACACTCATAGTAGCTGCTGCTCTCGTCTGTGACTTCAAACAAGAAAAACGTCCACAGATAAATAATGAGCACAAGATGAAACTCAGTCACATCACAGACACGTCTACCTACAACACAGAAGAGTCTGAGAATAAAGAGAGATTCTGTACGAGAAAGATACATTAAGCTGTTAACCCCCCCCCCCCCCCCCCCCCCCACACACACACCTTCCTTCCTCTTTCCACTAACATGCTTGCTGAGCCAGATGGTGTTAAATTAAACCTAAAACAAAGAAGTAACTTGTGGTTTGTACGAACTGTGAATTTCTTCATTTTACATAGTTTGAGAAACAACTTCAGTGTCTGTTCCCATCAAACCTGAATCCTCCTCAACTGAAGCTGTGAGCAGCGTTGAAGCTGTCCTGCTTGATTTGGTCCATGTCCCATCCACTAACATGGAAGAGTCCGGGTTTATGACAAA